>NC_041384.1:371829399-371979017 GCF_002162155.2 Triticum dicoccoides | reverse complement strand
TGGTGGCTGGTGGCTCAGGGGCGCAGGTTGAAGATGAACTGCAGGCCCTTCCTAAACTACATGTGAAGTGCCTCTCTTCTACCATTGCGTTCAGTTTCGACAGTAACATTCAGATTCCACAGTAAATTTCAGTTTCGACAGTTTAGTTAAGAGTCAACAGTTTTTACCTCATCTATTGTAGTCAGGTGTTTTTTGGTGATGTAAATTTTACATATATCACTTTTTGGCAATGTATTTTACATCATCTATTGGAGATGCTATTAGAATCCCACTTGAGATTAACGATGTATGTCTTGTACTGCTTTAGCCTCGACATCTTACATCTCGTCGGAGTTGCTCCAACGACGGAACCATCCATCACAACAGAGGAGTGCCCTGGACGCCGTCTACAGATTCCTCAGATCTTCCTCCACACCTCCGACAACCACCTCTACCTCAACTTGTTCAGCGACCAACCCAATGATGTTGGGGTCGACACGGCTATGGCAAAGAGGTTGTACACTTGTCGCATCACTTATTACTCTACATTCAAGTCAATCCATTAGGGCTATTTTGGTTCAAAGGAAAAACATAGCAATAGGAAATTTTCCTATGGTACTCTACTATTCAATTATTCATGCATTTTATTGAAAGGAATGGAGCAAAACATCCACCTAGACCTACTTTTCAAAATCCTATGCACGAAAACAAGACCAAGTGCATTAGTGGCAGAATAACATTCTAATTGTACATGCTTTCATATGGTTTCACTTTAATTTGGCCATGTTTCTTTGCATTCCTCTGCTCTTCCGATTCCTATGAACCAAACACCCAAGTTGATAGAAATCATGTGTTTACAAATGCTCTATTTCCCATGTGTATTCATATCCTATTCTGGTGTTTTTCCTATCCCTGCGTTTTTAGAATCACGCAAGCCAAAGGAGCCCTTACAGAATTACTTCTGTTACAGGTAGGTGTCGAAGAAAACTTTGTGTGGTTTGTCCTGCTCCTGCCGCGAGGTCGTCCACCTCACCTAAGCTACTCCATCGACAGGAGCATTCACCAAACCAGACATCACGACTCCTGACCATCTTTCGCCGCCTCAGATCTCCTTCCCTGCTGCCCGCACCCACCGCAATGGCATCACCATCATCAACTCAGCAGATGAACCTGAGGAGTACACGTGTAACATCCCAAATTTTCAATTTGGAATGTTATACATAGGTCATCATATGCATATCATATTTTATTTGCATTCTGGTTTTGTGATCCTAAAAATCCTAAGCAACTCAAGGACCCACGGAGAGAGTTGGGGATTTTATTATTTTCATATTTGAATTTTCTCAAATATTGAAAGGTGGATCACTTTGGTTTTAATTATTTTTCTCTCCAAATAGTATTTCCAATGTTAAAATACATGAGAGGAGATAATATGACTTCTCCAAAATAAAAGGAATATTGGAGGAAAAATGTTAAAATCAAATAAATAATTTTATTTCGATTTTATTGCTATTTTATTTGAATTAGAAAAATATGCATTTTTACAGAATTGCATTTTAGGCCAAGAAAATGTTCACTTTGTTCAAAATATTCTACTTAGACGGTGAAAATTGTTTTTGGCATTTTTAGAATTTTTTTATTTATTTAGGATTTTCTTTTTGTGGAACTATATTTTAAAAAAAATGTTTCGGACCGGGCCGAAGCCCAGCTGGCCCATCTCCCACCGCCGCCTCCCGTCGTCACGCTCATGATGGACTCGGGGAGTCCGACCCCGACCCACCGGCGTTGCCCCCTCCCGCATGCCATGCCACCCGGGCCTTTAAAGCCCGAGGCGCCGCCGCCCTCGACCCCCACATCGCCACCCCGCCCCGCCCGCAGCAAGCAGCAGCAGCGCCGCACCCCGCCGCCGTCGCCCACGCCGCCGCACGCCGCCCCCTCGCCGGATCGAGCCGACGGGGCCGCCGGATCTCGCTATCCCGGTTTTTTGGTTTTTAGGTAAAAGTCGTCGGTTTTCTAAAAACCCTAGATTCGTTTTTTTATTTATTTAGATCGGTTCGGTTTTTCTCGGTTTAGTTCGTTTGCTTTCGTTCGTTTATTCGTTCGTTTTAACGAACGAATTCGCCCGTTCGTCTCTGTTAGTGGGCGTTCGTCTGATAGATTTTTCTTTTTCTGTTTATTTTCGGCAAGGGACCTATCTGCGATTATTTTTATCACAGATTAGCCCCTGATCTTTAAACCCTCGCTGTTTCTAAACCGTTTGTCCAAATCTAGTGAAACCAATGCCAAAATCTTCATCTCGAGCCCCTCTTTCTGTTTAATCATCTTGAACAAGGTTTTGACAATTTAAAATTTGGTTTCAAGCAGATTTGGTTCGAAGTTCTTTTGACCATAGTTTCAGTTCCGTAGCTCCGATTCGATTGATTCTTTTTGCAAATCGAATCTCTTCAGTTGAATTTTCACATTTGATCTTCTTCTTTGAGTTTTACCCGTGCATCTTTGCTTGAGTGCTTATATATGCTATTGTTTGTTTGCAACAGAATTCCCGGAGTGCGAAGCATGCTACTACGAGTCTCCAGGGTTTGCGGATCGTCCGCAAGGCAAGTAACACATTGATCATACTCTTTTCATACCCAGTTTTTATGCATTAGTTACAAACCTCAAACATTGCATGAGTAGGATCTCTTAACATGTGGGTATTGGGAAGTAGATGATGAGGTAGAACCTATTGCCCTTTTATTACCAAACCCTTGGGAGTTACTTCTACGCTATGCTTATATCGCCATGCTATGCTCGTAGACATGGATTGGGTTTGAGTGTTTTCCATGACATATGTGAGATTGTTAATTAATGGTTAACTTAAGGTGGCTACTTAAACACACATCTGGGTGGATTGGTTGCGGGCACCTGGGGATATACTAGTGTTGTCCTTTTGGTTCGCCACCCAGGCTCAAAGGGATCATAAGATTATTCATGCTAGAAACTTTCATATGCAACCACAAACCTTTATGGGCTCTCGCATAGTTGAGTATGTTGCGTGACCTCTTTCAGTGGTAGGCCAGCAGATGTAGGGGATTTAGGTTGGTACTGTCTACCCGGGGTTAGAGTTAATGCTTCTGAAAGACTGTGTCTCGGTCATCCGTTTCTCAAACACCATGTAGTGCGAGAAATCCAACGGAGGAGATCGAGTCTTGTGGGGAAAAGTGCGCAAATCTCTGTAGAATGTACAAACTAATCATGGTTAGCTGTGTCCCCGGTTATGGACAATCTTGAGTATCTGGTTCTTGGATTATCATGTTGATCTCATCACTCTAAATTAATTTTTTGGGTTGTTAATTAATTTTAATTGGGATTGAGATGGGGGTACCATTCTCAATGTTTATCAACTACCATGATAGTTAAACGAAACATATTCCTTTGATGTAGGGAAATTTTGGCTTTTCGCAAAAGCATTATAACCATAGAGCCTCCACCAGCCATATATGCATGTAGTGATAGCATTTATTCTGTTCTTTGCACTACTGTGTTACATTGCCAGCATATTCCATCTGCTGACCCGTTTCCGGCTGTAACATATCATGTTGCAGACTTTTCAGACGAAGAGTAAGGTGCGCTAGGTCGTTGTCGTGCACTCAGCTATGTCGTTGGAGTTGATGGACTCACTTTATCTTCCAAGCCTTCCGCTGTTATCTTATTTAGTTGACCTTAAGCCATATTTATCATAATAAGTTCTCTTTCGAGACATTCGATGTAATAAGTGTGTGATTGAACTCTGTTATAAATCCTTCAAGTATTATGTGTGTCAGCATTACTGATCCAGGGATGCCACTTATACACAGAGATTTGACCGTCTGAGGTTGGATCGCTACAATACGGGTCCACAAGAGAGGTCGCACTCTTTTGTTTCTGCTTATGTTATGCATTGCTTAACATTACCTGCTACTTTATCGTCATATTCACCTCTTAGACTCCAAGTCAGGTCCAAATTAATGTTCAAACTTGAGTTATAAATTAGTTGTGGGGCACATATCAAGGCAGCAATGAATAGTATCTTTGTCTAATATCTGGTTCACCTAGGGTATGCCTATGTTGTTCATCCTGGGTGGGAAACAAATAGTAAAGCAATAATCATTTGTCTTTTATTAAATTAAAGCAATTATCAGCTTGCTATCATTATTTTTGGATCCATCCACACTAGTTGTTACCATCACTCTAGAGTTCTGCATGCTCTCCTTACATAATCTCACTATATTGTTTTCGTATGCATGTTCGATATTGTACACAGTCATGCTGAACATGTGGAGAAAAAGAGAAGAGTTTTGCGCGGTAATACAATGTCATGCAGACATCGCTCCATGGTGGGTTCAATGGCAAACCCCCTCTCCAGATTGTAATCCAGAGGAAGATATCTGTTCTGAGGCGGATTCAGGCGCAGCTCACCACTCCTATTTACCCCCAAGGTGTATGCTCTAACTTGGCATGATGATGTTAGTCATATCATGCATATGTTGCCTTGCAGTGCCTACTTTCGACATCATATATGTCATCTGTTTAGTTTAGACATGGTCTGTAATGCCACCTGTTTAGTTTCTATATCATATATGGGAATTATGCAGTCTCATGTCTTTTAGCCAGCGATAATATATGTGAAATGCGCAATGCCATCCTGTTTAACCAAGCATCATATATTTGAATGATATCTTACCCATCCTTTTCTTCATTACATTCCCATTTGTCGACAATATGAGTGAATCAGCCATTTGAGTGGGTGATGGAAAAATTTGGAGTGAAAACAAGGCCTTCAGAGCAGACAGTGCTACCTTTTGAAGCAGATCTCTTGCTGGGTCCCGATAGCTCCTCAGAGATGTATTCAGAGACAGATGACCAGTCCTATTCCCCCACCAAGCTGTATGCTCTAACTTGGCACAGTTATACTGGTCATATCATGCATATGGTGTCTTGCGTTGCATAGTTTACACATCATATACACAATATTCAACACCATGTTCTTAGTTCAGACATCATATATGTGAATGCCCTCTACTTAGCATATAAATCACATATGTGAATTAAATCATGCGATCCTGATTACTTAGATAATGTAAGTGCATCTAGTGCCACCCCTAGTTGGTTTTGGAGTATTGACGACAAACTTGGTCGAAGGACTAATGTGTTTGTGAGAATTGCAGGATAACACAGGTAGTAGTCCCTCATTGATTCAGTTTACCTACCAGAGATGACCCCTAAAAATGTGTGAAGACATTGAAGACAATGGTGGTCTGTGAAGAGATTCACATTGAAGACTATGACATGAGAAGACATCGCATTAAGACTATGGATTGCGAAGACATAGTTGTTTCATAGTTTCCTTTTCTTCTTTGTTGAGTCATAGGAACCACCGTACTGTTAAGTGGGGTCCAAGTGAACAAAGTCAGAGTGACTGAAGTGATGCTCAACCAAATCCTAAGTCTTCGAGCAAAGACAATGAGAGCAAATCTTATCTAGAGCTGGATAAGTTAGCTTTACTTGTAGCTCAAGTCAAGTTGCCGCGTGTGTTTGAAATCTGACCATTGGACACGTGTCAGTTCCTTAGTGACCCAGGGTCATTTCGGAAAAATTATGTCGGGTTGCCTCCTGGCTATAAATACCCCACCCGCTACACCATAAATTGGTGGCTGCTCAGAGTTAGTGCATGGCTTTTGTCATTTGAGAGCAACCCACCTCTGAAGCCTTTGAGAGAGAAATCCTTGCTAGGACAAAGCCCTAAACACTCAGAGCCAAAGAGTGTTAGGCATCACTGAAGTCTTTCTGTCTGCGTGATCTGAAGACTTGTTACACTTGAGGACTGTGAATCCTCCATCTAGTTAGGCATCGCATTCTGAGCATCCAAGAGTCATTATGGATCGCCGGTGAATGAAGTCTATGAAGGTTTGGAAGCCTCCCTTGAAGACTTACCAGAGTGATTGGGCGAGGACTGTGTGTCCTTAGCTCAAGGGGAATAAGGTGAAGACGCGATCTTCTGAGTTGAATCTCAGCCTCCCTAACCAGACGTATAGTTGTCATAGCAACTGGAACTGGTCCAACAAATACCTGTCCTCACCAAGCAACTGGTTCTATCTCTTACATCTCTTTACTTACAGTTTGTCTTCGTGAAGTCATTGCATGCTTGCATGATCTGATTGACTTCACTGTGTGAAGACTGTTGTTGATTGGCTTCATACTATCTTCCATCTTGATCCATACTACCTAGCTGCTGATAGTCTTTGTGCTTTCACTTCATTGCTTACTTGACTATGGCTTGTCTAGCGTAGTCTACCTTCCGCTGCATATCAACAGGTTCATTTCTACTGTTTGTCTTCAAAGCCCCCGTGTTTTGAAGACCTTCATAAAAATCCCCTATTCACCCCCTCTAGTCGATAACTAGCACTTTCAATTGGTATGAGAGCAAGGTGCTCCCTTGTTCTGTGTGATTCGGTTTAACCACCTGGAGTTTTAGCTATGTCGACTGCAGAGATAATCAAAGTCTCCGTTGTGTGCCCTGTCTTCGATGGCACTGATTACCCCTACTGGAAGAATAAGATGCACATGCATCTTGAAGCCATTGATGTCGACCTCTAGTATGTTGTCAAGAACGACGTTCCCAAGGCCGGTGAAGGCGTCACCCCTACTGATGTCAAGAAGTTCATTCAACTGGATTCTACTGCCAAGAACATCATTTGTGGTCATCTGACCAAAGGACAGTATGGTCGTGTGAGTGCTCTAGAAACTGCAAAGCTAGTCTGGGACTGGCTCTCCAAGGTCAATGAAGGCATCTCAACCCATAGACTCAAGGATCAGAGTTCTTCGCAATCTCTTCAACCGCTTCAAGAGAAATGACAATGAAAATGTCCAGTTGACGTTTGATCGCCTCACTGACATCACAAATGAGCTTCATGCACTCGGCACCACTGAGATCACCAAGCATGAAATCGTCAAGACACTCTTGAGATCACTCGACAGCTCATTTGACACCCTGGCCCTGATGATTCAAGAACGCCCTGACTTCAAGACTCTCAATCCGTCTGACATACTTGAGAAGCTCAACACACATGAGTTCCAGCTATCTGATAAAAGAGATATCTATGGTCCCAGCTATGGCCGAGCTCGTGCTCTGAAGGCAAAGGCTGTTTCCTCATCTGAAGAAGAATCCGACTGCAGTTCTGAGGATCCTGAAGACATTGGAAAGGAACTTGCCATGCTAGTGAAGAAGTTCCAGAGGTTCACCAAGAAGAATGGCAACAAAAAGTCTTCAAGATCCAGCTCAAGAAATGATGAAGCTTCCTCTCGTGACTACAAGAAGAGAACGTGCCACAAGTGCAAGAAACCTAGTCACTACATCTCTGAATGTCCTCAATGGGACAATGAGAACAAGAAGAAGAAGAAGAAGAAGAAGAAGAAGAAGAGCAAGGAATATGATTATGATGAGAAGAAGAAGAAGAAGAAATCCTCAAAGTCTTCTTCCAAGTCTTTGTCAAAGTCTTCATCACACAAGAAAAGCTCATCCAGCAAGGCTCGTGCGTTTGTTGGCAAGGAGATGGATTCAGAGGAGGAGTCTGTATCTGAGGAGGTGGAGATGGAGTCTGAAGATGAATCTGATTCAGGCGTGGCAAGCCTGGCTTTAGCTTCAGCATATGTCGCCAAGTCCATCTTCAACACTGAAGACAGTGGCCTCGTCACCAATGCTGATGCTAATGAGGATGACTCTGCACCCACCTATTGCTTCATGGCATGTGGTGCCAAGGTAAACTCACGCAATGCTCACTATCAAACATCAAGTGAAGATGACTCTGAATGTGAATCTAAACCTAGCTATAAAACACTTGCTAAAATTGCAACACAACAACAGTCTGCTATGGAACATATTCAAAAACTGTTAGACAAAAGCGATGACTTGTTGGACGCGGAAGTGACTCGAACTCAGTCCTTAATTGAAGATATTAAAATCTTCATGTTAAGTACGAAGAACTTGAAAGTCGTCATGAAACGCTCTCAACTACTCATGAAAAGCTTTCCTATGATTATCTTCAAAGGAAGCAAGAACTTGAGAACTTGAGAGCGGCTCATGAAGATCTTCAAAAAGAGAATGAGTCACTCAGCGCTCAACAGATCAGTTCAGCTCAGGAAGGATTTGAACCACCATGTATAAAATGCCTTGAGCGTGATAACACTACTTCCGTTGCTGGATGTTATACTACTACTACTGCAATATCTTTAACTGCTGATGTGGTAACTAACCCCTCTGCTGAGGATACCACTACTATTGCTGATGAGAATGCCTGTAGCGACCAGACCTCAAACAGTCCGATCTTTGTGCTTTAATGTCATCACTGGATCAGTAATGCTGACACGCACAGTACTTGAAGGATTTATAACAGAGTAGCAATCACACACTTATTACATCGCATGTCTCAAAAGAGAAGTTATTACAATAAATATGGCTTAAGGCCATCTAAGAACGATAACAGCGGAAGGCTTGGAAGATAAGTGAGTCCATCAACTCCAACGGCATCACTGAGTATAGAACCACAACCTAAAGGCACCTTACTCGTCATCTGAAAAGTCTGCAACATGAACGTTGCAGCCCGAGAACGGGTCAGCACATGAGAATATGCTGGCAATGTAACACATAGAGAGTAATGAAAGAATAAAGCTATACTACATGCATATTTGGCTGGTGGAAAGCTCTATGGTTACAGTTTTGCGTAAAGCCAATTTTTCCCTACTGCAAAGGAATACATTTTATTTAACTATCATGGTAGTTGTTAAACATTGAGAGCGTAGACACCCTCTCAATCCCAATTAAACATCATCATTAAAACCCAATAAAATTAATTAAAGTAACATGATGAGATTCACATGATAATCCAAGTACTAGATACTCAAAACGTCCAAAACCAGGGACACGACTAATCATGATTAGTTTATACACTCTGCAGAGGTTTGCGCACTTTTCCCCACAAGACTCGATCTCCTCCGTTGGGATTCTCGCACTAAATGGTGTTTGAGAAACGGATGACCGAGACATAGTCTTTCAGAAGCGCTAGCACCTTACGATCGGGTAGACTGTTACACCTATTTTCCCCTACATCTGCTAGTCTACCACTGTAAGAGTTCACACGATTTAATCAACTATGCTAGATCCCATAGTAGCTTGTGGCTGCACACAGAAGTTTCTAGCATTAATAATCTCATGATCCCTTTGAGCCTGGGTGGCGGTCCATAAAGAAAAACAGGAAATCGCTAGAATACCCAGGTGCCTCAATCCACCCAGATGTGTATTAAAGTTGCCACCTTAAATAAACCACTAATTAACAATCTCACAACTGTCATGGATACACTCACCCAATCCACGTCTACTAGCATAGCATGGCATAATAAGCAAACGTGGAAGTAACTCCCAAGGGTTTGATAATAAAACAGGTAAAAGGTACTACCTCATCTACTTCCCAAAACCCACATTTTAATTAGATCCTAATCATGCAATTGTTTCAGGATTGATCTAACGCAATAAAACTGGGTAGTAAAGAGGTATGATCAAAGTGTTACTTGCCTTGCTGATGATTTGCGAAACCTAGAGATTCAAATTAGCAAGCGGCGCACTCCGGGTACTCTATCGCAAACAAACAAGCATACAATAAGTACTCATCTAATGCATGGGTAAAACTCAAATAAGAAATCTAACCAGAAAGTTCAACTTAAGAACTCCGGTTTGCAAAAAGAATGAAATCAAACGAAGCAACGAAAGTCAAACGGCGAAAGAAACAAGCTTTGTTTACTAATCTGGATCTAGGTCAAATTTTACAAATGCAAAAACTTGTTTGAGTTGGTTAAACGGAAAGAGGATTTTGAGACGAAACTCCAGGCGCTTGAATCGCCTGATTCTGATAAACGAGCGAAAAGATAAACTAAAACGAAAATCGGATCAGAAATCGCGATCAGAAATAATCGCGGAAAAACCCGAGAAAAAGACAAAACTGACGAACAAATTAACGAACGAACATTCGTTGTCTGAAACTAAACGGTGAACGCGTTCGTTAAAATGAACGAACAAGCGAACGCTCGCTAAACAAATAAACTGGAAAAAACGATTTATAAAAAAACAAAGCTAGGGTTTCTAAAAAACCGGATTGGGTTTTTTAGAAAAAACCGGACCACGGCGGCGGCGGCGGCTATACCTCCGGCTCGGCTCCGGCGGGGCTTCGGCGGCTCCGACGGGGCAACGGGACGGCGCGGGGTGGCGGGGCTGTGGCGGCGGCGGCTCCTGGCAGCGGCGCTAGGCGGCGGCGGCTCAGCGGGGCTGCGACGGGGTGAGGGCGGCGGGGTGGCGGCGTATTTATAGGAGGGGGGGCCCGGCCGGCTTGGGGAAGGGGCGACGGCGGAGGCGGCTCGGGGTCGGACTCCCTGAGTCCGGCGGCGACACGGCGGGCCTGGCGGTGGCGCTGGCGAGGCCGGCCCGGCCCGGCTCGGCTGGGCCTTGGCCTAGTCGGGCTCTCGCGCGTTTTTTTAAATAATTCCGCCAAACAGAAAATAAATTCTAGAAAAATAAATAAAAATCTAAAAATGCTAAAACAATTTTTCACCGTCTAAATAAAATATTTAGAACAGGATGACCATTTTCTTGGCCCTAAAATGCAGTTTTGAAATCATGCAATTTTTCCTAAATTCAAATAAAATAGCGAGAAAATTCGAAAAAAAATCTTACTTGATTTTTTATTAAACCTTCAATATTTCTTTATTTTGGGAAAGTCATTTTATTCCCTCTCTCATATTTTTATTATAGGAATAATTGAAGATAAAATAAATAAAATCAGAGATCCTATTTTCAAATTTTGAGAGAACCCAAGTATGAAAATAACGAAATCCCCAACTCTCTCTGTGGGTCCTTGAGTTGCATAGAATTTCTGGATCAGGCCAAAAGCACATAAAATATGATATGCATTGATGATCTAGTGTATAACATTCCAAATTGAAAATTTGGGATGTTACAATGCCAGGTTGAAGACATTGCTTGAGACAGGAATGTACAAAAGTCTCAAAGGGCATCAGCACTATGTGATGTCCTCAAGAAACAGATTCTGAACCGAAACCCTAGGAAAGAGGGTGTTGGGTTCGAGAGGAAAATGAATGTTGATGGTTCTTACTAGAAGCCTGAGCAGTACCCCAAAACCACATGGGTTGGTGCAAAGGGACCTTCAGCGGATCCATCTACCTTATCTGGCTTCACTTGTGCTAACCCAATTATCATTGATGAATCCTTTGATGAAAACTATAAACTGTTTATGAATCAGAAAGGTGAAGTGCTTGCCAGGTATATTGGTACTAACTGCAGGAATGGACCACCTTTGAAGAAGATCTGGGTGCCCAAGAGTTGTCTCGAAAATCTTCAGGTGAATGTCATCATGACACCACCTGGGAAGAAGACAAACCCCAGACCAAAGGCTTAACATGGTCCAAAGGCTTCATATAGACAAAGGACTCACCAGAGTCACCCAAACACTAATGTTTTGAAGGGAAACCATACTCAAGCCTATGAATATGAGCATGTTTCATCAAACCGCCATGTTCATAAGACCAAGAACTATTCTGCCTACTCATATGAGTATTATTCACCTCCTGCAAGACTATTTGCTAGGGCTCCAAACCCAAAGTTCTCAGATGCTGCACTTAGACTGATTGCTTCAAAGCCACCCCTGAAGATGTGGGTGGTTTAGAAAACTTAACTCTCTTTTGCAGGGAAGGGCCTCCAGCCGGAAATCAAAGGCATCAGATGCTATCGCTGGGGAGCTAAAACATCTTCTGGGGCGCAAGATAAAATGCCCAAATGGTATTACTATGTATTTTGTTCCTGAATCGCTTGCAAATCATCCTATCAGTCCTAACCTGGATCTAAGCTTTCATAATCCACTTGCTCGTCAAATGTTTATGCTTCACAATACTCTTTGTGAAGCCTATCCCCCTAACTGCACTGTAGGGTATGACACCAGCTGCTTCAGAATGGATTATTGACAGTGGATGCACTAACCACATGACTGGCGATCGAAGTCTTCTCATGGACTCAACCTTACGTCCATCTGACAAGAGTCACATCACATTTGCTGACACTAGTAAAAGCAAGGTATTGAGTCTAGGTAGAGTTGCAATCTCAAAGGATCAGCACATGGATAAAGTGATGCTTGTTGAATCCCTTGGTTTCAACTTAATGTCTGTCTCAATGCTTTGTGACTTGAACATGATTGTGATATTTGGAAAATATCATTGCCTAGTTCTAATGGAATCTGACAAGTCTCTAGTCTTTGAAGGGTACCGAAAAGGTGATCTGTACATGGCAAATTTCTCAGCAGGACCACAGTTGGCTATATGTCTTCTAGCAAAAGCTTCAGAGTGTTGGCTCTGGCATCGGAGGCTAGGGCATGCTGGCATGAGGAACTTGTACACTCTCGCGAAGAAGAAGCATGTCGTAGGCATCGAGGGCGTCAAGTCCAAAAAGGATCATTTGTGCGGTGCCTGCGAAGCCGGGAAGATGACTAGGGCCAAGCATCCTTCGAAGACAATCATGACGACATCACGTCCTTTCGAGCTGCTTCACATGGACCTATTCGGCCCTACTCATTACTCCACACTTACCACCACTGCTTGTCTCTATGGGTTCGTTATTGTTTATGATTACTCTAGATATACCTGTGTGCATATAATTCTCTACAAGACTGAAGTGCAGGATGTCTTCAGACGATTTGCCAATCGTGCCATGATGAACTATGGCATCAAGATCAAGCACATCCAAAGTGACAACGGCATAGGGTTCAAGAACACTAGCCTCGACACCTATCTTGATACATTGGGCATCACTCATGAGTTCTCTGCTCCATACACACCTCAGCAGAATGGCATCATGGAGCGCAAGAACGGGACACTCATTGAGATGGCTCGAACAATGCTTGATGAGTACAAGACTCCAAGGAAGTTCTGGCCTGAAGCTATTGATACCGCATGCCATGTCATCAACCGTGTTTATCTTCACAAGCTTCTAAAGAATACATCATATGAGCTACTAACTGGTAAGAAGCCAAATGTAAGCTACTTTAGAGTATTTGGTGCCAGGTGCTAGATCAAGAATCCACATCACACTTCAAAATTTGCACTGAAAGCTCATGATGGTTTTTTGCTTGCTTACAGAAAGGATTCTGCTACCTCTTGAGAGCTGCGTTGGATTTCCCCAAAGAGGAGAGGATGATGCAGCAAAGTAGCATAAGTATTTCCCTCAGTTTTTGAGAACCAAGGTATCAATCTAGTACGAGGCTACGCATGAGTCCCTCGTACCTACACAAAAACAATAGCTCAACGCAACCAACGCGCTTAGGGGTTGTCAATCACTTCATGGTCACTTACGAAAGTGAGACCTGATAGAGATGATAAATAATATTTTTGGTATTTTTGGTATAGAGATGCAAAGTAAAAAGTAAAATCAAAGCAATAATAAAGTGATGGAGATTGATATGATGACAAAGAGACCCGGGGGCCATAGGTTTCACTAGTGGCTTCTCTCAAGAGCATAAGTATTCTATGGTGGGTGAACAAATTACTGTTGAGCCATTGACAAAATTGAGCATAGTTATGAGAATATCTAGGTATGATCATGTATATAGGCATCACGTCCGACTCCTGCCTGCATCTACTACTATTACTCCACTCATCGACCGCTATCCAGCATGCACCTAGAGTATTAAGTTAAAAACAGAGTAATGCCTTAAGCAAGATGACATGATGTAGAGGGATAGTTTCATGCAATATGATAAAAAAACCCATGTCGGTGTCAAAACTGGCGGATCTCGGGTAGGGGGTCCCGAACTGTGCGTCTAAGGCGGATGGTAACAGGAGGCAGGGAACACGATGTTTTACCCAGGTTCGGGCCCTCTTGATGGAGGTAAAACCCTACGTCCTGCTTGATTTATTCTTGATGATATGAGTATTACAAGAGTTGATCTACCACGAGATCGGAGAGGCTAAACCCTAGAAGCTAGCCTATGGTATGATTGTATGTTGTCCTACGGACTAAAACCCTCCGGTTTATATAGACATCGGAAAGGGCTAGGGTTACACAAGGTCGGTTACAAAGGAGGAGATATACATATCCGTATTGCCTAGCTTGCCTTCCACGCCAAGTAGAGTCCCATCCGGACACGAGATAAAGTCTTCAATCTTGTATCTTCATAGTCTAACAGTCCGGCCAAAGGATATAGTCCGGCTATTCGGAGACCCCCTAATCCAGGACTCCCTCAGTAGCCCCTGAACCAGGCTTCAATGACGATGAGTCCGACGCGCAGTATTTTCTTCGGCATTGCAAGGCGGGTTCCTCCTCCAAATACACCACGAAAGAATTTGAATACAAGGATAGTGTCCGACCCTGCAAAATAAGTTCCACATACCACCATAGAGAGAATAATATTTCCACAAATCTAATTTGCTGACTTGTTTTGGCAACATGACGTTATGCCATGGCCCAGTGATTATTCAAACCGTTTCCTTTAACTAGCCCCGCACATAACGCGAGGCAGTTTTTTGACACGTCTTGTCAAAGCAGAGATCATGTGCCCCTTATTACGGGATTCTCATCAATACGGGCGTGGGTAACCCAACCGCACCATCAATTACGGCGCTTGGGGATAAGCGAGTTTTACCAGGCTAGTGGGGGCACATAGTTTCAGCCGCCCTTATAAAGGGACAAGGTTGAACCTTTTTCTACCCACGCCTTCTTCCTCCTTGCTCATCCTCTCTTGCGCACTCGAGCTCCAACGCCCAAGCCTACATCTTTCCCCTCAACCTTCTCCAATCATGTCTGGAGTGGGAGGCAAATGGATGGCTTCCTCTGTTACAGAGGGACACATGAAGAAGTTGCGCGGCGCCGGATACTTGGTCGCGAACATCGCGCATCGGCTGCCTGCTGCGGGGCAGATCGTTCCTATCCCTGAACCTCACGAGAGGGTAGTCTTCCTCCACCACTTCCTCCGCGGACTGGGGTTTCCCCTCCATCCATTCGTCTGTGGTCTCAGGTTCTACTACGGGCTGGACTTCCATGATCTGGCCCCAAACTTCATCCTCAACATTTCAGCGTTCATCGTCGTGTGTGAGGCTTTCCTCCGCATCCGGCCCCACTTCGGCCTGTGGCTAAAGACCTTTAATATCAAGCCGAAGGTGGTGGGCGGCCAACAAGCAAAATGCGGCGGAGCCATGGTGGGCAAGATGCCCAACGTTATATGGCTTGAAGGCTCCTTCGTGGTGACCATAAAGGGGTGGCAATCGGCATGGTTCTACATCACCGAGCCGCGCGACACCAACTGGGTGGCTGCCCCCGAGTTTCGATCCGGAATACCCACGCGGCTCACCTCCTGGAAAGGGAAGGGCCTGTCCTGGGGTTCATCGGTGGAGCTGGACGGACTCCAGAAATGTATCCAGAATATGGCAAGCAAGAAGCTCAAGCTTGTCAACATAGTCCAGGTCATGCTCATCCGCCGGATCCTCCTGTGTCAACAACGGGATTTCAACTTGTGGGAGTTCGACCCGGCCCAGCACCAGACTCTGAGCGAGCTCTTCGACACGATGCACAAGGACGTCTGGAAGGTGCTGTTCAAGGGCGCCGAGGTCCCTCCCTCTCTCACCGAGGACCGCGGGCTAAGCGTGAAGCGCCGAGCACAGTCGGTGAGTTCTATACATCCGGTAGGATATTTATTTCCCCTAGCTTAACCATGTGCGGGGTCTGACCTCCATGCCTTTGATAGGACTGGGTGGAGACGTTGGGGCAGATTAACTGTTCGGCCCCTTTGCCCGAAGACACTGCAGGCGCTCTCTTGACGAAGATGCTGACTCCGGCTCCTTACAAGGTGCCGGAGAAGACCAAGAAGGCCAAGGGAACCCGAAAGAGTTCCCAATGCCAGGTGTTATCGGACTCATCATCCGATAACTCCACAACGCACTCCTCCCCCGAAGACGAGGAGGAAGAAGAAGATGCTCCCCCTCTAGTTGGGGGAGACAAGAAAAGGAAGGCCGCCCCAACCGGGGGGGCCGAAGAGTCCAAGAAGGGAAGGATTCTCCTTCCGGACTACTCCACCACCGCTGCCGAAGGCGAAGACGAGTGGCTGCTCAGGGCCAAGCCCCTGGCGAAGTCGTAAGTATTCGGATGCTGGAATAACTCATAGCAAACTTTTGTCGCACTGCTTCTCCTAACGCCGAATTATAATCATGCAGACTGCCACGAGCCCGTATCGACGTATCTTCGGATGGCTCCCTGGGCTCGTTGGATACGGGCACCGATCCACTTCCGACCGCCCCCTCCCCTTACCCTACAGACAACGCCGAGGTATTGTCTCAAGAGGCGCCAGGTCGAGGGGAGACAGTCCCGGAGGCGCCTCAAGGCGACCTTCCGGATTCCGGGAGCAGAGGGAGCAAGGCTCCCGAGGGCTCCGAGTTCGGCCCTCAGCTGAACACCGCGCCAGAACCTCCAGTGATTCCGGACTCAGGCAGGCGGCCTCCTTCCAAAAGGGGCAAGACGCCTGTGCCGGTGACCTCTGTCCATCCAGAGGCACCGGACAGTCTGCTGGGAGCGCTTCGTAGCGCTTCCATCGACGAAGAGCACCGCACTATTATGAGTGCGGTGGTCCAGAAGGTTCAGTCCGCCAAGAGCGGATTGACTGAAGCCTGTGCCAGCCTTCTAACAGGCTTTGAGGTAGGTTTTTGAAATATAGGAAAAATATTACCGCATAGACAGTAGCCCCTGATGCTCTGTTCGGTGTTCGCAAAGAAAAACCGAACATAGGATCAAACAATATCACAGGAGTCTAATATAAGTATGTCTATATGCGTATGCAGGCTTCGCTGCTGGCCTCCGCCGCACTGACGGCGGAGGTTGCCGCACTGAAGCAGGACCTCAAAGGGTCCAAGGACGAGCTCGGCCTTGCCAAGAGGCAGCTCGAGGAGAACAAAGGTAAGTAGTACCTAGTCTATGGATATATATAAAAAGAATGCGATTGCAAAATGACAGGATCGTCGTAAATTTGCCAGGGGCCACGACCGAGGTGGCGACCCTGAAGCAAGCGCTATCCAAGGCCGAAAACAAAGCAGCCAAGGAGCGCACCGAGCGGGAACGGCAGGAGGCTCGGGTGGGCGAGGTGCAGCAAGAGCTCCACGCTCTCATGACAAAGCACGAGGCGTTGGAGCTTGACTTGAAGACGCGAGAGTCCGAGCTTGCCGCGGCCCTCGAGAGCACAAAGAATGCCAAGGCCGAAGCCCAAAAGGCCCTCCAGGAGATTGATGCGATGAAGAAGATAGCGGCGGGTAAGGCATTCTATATGCAAAGCAAGCATGTGAAAGTAAATTACTTGTACTTACCCGAATCCGGAGCTCTCCAGGAGCATTCGCAGATTTGCCCCGCAGCGTGTCAGATGCCGCGATGTTTTACCAGGCCGAGGAGGGAAGCTCAACGGAGAAGTTGTTCTGGGCCCAATATACTGGGACCGAACACCCGGTGCCTATGAGCGACCAGCTAAAGCAGCAGGTCAAGCTACACAAGGCGGCTGAACAGGCCATGAAGGGCTTTATAGTCCGGTTGTGGCCTGGCGACGCCCTTCCGAACAGCTACTGCAGCCTGGTGAGGCGGCTTGTGGATGCCTGCCCACGGCTGGAAGTCGTCAAGTGGTCCGTCTGCATCGAAGGTGCATGCCGGGCTTTCGCCCGTGTGAAGGTGCAATGGGCCAAGCTGGACGCCGTGAAGTTGATTAAGGAAGGGCCGCCGGAAGGCAAGGAGCATCGCCACCCCGAGACGTACTATGAGGGTGTCCTGAAGGGTGCTCGTCTCATAGAGGACGAGTGTACGAAAGATATAACATTCGAGTAAACTTGCTCGTGTAATCATGTGGTTATGAAAACTTGTTCATATGCGCTATGCAACGTTTGTTTGAATTTAAAAATTACCTTCTGTTTGGCTGTTTATCAAATCTGAGAGATGGCTAGTCGTCGGCTTCTGCCCCCATGCCACAAGTGCTGGGGTGTTCGGGATAAACCTGAGCACTCTTGTTCCCATTGTTGGGTCCTTCGAGGGAGGTGCTCAGCACAATGAACAAGGCAATCGGACTATAATGCGTTATCACTCTCACTTAGCCATAGAATTCTATAATTTTAAATTTCGGCGAAGCCCCTAGTATTCGGAAGGCCGAATTCGGGGCGCGATACACGCCTTAAGCCGGACAGGGCCGACTCCTCGCTCTAAGTGGCATAAGTCTTTAGGGACTCGAAAACCTCTCGAACAGCGACCAGTCTCTCGCCTTATCATGACAGTCAGTTTTGGCTTTCTCTACTGAGGTGCTTAGCCCAGCTGAACTGGGGCACAATCACAGTAGTTCTCCCAATGCTACCTTAGCCGATATAGCGGAACGTAAGGTACCAAAACATGGGAGCCGGGCAGACCCAACTATTGACCAAAGACATGATTCGGAGCTGATGCATATAATGCTATAAGTTCGGGGTGCCGCACTTGTGAAAGTGTTTGGAATTCTCACACCATATTGTGGGGTACTTAAGCCCCTGGTGTATTGGCCGTACCAAAGTGTACGGTTGCAAGGTGTCATTAATGAACATATATATATATATATATATATATATATATATATATATATATATATATATATATATATATATATATATATAAAGAATGCAATAATAGTCTCAATGCTATGCATTGTTTATTCAAAAAGGTGCGTTAAAGCAGAATGATATAAGTAGTGCGATAAGAAAAAACCAGGACTGTTTGACATGTCCCTTCCAAGGGCAAGCTGAGGAATAGTATTAAAGCAAATATTTCACTCATTATCGTAATCCACCTGGGACTTCCGTGGTGTGACGTAGCTTTCTGCCTCCTTGGTTGCTGCATCATGTGTTCGGCAATCATGCTGCCGGACAGGGTTTCCAGAGATTAAAGTCCTGAAAGAGAAAAATAACAAAGAGGGAAGCCCCTAGTGCGGTTTAAGCCGCATATTGGGGCGTGCTGTAGTTGTGCCCCCCTCCCGCCTGTGCCCATGTTATTTTTAATGCGTAATTATGTACGCGTAGCACATATTTCACTGTTTGGTTGGGACCGAGGTGGGGGCTGCATTGCTATGCGAGCTCGGAACATGCCGGACGGTCCAGTTGCCGATTACTCCAGGCACGCTTGAAGCTGTCCGGGTCCTTAATCGCCGAACTAGTGGATTGCCTTAAGAGGCTGCTTTGTGCTTCTGCTGTGAGGGCTGCAGTGTGCTCCTCCGTGCGGAGAGAGCGCTCTGTGTTTCCATTGACTGTGATGACCCCCCGAGGTCCTGGCATATTGAGCTTGAGGTATGCATAATGCGGTACCGCATTGAATCTCGCAAATGCGGCTCGCCCGAGCAGTGCATGATAACCACTGCGGAACGGGACTATATCGAAGATTAGCTCTTCACTTCGGAAGTTATCCGGGGATCCGAAGACCACTTCCAGTGTGACTGAGCTTGTGCAATGGGCCTCTACACCTGGTATGACGCCTTTAAAGGTCGTTTTTGTGGGTTTGATCCTTGAGGGGTCTATACCCATTTTGCGCACTGTGTCCTGGTAAAGCAGGTTCAGGCTGCTGCCGCCATCCATAAGGACTCGAGTGAGGTGAAATCTTTCAATGATTCGGTCTAGGAACAGTGCGGCGAATCCTCCATGACGGATACTAGTGGGGTGGTCCCTGCGATCGAAGGTGATCGGACAGGAGGACCATGGGTTGAACTTTGGGGCGACTGGCTCCAATGCATATACGTCCCTGAGCACATGCTTCCGCTCCCTCTTGGGATGTGGGTTGCGTATATCATGTTCACCATCCGCACTTGTGGGGGGAACCTCTTCTGTCCTCCGGTGTTCGGCTGCCGGGGCTCTTCCTCGTCATCGCTATGTGGCCCCTTATCTTTGTTTTCGGCATTTAACTTGCCGGCCTGCTTGAATACCCAACAATCCCTATTGGTGTGGTTGACTGGCTTGTCGGTGGTGCCGTGTATTTGGCACGAGCGATCGAGTATACGGTCCAAACTGGATGGGTCCAGAGTGCTTCTTTTGAATGGCTTTTTTCGCTGTCCGGGGTTTAGAGCCATTGAATCCGGCATTGACTTCCATATCCTCGGTATTGTCATTGTTAATGCGGCGCTTATGGTTGTTGTGACATGACCTGCCATTGCCGTCCTTGGTATCCGAAGTACCATGGTTCTTTGATATGTTATTGCTGCGAGCCAGCCAGCTGTCTTCTCCCGCACAAAAGTGGGTCATGAGTGTCGTGAGGGCTGCCATAGATTTCGGCTTTTCCTGACCAAGGTGCCGGGCTAGCCACTCATCGCAGATATTGTGCTTGAAAGCTGCTAGGGCCTCTGCATCCGGACAGTCGACGATTTGATTTTTCTTTGTTAGGAACCGTGTCCAGAATTGCCTGGCCGATTCCTCTGGCTGCTGAATTATGTGGATCAAGTCATCGGCATTTGGTGGTCGCACGTAAGTGCCCTGAAAGTTGTCAAGGAATGCGGCTTCCAGATTTTCCCAACAGCCAATGGACTCTGCTGGCAAGCTGTTGAGCCAATGACGAGCTGGTCCTTTGAGTTTGAGTGGGAGGTATTTGATGGCGTGTAGGTCATCACCGCGGGCCATGTGAATGTGCAGGAGGAAATCCTCGATCCATACCGCAGGATCTGTTGTGCCGTCATATGATTCTATATTTACGGGTTTGAAAACCCTCTGGGATTTGATGATCCATTACTTTGTCTGTGAAGCATAAGGCGTGTGCAGCGCCTCTGTACTGGGCTATATCGCGATGTAGCTCAAATGAGTCTTGCCCACTGTGTTCAGCCCGGCCGGACTTACTTTTACTGTATCCGGCATGACGATTGTCATCTCGCATAGTGGCGCGCCCTCGTGATCTGTAGATCGATCTTGCATGTTTTTCTTTGACCTCCAATACATCTCGTAGGTATGCCGTATTTCCCCATGCCTTTTTATTTGAATGACGTCAGGGTGCGGGCTGAGCTTTTGGCTGGAATGCCTCTCTATCGCGGCCACGAGGTGGCCGATCAGCCACGTCATACGCTTCTTCCTCCAATCGGGGTAGCAACCTGCATTTTGGGTAACTCTTGGAGGGGCGTTCGAGTTTATATTCCTCAGCCGCGAGGACTTCAGTCCATCTGTCAGCTAGCAGATCGTGATCAGCTTGAAGCTGCTGCTGCTTTTTCTTAAGGCTATTTGCCATGGCTATAAGCCGGCGCTTGAAGCGCTTTTGTTCGACGGGATCCTCTGGAACGAATAATTCGTCATCGTCGGGGCTTGCCTCGTCTTCGGAGGGGGGCATGTAATTATCATCCTCCGCCTCTCCGTCTGCCGCTCTCTCTGGAGGGCTGGCCTCTCCATCCTCCTGTCCTAGATCGTGTTGGAGGGGATTGTTGCCATCTTCGGCACTATCCAGAGTGTTATTATCTCTTGTGCCGGTATCACCACTTTTGCTTTGGCGGGACTTAGAGCGGCGCCGCTGACGTCGGCGCTTGGGTTGCTTCTTGGAGGGGTCATCCTCTGTTGTCTCGTCGCCATTGCCTTCTTTGGGTGTGTCCACCATGTATATATCGTACGACGAGGTGGCTTTCTAGTACCCTATAGGCACTGGTTCCTGTTCGTCTCCTGCATCGTCGTCCATACCGTCGATGTCTTCGGAGTCAAAGTCGAGCATGTCGGTCAAGTCATCGACAGTGGCTATGAAGTGGGTGGTGGGTGGGCGTCGAATTTCTCCGTCGTCCGCATCCCAATCCTGTCGGTCATAATTCGGCCAGGACTCTCCTAACAAAGAGAGATACCTTAGTGAATTTAGTATGTCGCCGAAGGGCGAGTGCTGAAAGATATCCGCGGAAGTGAACTCCATGATCGGCGCCCAATCGGATTCGACTGGCAGGGGTGCGGATGGTCCAGAGTTCAGAGGAGAGTCTGGCGATGGGGAGTCACGGGCCTCGCGAAGGATAAGGTTGGTGTTCGGTTTGATCTCCGTTGAGGCTGCTGCCTCCACGGTGGGGTCTAACCACCCGCCCTCGGATGGCGCAGTTGGCTCTGAATTAAAGGTCGGAGCGGCTACAGGTGCGGTCTCCAGGACACTATTCGGTGGCAGAGCTAAATCATGCCCATCATGACAGTGCGGGGCACTCAGCAGGGACTAGATTCCGTCGAAGATCAAGTCTCCGCGGATGTCGTGTAGTTTAGGCTTCCAAACCTGACCTGATGGCCAGGGGCGTAGCTTTCAATCTGCTCCAGATGGCCAAGCGAATTGTCCTGCGGTGCAAAGCCGCCGAATACAAAAATCTGTCCGGGGAGAAAAGTCTCACCCTGGACTGCATCGCTAACGATGATCGAAGGAGCCATCAAGCCTGATGACAACGACACATAGGAACTCTCAATGAAAGCACCAATGTCGGTGTCAAAACCGGCGGATCTCGGGTAGGGGGTCCCGAACTGTGCATCTAAGGCGGATGGTAACAGGAGGCAGGGAACACGATGTTTTACCCAGGTTCGGGCCCTCTTGATGGAGGTAAAACCCTACATCCTGCTTGATTTATTCTTGATGATATGAGTATTACAAGAGTTGATGTACCATGAGATCGGAGAGGCTAAACCCTAGAAGCTAGCCTATGGTATGATTATATGTTGTCCTACGGACTAAAACCCTCCGGTTTATATAGACACCGGAAAGGGCTAGGGTTACACAAGGTCGGTTACAAAGGAGGAGATATACATATCCGTATTGCCTAGATTGCCTTCCACGCCAAGTAGAGTCCCATCCGGACACGAGACGAAGTCTTCAATCTTGTATCTTCATAGTCTAACAGTCCGGCCAAAGGATATAGTCCGGCTGTCCGGAGACCCCCTAATCCAGGACTCCCTCACCCCATCTTGTTATCCTCGATGGCAACAATACAATACGTGCCTTGCTGCCCCTTCTGTCACTGGGAAAGGACACCGCAAGATCGAACCCAAAGCTAAGCACTTCTCCCATGGCAAGAACAATCAATCTAGTAGGCCAAACCAAACTGATAATTCGAAGAGACTTGCAAAGATAACCAATCATACATAAAAGAATTCAGAGAAGATTCAAATATTATTCATAGATAGACTGGATCATAAACCCACAATTCATCGATCTCAACAAACACACCGCAAAAAGAAGATTACATCGAATAGATCTCCACGAGAGAGGGGGAGACCATTGTATTGAGATCCAAAAAGAGAGAAGAAGTCATCTAGCTATTAGCTATGGACCCGTAGGTCCGAAATAAACTACTCACACTTCATCGGAGGGGCTTGGATGATGATGTAGAAGCCATCTGTGATCGATGCCCCCTCCAGCGGAGCCCCAGAATAGGCCCCAAGATGGGATCTCGTGGATAGAGAAAGTTGCGGCGGTGGAATTAGGTTTTTGGCTCCATATTTGATCGTTTGGGGGTACGTGGGTATATATAGGAGGACGAAGTATGTCGGTGGAGCAACAGGGGGACCACGAGGGTGGAGGGCGCGCCTGGGGGGGGGGGGGGGGGGGCACGCCCCCTTACCTCGTTGCCTCCTATTAGTTGGCTTGACGTAGGGTCCAAGTCTCCTGAGTTGTATTCGGTGCGAAAATCACGTTCCCGAAGGTTTCATTCCGTTTGGACTCCGTTTTGAAAGTGCTAGTGATCGACTAGAGGGGGGTGAATAGGCGATTTTTATGAAAGTCTTCAAAACAAGAAAGTTTCAAGGACAAACGATAGAAATAAACCTATTACCATGCAGCGGATGGTAGACTACAATAAGCAAGCCATAGTCAAGTATTCAATGAAATGAAAGCACAAAGACTAATAGCAGCTAGGCAGTATAGATTAGGATGGAAGATAGTATGAAGCCAATCAGAACAAGCAGACACACAGTGAAGACAAATAAATATTGCAAACAAGCAATGACTTCTCAAGGACCAATCTGTAGATAAAGAGATGGGAAGGATAGAACCAGTGGCTCGTTGAAGACAATGATTTGTTGGACCAGTTCCAGTTGCTGTGACAACTATACGTCTGGTTAGGGAGGCTGAGATTCAACTCAGAAGACCGCGTCTTCACCTTATTCCCCTTGAGCTAAGGACACCCAGTCCTCGCCCAATCACTCTGGTAAGTATTCAAGGTAGACTTCCAAACCTTCACAGACTTCGTTCACCGGCGATCCACAATGACTCTTGGATGCTGAGAACGCGACGCCTAACCGGCTGGAGGATTCACAGTCCTCAAGTGTAATAAGGCTTCAGATCACACAGACAGGAAGACTTCAGTGATGCCTAACACTCTTTGGCTCTGGGTGTTTAGGGCTTTGTCCTCGCAAGGAATTCTCTCTCAAAGGATTCGAGGTGGGTTGCTCTCAAGCGACAAAAGCCGTACACTAACTCTGAGCAGCCAACCGTTTATGGTTGTAGGGGGTGGGCTATTTATAGCCACTAGGCAACCCGACCTGATTTGTCCGAAATGACCCTGGGTCACCAAGGAACTGACACGTGTTCCAACGGTCAGATTTCAAACACACACGACAACTTTACTTGGGCTACAAGAAAAGCTGACTTATCCAGCTCTGGATAAGATTTGCTCTCATTGTCTTCGCTTGAAGACATAGGATTTTGGTTAAGCATCACTTCAGTCATTCTTACTGGTTCACTTGGACCCCACTTAACAGTACGGTGGTTCCTATGACTCAACAAAGAAGAAAAAGAATGATGAAACAACTAAGTCTTCGCGCTCCATAGTCTTCACACAATGTCTTTTCTTGTCTCAGTCTTTAATGTGAATGTCTTCACATACCACCTTTGACTTCAATATCTTCATACATTTTTAGGGGTCATCTCTAGTAGGAAAACCGAATCAATGAGGGACTTCTACCTGTGTTATCCTGCAATTCTCACAAACACATTAGTCCCTCAACCAGGTTTGTCGTCAATACTCCAAAACCAACAAGGGGTGGCACTAGATGCACTTACAATCTCCCCCTTTTTGGTGATTGATGACAAACTAGTTGAAGTTTTCATCGGGGAATAAAATATGTGAAATTGTAAAGGATAGGGTATTGTCTTCATAAGTGGGAAAGGCTCCCCCTGAAGATGTGCATATAAGTAATTTTCTTTTGGAATGCAAATGCACATGGAAGGTTGTACTTGTGGAGATCCTCTTCAACTTATGATGACAATTCATCATGCATGATTTGATATAACGAAGATAATGACATGCATAATGAAAAATGGACGTCTGCAAAATGACCTAAGTGCGGAAGTTATCATCGCACATGCGGAATTTATCATCGCATCGCAGAATAGCAAATAAGTAGCAGACGACCATCGAGCTTAAGTGTTACAACTCAAAGAACCAAATGTATCAAAAAGTGAGAGTTGTAAACACTTGGCAAAAAGTAGCATAAAATAAAGCAACCACCCATATGGACCCGCTTGAAGACTATCAACTCATATGCTTCTCCCCCTTTTGTCAGTAAGGACCAAAAAGGTTTGAAGACATAGAGCGCCTACTCGTTCCCATGAGGTGCAGGCGAGGCAGTAGGGTCATCATTGAGGTCTAGTGGTGTAGAAGAACTCGGTGAAGTGTAGGCATGCGCTGAAGTTGGAGGAGGTGAAGTGGCATCATCTTGGTCATCGATGACTCTGGCATTCACTGTCGCAGCTGAGGACGAATAGTCAGAGTCTTCAAGTGAGGGAGTCCGATGCAAGTGAGCATTCCTTGGAGGAGTTGAGTCAAACTTGAATCTTTCGGTGAAGCCATCGTCTTGCAGATCACCTTCAGCACTAAGCAATGTCAAACTCTTTCAAGACCTCTGACAGGTTTCATGTGTAACAACGGCCTTCTTGGTGGCAAGATTGCGAATGCGATTGACGTCCACCAAGTGGCTTTGCATCTGACGCTTAAGCTAGTCATGATGCTTATCCTGCTTCTGATGTAGCGCGACAAGAAGCTCTTGGTCATTGAGAACACGAGATCGCTTCTGAGGCCTTTGGGCAATGGTGCTTCCAGTGGCGTCAGTTTGAGCGCGAGGGGCACGTGTGTTACCAGCCAAGGGATAAACACGAGAGACTGTCTGAACTCCTTCAATGGGCTGGGTGAAGCTTTGACGATCAGCATTGTGAAGATAAATCGGATCCTTAGCAGACTCTGGGTAAATAGCTTCAACAGACAAATCAACCTCTGGGAAGAATACAAGATGATTGCGCGCAGACGGCATATAGTTGAAGGCAGAGTGAAGCTTGATAAGGCGCATTACCCATGGAGTATAGAACTTCAGAACAAAAATGTCGGAGCCAGATGCAGCCAACTGCCTGATGAAGAAGTCTTGAGCATTGAAGCTGATGCCATTGAAGATATAGAAAACCAAAGTCTTCATTGCTCCTTCAAGCTTCGCTGCAGATGAATGTCCTTTGACAGGCCATAGAGTTTTTCTGATGATATGGTAAATGGTGCGAGGCAGGTACTCTAGGTCTTCAACAAAGAACTCAGATGGGTATTCAGCGTCTTGTGGCAGAGGCTTCATCATGCTCAGCATTTGACTCATGTTGGGTTCTGGCTTCTGAAAGATGCTTTCGAAGGCATTTTGGTGTTGTTGACAACCTGGTTCATAGTATTCACCAGGAGTGGGCAGGCCTGTGAGCTCAATGATATCAAGAGCTTTGGCTTCATGATGGACATTGCCTGTGATCCACTCAAGGGCCCAAGTCTTGGGATCCCTGTTGTAGCCTCGAATGTGAAGAGTTGCATAGAACTGTAACAGAAGATCTTCATTCCAGTGTTCCTTGTCTATGACAAATTGCAGGAGTCCAGCGTCTCTGAAGCAATCCAACGCTTCTTCTAGACAGGGCAGGCCAGCTAGAGCTTCTGAGTCAACAATATGGGGAAATATGCGCCCTTGATTGTATAACACCAGGAATAGTAGCCGCGCTGCTGATAGCTCCAGAACCGATCCGATGAAATGCGGGGTTTGGTGTAAGGGTTGTTGGCACTGTTGAAGAAGGTGTTGTGTGCCACGAAGCGATTCACATTGAAGACCCCAGGTGAAGTGCAGTGCCTGGGAATCTTGGAAGTCTTGGCTTGGGCTTCTGGACTTGAGGCCTGTGCTCGACATGATAGTTAAATTATGGACCCGCAACAGGTGGAGGAACCAGAATGGGCCATCGGACCATAACAGGCTGACCACGATCAAATGCCAGCTCAACAGTATGAGGTCTTGGAGGGGGTACAGGAGCATTGGCATTGTCGTTGACATGGGCTACAAGTGGCACAATAGCTTTAGGAGGATTGATTACATCTGGTGCAACATTGGCTTCAGGGGCCACATTGGCTTCAGGTGCTTGCACTTCTGGCACCACATTAGCTTCAGGCACCACATTAGCGTCAGCCATGACAACGTCATTGGCTTCAGTGTTGATGTTGGCGGCTGCCTCAGTATGGGTAACCTCCACTTCAGGAGCTGGAGGGTCGGACACATTCTCCTCGAGAACGACTTCAGGAATTGTTGGTGGTGTAGCAACTCTGTCTTCATCACGTGGTTCTTCTTCATCGGCTGATGTAGTCGGAATATCTTCAGCCGTTTTGGCTTTAGACTCAGAAATGTTGACAGTTGGAGTGACTTGGGGCCTTGATCCTTTGCGAAGCCTGCGGAACGCTGGCGACGCTTGTGGAGATGGAGTCGACTGGGCCTCAAAGTCATCGCCATCTTGTGGTTGGGGAGCACTTGGGGTGTCTTGTTATTGTGGGTGATCAGCCCATGATGCATCCTGAGCAGTTGGCGTCAGAGGACGACCAATGTTGATGAGCTTGCTGTGCGTGAGCACAGGCGATGATACCAAATTGCGCTCGATCTGAGGAAGGACTTCATCATCTTCAACATTGTCGTGAGGACCAATGTCTTCAACTACGGTGGGGTCAACAGCTGGATTGTCTTCAGCTTCAGGAGCCTCTGTGGAAGCAGGCTCATGAACTATCAACTGTCGCTCTCGATGTTCAGATGTAGGACGAGCCACTGAGATTGGCTCGACATCCAGGGGCTCTATGGGAGCAGCCCGGTCTCTCTTCTTTGTTTTCCGTTTCTTGTGTGGGGGAGCATCATCAGTGGTGGCTTTGGTCTTGTGTTTTCTGGCTTCGGCTTCAGCTGCCCTTGTTTTCTTGAGTTATAAAGCCACTGTGGGGACCTTAGGCTTCGAGCCTGTCAGACTGGCTGGGAAGACAATGCGAGGTTCTTCCTGCCTTGATGCTTCGGGTTCTGCCACAGCTGGCTTCTTCTTCTTCTTGGCAGCCATTCGGGGGTCGATGCCTGGTCGCCCCAAAGCCTTGCGCTTTTCAGCTTCATTGTATCCTTGAACACATTTGGCAGCAAGATCCTTCATGCGCTCACGAGAACCTTTGGCTTCTTCGCATTTCTTGTGGAATGCTTCCTTGAGCTCATGCATCATGACCTTCAAGTTTTGAATGTCTTCACCATTGAGCTTGGCCATGTGCTTCTTAAACTGAGCCTTTTCATAATCGATCTTATGCTTCAGCTCAACAATTTTCTGAGCTAGAGCCAGCTCAGGAGCAATGGCTCCACGGAAGGCGACGCTGAGGCCAATTGGAAGCTGAAGATCATCAAAGCTGACATTTGGGCTGTCGAACCACTCATAAATGAACTTGTTTAAGATTTACACATCAAAGAGAGGAAGGTCATTGAAGATTTCCGCCTCTTGCTTGCTCTTGATCAACTGCTCAAGAGCGTCATCGCCAAGATCGTCGTCACTGGACAGATCAATGGCGTCATTTTCATTTCGCAAAACAGCAGCAGGAGTCAGTGCTTGACCAGTGGGTTGCATGGGCTTCTTCACTTTGGCGGGCTTGGAGATGCGTGAAAGATCTTCAGACTGCACACTGGCTTTAGGAGGTGCAGTGGCCAGAGGCTTCGCCCGTGAAACCTTTGGTGCAGATGAGGGCTTTGAAGCCTTTTGTGCTGAAGAGGGCTTTGAAGCCTTGGATTTCATTTGCTTCACAAGCTTCGGTGGTGCAGGTGCTTCGTCAGAATCAGCGTCATCTGCAGGTTGATCCACGTCTGCCCCTTGAACCATTATGTGAGTGATGAGACCTTCTAAGTTGTAGAAGGGCCCAACAAGATTAGGTTCAGCTTCACGTGTGCCGTCAGCTCATGGTGCAGAGGGTCCTGGGTTGAAGTCTAATCCCAAAGACTTCTTGTTTTCTTGGCCGAGTTCTTTGCAAACTGATAGTTGTGCTTGAAGAGATTATCTTCTTAACACCATAACAGAGAGGATGGGTCGGCATTAGCAGGCTGAGGTCCATGAAGCATGCAGGGGTAGAAGCCTTGAGCAATAGCTTCGGACTGTGATTTGGGCTAAAGACCTTTGTATATAATATCTCCCCAGGGGCCCTTGATAGCACTCTTCTCAGCATATTCTTTTGTGGCAAATCTGTACTTGAACCATTCCTCTGCCCAATGTCTTCGAATCCATTGGATTCGGTTCTTGCGTTCTCCATAGGTCTCTTCTGGATCTGACTTGTATAGCTCATAGAGATCCGGTGGCAGGTCTTTAGCAGTGTTTCCACGATGCTGTCTACCGCCCTTCCTAACTGATTTCTCTGTTGCCATGAATTTTAGACTGAAAGGCTTCAACACTGTCAAAGTCTTCCGTCTACTGGTCAGACAAGAATTGGCTTCAGGAGAATTTATATGATGCTGTAAGAACTCTGCAAATGAATGCAGACTATGAGAACCAAGGGATTCTCCCACGAACATGTACCTGTGACATCATTAAAGGTGTGAGGGAAGGGGAAGAGGTCATATGCATTCTCAGAAGATTTTGAAGATAAATCAGTTTAGAAGACATTGACCTCATAGTGCGAACACATTCACTCATATGTAGAGAGTTGGTTCCAGATTTGTACGAATCCACGAATAAGTACAAGTGAGGAATCTAACTACTTTGTGAAGCATAAGTGAACATACTAGGCATGCTATGAGATGCAGAATGAGATAGATCCAACTTGTGGGAATAGAAACCACTTGTGGTTGAAAATGATGAATCTATCGGATCAAAAAGACTGTAAAAAGGAGGTTTTATTTACCACATGAGGAACTGCTAGACAGCGTGGGAGAGGAGGCTGAGCAGTTCGATCTTCCGTGCCCTAACTTGGCGACAGAGGACACCTACGGCGACGGCCGAGAAGACGATGTCCGCGGCCGGCATGAGGACGGCGTCGGTGAGGTCGCAGCAGCTAAGCGCTTCGTCGTAGGTGTCGTCGAGTGCTAGCGGTGGCGCTAGGGTTTGTGCGAGAGTGGAAGAAGAGATAATGACTGGGGTGAGGTGTGTATTTATAGAGACACGGACGACACAACATTATTACGCAGGTGCCCCTGGCGGTTCACATCTGAAGGACACGTGGCGATTATGCAACACATTGGAGGTTGTTCCATGTTCCCACGCACGCCTGGATTGTCGGGTGATCGTTCCCACTTCTCTGGGTTTCAGGCACAAAGGATTGAGCATTGAAAACAGATTAATGTTTGTCTCCGTGTCTTCTGCTGAAAAGGACGCAGAGAAGGCGTTTTGACAGTTTCAATAGCATGCATATGATTTGGATAGATAGACTTGAGACAGGAGCATAGAAAGGTTAGGGTCCGATCACATTCACTTAGTTCAAAAGATTCAACGTGAAGACATAGCTATAAATGAATGTTGTAGAGGACAGAAACTAAATTGGTACATTGAAGATAAACATGAGGCCATGTTAACATTGAAGACAAACAATATGCGAAGACTTTGCAAATGTAACGCCATGAGAAAAACACTTCCAAGGGAAGAATTTGGTGGTGGCGTTACCCACCGTATAGGAAGTATTAGACCCAAACACGGCGCACAATTATCGTGGCGCTCCGAAGTCAAATTCCACATTAATGTATTCACACTCAGAATGTAAGTCTTCATTGATTGAAGACATACGTTACTTCGTGTGTTGCACATCCAAGTCATCAACATGCATAAGTGTTAGGATGTGTGCCTGATCACATGACATTTGAGGATTCCAAGATATTTAGCTCACACCGTAACTTGCAAAACCTTTTCTCATCCAAGGGCTTTGTGAAGATATCTGCCAGTTGCTCTTCAATGTTGACATGTATGATATCAATATCTTCCTTCATCACATGATCTCTGAGAAAGTGATGACGAATTTCAATGTGCTTTTTCCTCGAGTGTTGAACTAGGTTGTTAGCAATCTGGATGGCGCTTTCACTATCGCAGTAGAGTGGCACTTGCTTCAGATGAATGCCATAGTCTTTGAGTGTTTGCTTCATCCATAGAAGCTGAGTGCAGCAAGATCCAGCAGCAATATATTCAGATTCAGCAGTGGGGAGAGAAACACAGTTCTACTTCTTGAAGACCAACATACAAGTGATCGTCCCAGAAAGTGACATGTGCCTGATGTAGACTTGCGATCCACCTTGTCACCAGCATAATCAGATCAAACTCTGAGCCCTTTGGATACCATAATCCTAGTGTTGGGGTGTGAGCCAAATATCAAAGAATTCGCTTCACAGCTAAGTGATGCGATTCCTTTGGTGCCGCTTGGAATCGGGCACACATACAAACACTAAGCATGATATCTGGCCTAGATGCACATAAATAAAGCAAAGAACCAATCATGGAGCGGTGTACCTTCTGATCGAACTCTTTACCATTGTCGTCGGGACCCAGATGGTGTTTAGCTGGCATTGGCGTTGTGTAACCTTTGCAGTCTTGCATTCCAAACTTCTTCAGGCAATCTTTGAGGTATTTCTCTTGAGATATGAAGATGCTGTTGCGTTGATGTCGTATTGAAGACCAAGGAAGAACTTTAACTCACCCATCATGGACATCTGATATTGCTCTTGCATCATGTATCCAAACTCATCACTGTATTTCTGGTTGGTGCAGCCGAAGATAATGTCATCCACATATATTTGGCACACAAACAGTTCACCATCATATGTCTTCGTGAAGAGTGTGGGATCCAAAGAACCAGGTTTGAAGCCTTTGCTCTTCAGGAAGTCCTTGAGTGTGTCATACCAAGCACGAGGGGCTTGTTTGAGGCCATACAGTGCCTTGTTGAGCTTATAAACCATGTCAGGATGTTTTGGATCTTCAAAGCCAGGCGGTTGTGCAACATACACTTCTTCTTCAATCTTGCCATTGAGAAAAGCGCTCTTCACATCCATTTGATATAGAAGGATGTTATGATGATTTGCATAGGCTAGCAGTATGCGTATAGCTTCAAGCCTAGCCACAGGAGCAAATGTTTCATCGAAGTCAATTCCTTCAACTTGAGTGTATCCTTGAGCAACGAGACGAGCTTTCTTTGTGACAACTTGACCATGCTCATCTAGCTTGTTGCGATATATCCAATTAGTGCCTATGATATTGTGCTTACGAGGATCAGGACGCTTGACCAGTTCCCATACATTATTCAGCTCAAATTGTTGAAGCTCTTCTTGCATAGCTTGAATCCATTCAGGTTCCATGAAGGCTTCATCAACTTTCTTGGGTTCAGATATTGAGATGAATGCGAAGTGTCCACAGAAATTTGCTAGTTGTGTTGCCCTTGAACGAGTGAGTGGACCAGGTGCATTGATGCTATCAATTATTTTCAAAATTTGTACTTCATTTGCAACACGAGGATGAACAGGACGAAGATTTTGCTCTTGCTGATCATTGCCATCGTTAGAAGGATTGTCTTCAGGCTGAGCATTGTCTTCAGGTTGATCAGGTGCAGAGATGATGAGTTCCTCTTCAGCTTTAGCTTCAGACGGTATGATTTCTCCAGTTCCCATAAGCTTGATGGATTCACTGGATGGAACTTCATCTAGCACATTTGGCAGGTGCTCTCTTTGCGAGACGTTAGTCTCATCGAACCGCACATCCACAGTTTCAACCACTTTATAGTGAAAGAGGTTGAAGACTCTGTAGGAGTGCGAATCCTTTCCGTATCCAAGCATAAAACCTTCATGTGCTTTCGGTGCAAATTTTGAAGTGTGATGTGGATCCTTGATCTAGCACCTGGCACCAAATACTCTGAAGTAACTGACAGATGGCTTCTTACCAGTGAGGAGCTCATAGGATGTTTTGTTGAGAAGCTTGTGAAGATAAACGCGGTTGATGATATGGCATGCAGTATCAATGGCTTCAGGCCAGAACTTTCTTGGAGTCTTGTATTCATCGGGCATCGTCCGGGCCATCTCAATAAGTGTTCTGTTCTTGCGTTCCACGACGCCATTTTGCTGCGGTGTGTACGGAGCTGAGAATTCATGAGTGATGCCCAAAGTATCAAGATAAGTGTCGAGGCCGGTGTTCTTGAATTCAGTGCCATTCTCACTTCTGGTGTGCTGATCTTGACGCCATAGTTGTTCATGGCTCAATTGGCGAAGCATATGAAGACATCCTGCACTTCAGTCTTGTAGAGGATTATATGTACCCATGTATATGTTGAATAATCATCAACGATGACGAAGCCATAGAGACAAGAAGTAGTAGTAAGAGTTGAGTAGTGAGTGGGACCGAAGAGGTCCATGTGTAGCAGTTCGAAGGGTTGAGTCGTTGTCATGATTGTCTTTGAGGGATGCGTGGCCCTCGTCATCTTTCCAGCTTCGCAGGCACCACATAAGTGATCCTTCTTGAACTTGACGCCCTCGATGCCTATGACATGCTTCTTCTTTGCAAGAGTGTGCAAGTTCCTCATGCCAGCATGCCCTAGCCTCCAATGCCAGAGCCAGCATTCTGAAGCTTTTGCTAGAAGACATACGGCAAGCTGTGGTCCTGCTGAGAAATCTACCATGTACAAATCATCTTTCCGATACCATTCAAAGACTAGAGACTTGTCAGATTCCATTAGAACAAGGCAACGATATTTTACAAATATCACAATCATGTTTAAATCGCAAAGCATTGAGACAGACATTAAGTTGAAACCAAGGGATTCAACAAGCATCACTTTATCCATGTGCCGATCCCTTGAGATTGCAACTCTACCTAGACCCAATACCTTGCTTTTACCAGTATCAGCAAATGTGATGTGACTCTTGTCAGATGGACGTAAGGTTGAGTCCATGAGAAGACTTCGCTTGCCAGTCATGTGATTAGTACATCCACTATCAATAATCCATTCTGAAGCAGCTGGTGTCATACCCTACAGTGCAGTTAGGGGGATAGGCTTCACGAAGAGAATTGTGAAGCATAAACATTTGATGAGCAAGTGGATTATGAAAGCTTAGATCGAGGTTAGGACTGATAAGGCAAGTAGCAAGCGACTCAGGAACAAAATACATAATAAGACCATTTGGGCATTTGATCTTGCGCCCTACAAGATGCTTAAGGTCCCCAACAATAGCTTTAGACGAATTTGATTTTTGGCTAGAGACCCTTCCCTGCAAAAGAGAGTTAAGCTTTCTTAGCCACCCACATCTTCAAGGGGGGCTTCGAAGCAATGAGTCTAAGTGCAGCATCTGAGAACTTTGGCTTTGGAGCCCTAGCAAATAGTCTTGCAGGTGGACAATAGTACTCATAAGAATAAGCAGAGTAGTTCTTGGTCTTTTGAACATGGCGGTTTGATGAAACGCGCTCATATTCATAGGCCTGAGTATGGTTTCCCTGCAAAACATTTGCGTTAGTGCGACTCAGGTGAGTCATCTGTCTATATGAAGCCTTTGGACCATATGAAGCCCGTGGTCTGGGGTTTGTCTTCTTCACTTGTGGTGTCATGACGACATACAAAGGAAGATTTTCCAGACACTTTTTCGGCACCCAGACCTTCTTCATAGGTGGCCCATACCTGTAGTTAGTACCAATATACCTGGCAAACACTTCACCATTCTGATTCTTAAACAGTTTATAGTTTGCATCAAAGGATTCATCAATAACAATGGGATTAGCACAAGTGAAGCCAGATAGGGTGGATGGATCCACTGAAGGTTCCTTTGCAGCAACCCATGTGGTTTTGGGGTACTGCTCAGGTTTCCAGTAAGAGCCATCAACATTCATTTTCCTTTCGAACCCAACATCCTCTTTCCTAGGGTTTCGGTTCAGGATCTGTCTTTTGAGGACATCACATAGTGTCTGATGCCCTTTGAGACTTTTGTACATCCCTGTTTCAAGCAATGTCTTCAACCTAGCATTTTCATCAGCAATAGCAGTGGCATCCTCAGCAGAGGGGTTAGTTGCCACATCAACAGTTGAAGATATTGCAACAGTAGCAGTAGTGGAACATCCAGCAACAGAAGTAGCGTTGTCACGCTCAATGCATTTAAGACATGGTGGTTCAAATCCTTCCTGAGCGGAACTGATATGTTTGGCGCGAAGCGACTCGTTTTCCTTTTGAAGATCTTCATGAGCCGCTCTCAATTTCTCAAGATCTTGTTTCCTTTGAAGATAATCATAGGAAAGCTTTTCATGAGTTGTTGAGAGCGTTTCATGACGACTTTTAAGTTCCTCATACTTAACATGAAGATTTTTTATGTCTTCAATTAAGGACTGAGATCGAGTCATTTCAGCGTCTAACAGGTCATCGCTTTTGTCTAACAGTTTTTGAATATGTTCCATAGCTTTCTGTTGTTTAGTTGCAATTTTAGCAAGTGTTTTGTAGCTGGGTTTGGAACCACAATCAGAGTCATATTCACTGGATGTTTAATAGTGAGTAGTGCGTGAGTTTACCTTGGCACCGCGTGCCATGAAGCAGTAGGTGGGAGCGGAGGTGTCCTGGTCATTAGCATCGGCGTCGGTGATGAAGTCATTGTCTTCAATGTTGAAGATGGACTTGGCAACGTAGGCTGTAGCCAAACTTGCAATGCCAGAATCCGACTCCTCCTCAAACTCCTCCTCCGCCTCCTCAGAAGCAGACTCCTCCTCTGAATCCATTTCCTTGCCAACAAACGCACGAGCCTTGCCAGATGAGCTCTTCTTGTGTGATGAAGACTTTGATGAAGACTTGGAAGAAGACTTTGAGTATTTATTCTTCTTCTTGTCGTCAGAATCATATTCCTTGTTCTTCTTCTTGTTGTTGTTCTCATTGTCCCACTGTAGACACTCAGAGATGTAATGACCAGGTTTCTTGCACTTGTGGCATGTTCTCTTCTTGTAGTCATGAGCAGAGGCTTCATCATTCCTTGAGCTGGATCGTGAGGACTTTCTGAAGCCTTTCTTCTTGGTGAATTTCTGGAACTGCTTCACAAGCATAGCAAGCTCCTTTCCAATGTCTTCAGGATCATCAGAACTGCAATCAGATTCTTCTTCAGATGAGGAAACAACCTTTGCCTTCAAAGCACGAGTTCGCCCATAGTTGGGGCCGTAGATGTCTCTTTTCTCAGAAAGCTGAAACTCATGTGTGTTGAGCCTTTCAAGTATGTCAGATGGATCGAGTGTCTTGAAGTCAGGGCGTTCTTGTATCATCAGGGCTAGGATGTCAAATGAACTGTCAAGTGATCTCAGGAGTGTCTTGACGACTTCATGCTTGGTGATCTCAGTAGCGCTGAGGGCTTGAAGCTCATTTGTGATGTCAGTGAGTCGATCAAACATGAGCTGAACATTCTCATTGTCGTTTCTCTTGAAGCGGTTGAAGAGGTTGTGAAGGACACTGATTCTTTGATCTCTCTAGGTTGAGACACCTTCGTTGACATTGGAGAGCCAGTTCCAGACTAGCTTGGATGTTTCCAAAGCACTCACACGGCAATACTGTCCTTTGGTCAGATGACCACAAATGATGTTCTTGGCAGTGGAATCTAGTTGAACGAACTTCTTGACATCAGCAGCAGTGACACCTTCACCAGCCTTGGGAACGCCATTCTTGACGACATACCATAGGTCGACATCAATGGCTTCAAGATGCATGCGCATCTTATTCTTCCAGTAGGGATAGTCAGTTCCATCGAAGACTGGACACGCAGCGGAGACTTTGATTATCCCTGTAGTCGACATAGCTAAAACTCCAGGTGGTTAAACCGAATCACACAGAACAAGGGAGTACCTTGCTCTGATACCAATTGAAAGTGCTAGTGATCGACTAGAGGGGGTGAATAGGCGATTTTTATGAAATTCTTCAAAACATGAAAGTTTCGAAGACAAACGATAGAAATAAACCTATTACCATGCAGCGGAAGGTAGACTACACTAAGCAAGCCATAGTTAAGTATTCAATGAAATGAAAGCACAAAGTCTAATAGCAGCTAGGCAGTATAAATCAGGATGGAAGATAGTATGAAGCCAATCAGAACAAGCAGTCACACAGTGAAGACAAATAAATATTGCAAACAGGCAATGACTTCTCAAGGACCAATCTGCAGATAAAGAGATGGGAAGGATAGAACCAGTGGCTCGTTGAAGACAATGATTTGTTGGACCAGTTCCAGTTGTTGTGACAATTGTACGTCTGGTTAGGGAGGCTGAGATTCAACTCATAAGACCGCGTCTTCATCTTATTCCCCTTGAGCTAAGGACACCCAGTCCTCGCCCAATCACTCTGGTAAGTCTTCAAGGTAGACTTCCAAACCTTCACGGACTTCGTTCATCGGCGATCCACAATGACTCTTGGATGCTCAGAATGCGATGCCTAACCGGCTGGAGGATTCACAGTCCTCAAGTGTAATAAGCCTTCAGATCACAAAGACAGGAAGACTTCAGTGATGCCTAACACTCTTTGGCTCTAGGTGTTTAGGGCTTTGTCCTCGCAAGGAATTCTCTCTCAAAGGCTTCGAGGTGGGTTGCTCTCAAATGACAAAAGTCGTACACTAACTCTGAGCAGCCAACCGTTTATGGTTGTAGGGGATGGGCTATTTATAGCCACTAGGCAAACCGACATGATTTGTCCGAAATGACCCTGGGTCACTAAGGAACTGACACGTGTTCCAACGGTCAGATTTCAAACACACACGACAACTTTACTTGGGCTACAAGCAAAGCTGACTTATCCAGCTCTAGATAAGATTTGCTCTCATTGTCTTTGCTCGAAGACATAGGATTTTGGTTAAGCATCACTTCAGTCATTCTGACTGGTTCACTTGGACCCCACTTAACAGTACGGTGGTTCCTATGACTCAACAAAGAAGAAAAAGAACGACGAAACAACTAAGTCTTCGTGCTCCATAGTCTTCACGCAATGTCTTTTCTTGTCATAGTCTTCAATGTGAATGTCTTCACATACCACTTTTGACTTCAATGTCTTCATACTTTTTTAGGGGTCATCTCTGGTAAGAAAACCGAATCAATGAGGGACTTCTACCTGTGTTATCCTGTAATTCTCACAAACACATTAGTCCCTCAACCAGGTTTGTCGTAAATACTCCAAAACCAACTAGGGGTGGCACTAGATGCACTTACATGTTTGATATTCCTTTTCTTCGAAACCCTAAAACAGGCAAAAAAACAGCAATTCTGGGCTGGGCCTCCGGTTAATAGGTTAGTCCCAAAAATAATATAAAAGTGGATAATAAAGCTCAATAATGTCCAAAACAGTAGATAATATAGCATGGAGCAATCAAAAATTATAGATACGTTGGAGACGTATCAAGCATCCCCAAGCTTAATTCCCGCTCGTCCTCGAGTAGGTAAATGATAAAAACAGAATTTTTGATGCGGAGTTCTTCTTTCCATAATTTTAATGTAATTCTTCTTAATTGTGGTATGAATATTCAGATCCGACAGATTCAAGACAAAAGTTCATATTGACATAAAAATGATAATACTTCAAGCATACTAACTAAGCAATTATGTCTTCTCAAAATAACATGGCGAAAGAAAGTTCATCCCTACAAAATCATATGGTTTAGTCATGTTTCATTTTCGTCACACAAGAATGCTCTCATCATGCACAACCCCGATGACAAGCCAAGCAATTGTTTCATACTTTAGTACTCTCAAACCTATAAACTTTCACGCAATATATGAGCGCGAGCCATGGACATAGCACTATGGGTGGAATAGAATATAATGAGGGGGTTATGCGGAGAAGACAAAAAGGAGAAAGTCTCACATTAATGAGGCTAATCAATGTGCTATGGAGATGCCCACCGATTGATGTTAATGCAAGGAGTAGGGATTGCCATGCAACGGATGCACTAGAGCTATAAATGTATGAAAGCTCAATCAAAAGAAACTAGTGGGTGTGCATCCAACTTGCTTGCTCATGAAGACCTAGGGCACTTGAGGAGGCCCATTGTTGGAATATACAAGCCAAGTTCTATAATGAAAAATTCCCACTAGTATAAGAAAGTGATAACATGAGAGACTCTCTATTATGAAGATCATGGTGCTACTTTGAAGCACAAGTGTGGTAAAAGGATAGTAACATGGTCCCTTCTCTCTTTTTCTCTCATTTTTTTGGGCCTTCTCTTTTTATGGCCTTTTTTGGGCCTTCTAATTTTTTATGGCCTTTCTCTTTTTTATTTTTTTATTCCTCACTTGGGACAATGCTCTAATAATGATGATCTGCACACTTCTATTTATTTACAACTCAATGATTACAACTCGATACTAGAACAAAGATGACTCTATATGAATGCCTCTGGCGGTGTACCGGGATATGCAATGAACCAAGAGTGACATGTATGAAAGAATTATGAACGGTGGCTTTGCCACAAATACTATGTCAACTACATGATCATGCTAAGCAATATGACAATGACGAATGTGTCATGATGAACGGGGTGATGGAAAGTTGCATGTCAATATATCTCGGAATGGCTATGGAAATGCCATAATAGGTAGGTATGGTGGCTGTTTTGAGGAAGATATAAGGAGGTTTATGTGTGAAAGAGCGTATCATATCACGGGGTTTGGATGCATAGGAGAAGTTTGCGCCAACTCTCAATGTGAGAAAGGGCAATGCACTGTACTGAAGAGGCTAGCAAGGATGGAAGGGTGAGAGTGCGTATAATCCATGGACTCAACATTAGTCATAAAGAACTCACATACTTATTGCAAAAATATACAAGTCATCAAAAACCTTGGCACTACGCGCATGCTCCTAGGGGGATAGATTGGTAGGAAAAGACCATCGCTCGTCCCCGACCGCCACTTATAAGGAAGACAATCAAATAACACCTCATGTTTCAAATTTGTTGCATAACGTTTACCATACGTGCATGCTACGGGACTTGCAAACCTCAACACAAGTATTTCTCAATTTCACAACTACTCAACTAGCATGACTTTGATATTATTACCTCCATATCTCAAAACAATCATCAAGCATCAAACTTTTCTTAGTATTCAACACACTCATAAGAAAGTTTTATTATTAATCTTGCATACCAAGCATATTAGGATTTTAAGCAAATTACCATGCTATTAAGACTCTCAAAATAATCTAAGTGAAGCATGAGAGATTAATAGTTTCTATAAAACAAATCCACCACCGTGCTCTAAAAGATATAAGTGAAGCACTAGAGCAAAACTATAAAGCTCAAAAGATATAAGTGAAGCACATAGAGTATTCTATCAAATTCCAAATTATGTATGGCTCTCTCAAAAGGTGTGTACAGCAAGGATTATTGTGGTAAACTAACAAGTAAAGACTCAAATCATAAAAGACACTCCAAGCAAAACACATATCATGTGGTGAATAAAAATATAGCTCCAAGTAAAGTTACCGATAGAAGTAGACGAAAGAGGGGATGCCTTCCGGGGCATCCCCAAGCTTTGGCTTTTAGGTGTCCTTAGATTATCTTGGGGGTGCCATGGGCATCCCCAAGCTTAGGCTCTTGCCACTCCTTGTTCCATAATCCATCAAATCTTTACCCAAAACTTGAAAACTTCACAACACAAAACTTAAAGTAGAAAATCGCGTGAGCTCCGTTAGCGAAAGAAAATAAAAGACCACTTCAATGTACTGTAATGAACTCATTCTTTATTTATATAGGTGTTATACCTACTGTATTCCAACTTCTCTATGGTTTATAAGCTATTTTACTAGCCATAGATTCATCAAAATAAGCAAACAACACACACAAAACAGAATCTGTCAAAAACAGAACAGTCTGTAGTAATCTGTAGCTAGCGCAAGATCTGGAACCCCAAAAATTCTGAAATAAATTTCTGGAAGTGAGGGATTTATCTATTAATCATATTCAAAAATAATTAACTAAATAGCACTCTCCAAATAAAAATGACAGCAGTTCTCGTGAGCGCTAAAGTTTCTGTTTTTTACAGCAAGTTCAACAACACTTTCCCCAAGTCTTCCCAACGGTTCTACTTGGAACAAACACTAATTAAACAAAAAAACACAACCAAAACAGAGGCTAAATAATTTATTTATTACTAAACAGGAGCAAAAAGCAAGGAATAAAAATAAAATTGGGTTGCCTCCCAACAAGCGCTATCGTTTAACGCCCCTAGCTAGGCATAACAAGCAAGAATAGATCTAGGTATTGCCATCTTTGGTAGGCAATCCTTAAGTGGCTCTCATGATAGATTCATATGGCAATCTTATTTTTTTTTGTAGGGAAGTGTTCCATGCCCTTTTTTAATGGAAATTGAAATCTAATATTCCCTTCCTTCATATCAATAATTGCACCAACCGTTCTAAGGAAAGGTCTACCGAGAATAATAGGGCAAGAAGGATTGCAATCTATATCAAGAACGATAAAATCTATGGGCACATAATTCCTATTTGCAACAATAAGAACATAATTAATTCTTCCCATAGGTTTCTTAATAGTGGAATCCGCAAGATGCAAGTTTAGAGAGCAATCATTAAAATCATGGAAATCTAGCAAATCACACCACGTTTTGGGAATAGTAGAGACACTAGCACCCAAATCACAGAAAGCATAAAACTCATAATCTTTAATTTTAATTTTAATAGTAGGTTCCCACTCATCATAAAGTTTTCTAGGGATAGAAACTTTCAACTCAAGTTTTTCTTCATAAGATTGCATCAAGGCATCAATGATATGTTCAGTAAATGCTTTATTTTGACTATAAGCGTGAGGAGAATTTAGCATGGATTGCAACAAGGAGATACAATCAATCAAAGAGCAATTTTCATAATTAAATTCCTTGAAATCCAATATAGTGGGTTTAGCATCATCTAGGGTTTTATTTCTTTTAATCTCACTTTTATCAATTTCACCATCAAGATCTAAATACTTCGAATTTTTAGAACGCCTTCTAGGTAAAGGTGGATCGTATTCAGTCCCATCATTATCAAGATTGATATTGCAAAACAAAGATTTAATATGGGACACATCAATAACTTTTAGATCTTCATCTTGATTTTCATAGGAATCCGGTTTAGCGGCCATCTTATTGACTAAGGTAGCTTGCATATCCGAAATTTCAGCAGTTAATTTTTCAAGACGAGTAATTTGGGATCTTATACCATCAAATTCTTTAGACATATCATCGAGGTCTTTATTCATATAACTCATAAAAACTTTTTGTCCCTTAAGCTCATTTCTAAAGAAATTATTATGCTCAAATTGCAAAACCATAAACTTCCTGACGTTGTTTTCGATCTCCTCTAACCTTTTAAGGTGAAGATCACCGAATCTAGGAAGAGCCATCGCGACAAACAAGCAAACTAACACACGAGCAAACAAAAGGTAAACGGGCAAAAAGAGGAAAATAGAGAAAGATAGGGAGGATAGAGAGAGAGAGAGGGCGAATAAAATGGCAAGGTTGAAGTGGGGGAGAGGAAAACGAGAGGCAAATGGCAAATAATGTAATGCAGGAGATAGGGATTGTGATGGGTACTTGGTATGTTGACTTTCGCGCAGACTCCCTGGCAACGGCGCCAGAAATTCTTCTTGCTACCTCTTGAGCATTGCCTTGGATTTCCTCGAAGAGGAGAGGATGATGCAGCAAAGTAGTGTAAGTATTTCCCTCTGGTTTTGAGAACCAAGGTATCAGTCCAGTAGGAGGCTACGAGTGAGTCCCTCGTACCTACACAAAAACAATAGCTCAACGCAACCAACGCGCTTAGGGGTTGTCAATCCCTTCACGGTCACTTATGAAAGTGAGATCTGATAGAGATGATAAATAATATTTTTGGTATTTTTGGTATAGAGATGCAAAGTAAAAAAGTAAAAGTAAAGTAAAAGCAAAGCAATAATAAAGTGATGGAGATTGATATGATAAGAAAGAGACCCGAGGCCATAGGTTTCACTAGTGGCTTCTCTCAAGAGCATAAGTATTCTACGGTGGGTGAACAAATTACTATTGAGCAATTGACAAAATTGAGCATAGTTATGAGAATATCTAGGTATGATCATGTATATAGGCATCACGTCCGAGACAAGTAGACCGACTCCTGCCTGCATCTACTACTATTACTCCACTCATCGACCGCTATCCAGCATGCATCTAGAGTATTAAGTTAAAAATAGAGTAGCGCCTTAAGAAAGATGACATGATGTAGAGGGATAGTTTCATGCAATATGATAAAAACTCCATCTTGTTATCCTCGATGGCAACAATACAATACGTGCCTTGCTGCCCCTTCTGTCACTGGGAAAGGACACCACAAGATCGATCAATCTAGTAGGCCAAACCAAACTGATGATTCGAAGAGACTTGCAAAGATAACCAATCATACATAAAAGAATTCAGAGAAGATTCAAATATTATTCATAGATAGACTGGATCATAAACCCCACAATTCATCGATCTCAACAAACACACTGCAAAAAGAAGATTACATTGAATAGATCTCCACGAGAGAGGTCTGAATTAAACTACTCACACTTCATCGGAGGGGCTTAGATGATGATGTAGAAGCCCTCCATGATCGATGCCCCCTCCGGTGGAGCTCCGGAACAGGCCCCAAGATGGGATCTCGTGGATACAGAAAGTTGCGGTGGTGGAATTAGGTTTTTGGCTCCGTATTTGACCGTTTGGGGGTACGTGGGTATATATTGGAGGAAGAAGTACGTCGGTGGAGCAACAGGGGGGCCACGAGGGTGGAGGGCGTGCCTGGGGGGCAGGCGCACCCCCTACCTCATGGCCTCCTGTTAGTTGGCTTGACGTAGGGTCCAAGTCTCCTGAGTTGTATTCGGTGACAAAATCACATTCCCGAAGGTTTCATTCCGTTTGGACTCCGTTTGTTAATCCTTTTCTTCGAAACCCTAAAACAGGCAAAAAACAACAATTCTGGGTTGGGCCTCTGGTTAATAGGTTAGTCCCAAAAATAATATAAAAGTGGATAATAAAGCCCAATAATGTCCAAAATAGTAGATAATATAGCATGGAGCAATCAAAAATTATAGATACGTTGGAGACGTATCAGATTCGCACTCCTACAGAGTCTTCAACCTCTTTCACTATAAAGTGGTTGAAACTATGGATGTGCAGTTCGATGAAACTGATGGCTCGCAAAGAGAGCAACTGCCAAATGTGCTAGATGAAGTCTCACCAAGTGAATCCATCAAGCTTATGGGTACTTGAGAAATCATAACTTCAGAGGCACAGGCTGAAGAGGAACTTATCATTTGTGCACCAAGTCAACCCAAAGACTGTACTCAGCCTGAAGCCAATGCTGAAGATGAACATGATGATCTGCAAGGGTAGAATCTTTGTCCAGTTCATCCTCGTGTTGAAAATGAAGTACATATTGAGAAGATAATTGATAGCATCAATGCACCAGGTCCCCTTACTCGTTCAAGAGCGACACAGCTAGAAAATTTCTGTGGGCACTTTGCATTTGTGTCCATATCTGAACCCAAGAAAGTTGCTGAAGCCTTCATGGAACCTGAATGGATTCAAGCTATGCAAGAAGAGCTTCAACAGTTCGAGCTGAACAATGTATGGGAACTAGTCAAGCGTCCTGATCCTCGCAAGCACAATATCATATTCACAAAATGGATCTATCGCAACAAACAAGATGAGCATGGTTAAGTTGTCAGAAACAAGGTTCGTCTCATTGCTCAAGGATACACTCAAGTTGAAGGGATTGACTTTGATGAAACATTTGCTCTGGTGGCTAGGCTTGAAGCCATTCGCATTCTGCTAGCCTATGTGTAGCGACCAGACCTCAAACAGTCTGATCTCTGTGCTCCGGTGTCATCCCTGGATCAGTAATGCTGACACCACACAGTACTTGGAGGATTTATAGTAGAGTAGCAATCACATACTTCTTACATCGAGTGTCTCAAAAGAGAACTTATTACAATAAATATGGCTTAAGGCCATCTAATAACGATAACAGCGGAAGGCTTGGAAGATAAGTGAGTCCATCAACTCCAATGGCATCACTGAGTATAGAACTATGACCTAAAAACTCCTTAATCATCGTCTGAAAAGTCTGCAACATTAACGTTGCAGCCCAAAAACGGGTCAGCACATGGAATATGCTGGCAAGGTAACACATAGAGAGTAATGGAATCAAACAACTATACTATATGCATATTTGGCTGGTGGAAAGCTCTATGGTTACAGTTTTTGCGTAAAGCCAATTTTTCCCTACTTCAAAGGAATAAATTTAATTACTATCATGGTGGTTGTTAAACATTGAGAATGGTTGACAGCATTCTCAATCCCAATTAAAGTAACATCATTAAACCCAACAAAATTAACTTTAGAGTAACATGTTGAGATTCACATGAAAATCCAAGTACTAGATACTCAAGATGTCCATAACCGGGGACACGGCTAACCATGATTAGTTTATTACACTCTGCAGAGGTTTGCGCACTTTTCCCCACAAGACTCGATCGCCTCCGTTTGGTTTCTCGCACTACAGGGTGTTTGAGAAGACGGATGACCGAGACATAGTCTTTCAAAAGCGCTAGCACCTTACGATCGGGTAGACCGTACCACCTACATCCCCTACATCTGCTAGTCTACCACTGTAAGAGTTCGCACAACTTAGTCAACTATGCCAGAGCCCATAATGGCTTGTGGCTGCACACGAAAGTTTCTAGTATGAATAATCTCATGATCCCTTTGAGCCTGGGTGGCGGTCCAAAAGAAAAACAGGCAAGTCCTGGAAACCCTAGGTGCCTCAATCCACCCAGATGTGTGTTTAAGTTGCCACCTTAGATAAACCATTAATTATCAATCTCACATCTGTCATGGATTTCACTCACCCAATCCACGTCTACTAGCATAGCATGGCATAATAAGCAAACGTAGAAGTAACTCCCAAAGGTTTGATAATAAACAGGTAATAGGTGCTACCTCATCTACTTCCCATCCCACAATTTAATTAGATCCTAATCATGCAATGTGTGAGAATTGATCTAATGCAATAAAACTGGGTTGTAGAAAAAGGTATGATCAAAGTGTTACTTGCCTTGCTGATGATTCGCGAAACCTAGAGATTCAACGTAACAGGCGGCGCACTCCGGGTATTCTATCGCAGACAAACAAACAAGCATACAATAAGTACTCATCTAATGCATAGGTAAAACTCAAATAGAAATCTAACCAGAAAGTTTAACTTAAGAACCCTGGTTGGCAAAAAGAATCAAATCGAACGAAACAAAAGAAGTCAAATGGCGAAAGAAAACAACTTCGTTCTAGTAATCTGGATCTAAATCAAATTTTACAGTAGCAAAAACATGTTTAAGTTGATTATTCGGAAATAGGGTTTCGAGATGAAACTCCAGGCGCTTGAATCGCCTGATTCCGATAAACGAGCGAAAAGTTATACTAAAACGAAAATCGGATCAGAAATCGCGATCAGAAAATAACCGCGAAAAACCCGACGAAAAAGAAAAACGACGAACAGAATTTTTATTTTTTTTAAACGGCACGGAAAACAAGGCGGCGGCGAACCTCGGGCGGCGCGCTGCGAGTCGGCGGCGAGGCGGCAGCGGCGGCGGGCGGCGGCGGCGGCGGTGGCGGCGGCTAGGGTTAGGGTTAGGGTTTCGGGGCTGGGCGGCTGGGCTCTCTCTCGGGCCGAGGCGGCAGCTTATAAAGCCTCGGCCGACGGTGTCCTGGCCGAGTACGGCCCATAGTCGGTTCCGCGTTTTTTTTAATAATTCTGCTCGGAAGAAAAATAAAAAGAAATACTAAGCGGACTCCAAAAATCACGAAATAAATTTTCCCTGGTTTCTAAAATCAAGCCCGATAAAATGAACATTTTTCTAGGCCCAAACTACAACTTTGAGAAACGCGCATTTTTCCTAAATTCAAATAAAAATACCGAAAAACTCCGAAATAAATCTTATTTGATTTTTTTATTAAATCCTCAATATTTATATATTTTGGGAAAGTCATTTTATTCCCTCTCTCATATTTTTGTAATAGAAATAATTGATGATAAAGTAAATAAAATCAAATGATCATGTTTACATAATTTGAGAAAACTCAAATATGTAAATAACGAAATCCCCAACTCTCTCCGTGGGTCCTTGAGTTGCTTAGGATTTTCTAGGATCAAAACCAAAAGAAAAATAAAATATGATATGCATGATGACCTAATGTATAACATTCCAAATTGAAAATTTGGGATGTTACAAACCTACCCCCCTTAAGATGAATCTCGCCCTCGAGATTCGGGTTGGCTAGAAAATAGGTGAGGGTGGTCCTTGAGCAAATCTTCCTCTCGCTCCCAGGTGGCTTCATCCTCCGTGTGGTGGCTCCACTGAACTTTGCAAAACTTGATAACCTTGCTGCGAGTAACTCGGCTGACAAACTCAAGAATCTTGACTGGTTTTTCCTCATAGGTCAAATTGTTATCCAACTGAATTGCTTCCAATGGCACTTTGTCTCTCAAAGGTATGTCAGCCATCTCCGCGTGACACTTTTTCAACTGAGAAACGTGGAACACATCATGAACTCCTGCCAATCCTTCTGGCAATTCCAACTTGTAGGCCACTTCTCCCATACGCTCCAAAACTCGATATGGTCCTACAAATCATGGTGCTAACTTCCCCTTAACTCCAAAGCGCTTAATCCCTCGAAGTGGGGATACTCGAAGATAAGCTCTGTCTCCGACTTCGTAAACTGTCTCCTTGCGTTTAGAATCTGCGTAGCTCTTCTGTCTGGACTGGGCTACCTTGAGCCTATCGCGAATCGACTTCACCTTCTATTCAGACTCCTTAATCAAATCTGGTCCAACAACTAGCGGTCTCCAACTTCGTCGCATGACAACGGTGTCCTGCACCTCCTTCCGTACAAAGATTCGAAAGGGGCCATCTTCAAACTGGTCTGATAGGTATTATTGTAAGAGAACTCTGCATATGGCAAATTATCGTCCCAACTAGATCCATAATCTAGCGCACAAGCTCTCAGCATATCCTCCAAAATCTGATTGACTCTCTCGGTCTGTCCATCTGTCTGCGGATGATAAGCTGTACTAAATTCTAGCCTAGTACCTAAAGTCTCATGCAACTGCTTCCAGAACTTTGAGGTAAACTGGGTTCCTCTATCTGATACGATGCTCCTCGGAACTCCATGCAAACATACAATCCTGGTCATGTATATCTTTGCCAACTTAGCACTGGTGTAAGTGGTCTTTACTGGGATGAAATGTGCTACTTTCGTCAATCGATCGACTACAACCCAAATCGAGTCATAGCCTGAACGAGTCCTGGGCAATCCCGTGATAAAATCCGTGCCTAGCTTATCCCACTTCCATTCGGGTATCGGCAATGGTTGCAACAATCCTGCTGGCTTCTGATGCTCTGCCTTTACTCTCTGACATACGTCACAAACTGCTACATACTCCGCAATATCCTTCTTCATTCCGGTACACCAGAAAATATCCTTCAAATCCAAATACATCTTGGTATTTCCTGGGTGAATCGAATACGGTGAATCATGTGCCTCTTGCAGAATCAACTTTCTGATCTCCGGGTCATTGGGTACATAAACACGGTCTTCAAACCATAGGGTGTCGTGCTCATCCTCATGAAATCCTTTAGCTTTTCCTTTGCTCAGTTTCTCCTTTATAGCGGCAATCTCTTTGTCAGTTTTTTGAGCTTCCGTGATTCTGTCCATCAAAGTTGAATGAATTTCCAACGCTGCTACATAGCCTCTCGGAACTATTTCCAAACATAGTTCATAAAGATTTTCTGCTAACTCCTTGGGTATTTCTCCCGTCATTAACGTATTGACATGGCTCTTGCGGCTTAATGCGTCAGCTACTACATTAGCCTTCCCGGGATGATAATGCAATTTCATATCATAATCTTTGATAAGCTCCAACCATCTGCTTTGTCTGAGATTCAACTCCTTCTGTGTGAAAATGTACTTCAAACTCTTGTGATCCGTGTACACCTCACAATGATTTCCAATGAGGAAATGTCTCCATGTCTTCAATGCATGCACTACGACTGCTAACTCCAAATCATGCGTAGCGTAATTCAATTCGTGAGGCTTCAGTTGTCTTGAAGCATATGAAACAACTCTCCCTTCCTGCATAAGCACTGCTCCAAGTCCTCGACGTGAAGCGTCGCAATACACCTCATAATCCTTGGTTTGATCTGCCAAAATCAACACTAGTGAGGTAACCAAGCATTTCTTCAACTCCTGGAAACTAGCCTCACACTCCTCAGTCCATTTGAACTTAGTATCCTTCTTCAGCAACTCCGTCATAGGCTTTGCAATCTTTGAGAAATTCTCAATAAATCTCCGGTAGTATCCTGCAAGTCCCAGAAAACTCTGGATCTCTCCAATTGTTGTTGGTGCTTCCCACTTGGTCACGGTTTCAACTTTAGCGGGATCTACTGCTATACCTTCTCCAGATATAACGTGTCCGAGGAATCCTACTTCCTTCAACCAAAACTCACATTTGCTGAACTTGGCATATAACTGATGTTCTCTGAGCTTTCCAAGTACCAAACGCAAATGCTCCTTATGCTCCTCTTCATTCTTCGAATAAACCAGGATATCATCAATGAAAACCACGACGAACTTATCCAAAAACTCCATAAACACTTTGTTCATCATGCTCATAAAATAGGCAGGTGCGTTAGTCAGTCCAAATGACATAACAGTATACTCATATAGTCCATATCTTGTGGTGAATGCTGTCTTAGGTATATCCTGTTCTCGAATCTTCAACTGGTGGTATCCTGATTGCAAATCGATCTTGGAAAACACTTTAGCTCCTTGCAACCGATCAAACAGATCGTTGATCATTGGTAGTGGGTACTTGTTCTTGATCATTACTTCGTTCAATCCTCGATAATCAACAACCATTCTTAACGATCCATCCTTCTTATCCACTAGAAGTACTGGCGATCCCCAAGGCGAAGAACTTGGGCGAATATATCCCTTATCCAGTAACTCCTTAATCAGCTTCTTAATTTCCACCAAATCCTTTGCTGGCATCCTATATGGTCTCTTTGATATTTGCCCAGTGCCTGGCAATAGCTCAATCAAAAACTCAATGTCTCTATCTGGTGGCATGCCTGGCAACTCTTTGGGAAATACATCAGGAAAATCCTTTACCACTGGTACTTCCTCCTGCACAACTCCTGTTAGGCAATTTACTTGTGTCCTCTTTGGTACATGCCGGGATACATACTTGATCCTTCTCCCTTCTGGTGTGGTGAGAAAAATTGACTTACTAGCACACTCAATATTCCCTTCATACTTTGATAACCAATCCATGCCTAATATCACATCCAATCCTTGAGATTCCAATACTATTAGGTCTGAGGGAAAAACATAGTTACCAATCCTTAATGGTAACCGATCACACCATAGACTAGCCACATATTCTGCTCCTGGCGAGGTTACTAACATGGGTGACCTAAGGGCTTGGGTTGGTAGGTTATACTTATCCACAAATCCCCTTGAGATGTATGAATGCGATGCACCAGTATCAAAAAGAACGAGTGCAGTAATTGACTTAACCAAAAACTTACCTATTACTGCATCGGGCTGAGCTTCAACCTCCTCCACGCTAACGTGGTTCACCTGTCCCCTGTTGAAAGGGTTCGGCTTCTTTCCAGAGCTTCCATTGCCGTTTTGGCCTTCAGGACATTCATTTGCATAATGTCCTGGCTTCGAACACTTATAACAAGTGACATGGCTCAAGTCCTTCTCGGCTGGGGTTGATGGGGTGTTGCGGTTCTGTCCATTGCTTCCTCCATTCCCATTACCATTCTTGGTGCCATTGTGATTGTGTGAGCTACCTACTCCATGGGTATGCTGAAAATGTCCTCCCGGCCTAGGGGTAAAACGTGGCTTCTGCTGAGCTCCTGAATTATACTTTCCTTGTCCATAGTTCCTCTTGCGGTTCTCAATTTGCTGCTACTTCCCTTCAATCATAAGAGCACGGTCTACATACTCCTGGTAGTTGTTGAAGGTGGCTACCATCAACTGCATACTCAACTCATCATTCAGTCCTTCCAGAAACTTCTCCTGCTTAGCTGAATCCGTAGCAACGTCATCTGGGGCATAACGTGCTAGCTTACTAAACTCCTCCACATACTGGCCAACTGTCCGTCCTCCTTGGCGCAAGTTATGAAACTCACGCTTCTTCATGGCCATTGCTCCTGCTGAAACATGGGCAGTACGAAAAGCCTGCTGAAACTGGTCCCATGTGACAGTGTCGACTGGGAAGGTGGTTGTGAAATTCTCCCACCAGGATGCTGCGGGTCCTTCTAACTGATGTGCAGCAAACTTAACCTTCTCCACATCTGTGCATCCTGTTGTGGTCAACTCCCTAGCTATCTTGCGGAGCCAATCATCTGCTACTATCGGCTCGGTGCTACTAGAAAACACCGGCGGATTCAGCCTAAGAAAATGGGCTAAGTGGTCAACAGGTGGTGGTGGTGGTGGGTTGTTGTTATTGTTCCCCTGATTCTAATTCTGAACTAACAACTGCATCAAGGTGTTCTGCTGCTGGATCAACTGGGTGAGCTCCAGCGGAAAGGCAAATCCGGGGTCACGTCTCGGAGGCATCTAAGGGTTTTAGAAAAGACGAGATATAAGAATAGAGGGGGTCTAAAGAGAAAACACTACCATATGCACATGAGGCAAAAGCACACAATTCACTTCAATCAATCAAACAATCGATCTAACTATCGCAAAGTGCTCGGACTACTATATTTACATGGTGGACTACTACTACTGATGAGGTGGTCTACTAGAAATATTCTACGGTTGTAGACTCCATGATATCTGCTCCTGCTTCATCAACATAGTCATCATCGCTACTATTTCCGAGTCGGTGCCGTCAATGATGATGTAGTCTTCCGGGCTAATCTCCTTGGGTTCTTCGTCTTCATCTATGGGCATAGGGCCTCCCATAAATACCGCTATCTTCATAGTTAGGTCGGCATTCTTATCCACCAATACTTCAATTTCTTCTTCATAATCTTCACGTGTAGCCTTGAGTTCTTCCTCCAGTTCCTTGATTCTAGTCTTAGCCTTCTTCAGATCTATCATGTCGGCGCACATCTGATTCTCCTGTCGTCGAATGTGCTGGTTTAACTCCTGGATAAAAGCTGCAATTGATCTATCCTTCCTGGTGCTAATCATCTCCCAGTGTTCATCTCGGCGCCCACAAATCTGATAGATAGTATCCTTGAGATCCTTGCGGTAGACTTCTCCAATGCGTCCCATGGCGATGTGAGCTGCCATACTCTTTCCTAGACTCCAAGTTGGCGCATCAAAAGAAAAATCTATGGGCTCAGTGACTGGCATGAACGTCCTTCCTGGAACTTGAACTTGAATCATCCAGCGCTCTTCTTCAGGTAAAGTGGCGTTGTAGATTCCCGTGAAGCTTGGTACTCCTATGTTCAGGTATCTAGTGACTTCCTTCGAGTGGCGTCCAAAGGGTGTATCTTCATCTGGTTGTGTGAACTTGTTCCTTGCATCCGCCATCCTAAAGAGTAGAAAAGATGAGAAGTCAGAAGAGAAGAGAGTGAGTAGTGATCTAGGTCTTTATCTTAGTGGTCGTGTCCTACAGTCAGCGTGTGCTCTGATACCATCTCTGTAGCGACCAGACCTCAAACAGTCTGATCTCTGTGCTCCGGTGTCATCCCTGGATCAGTAATGCTGACACCACACAATACTCGGAGGATTTATAGCAGAGTAGCAATCACATACTTCTTACATCGAGTGTCTCAAAAGAGAACTTATTACAATAAATATGGCTTAAGGCCATCTAATAACGATAACAGCGGAAGGCTTGGAAGATAAGTGAGTCCATCAACTCCAACGGCATCACTGAGTATAGAACCACGACCTAAAAACTCCTTAATCGTCGTCTGAAAAGTCTGCAACATTAACGTTGCAGCCCGAAAACGGGTCAGCACATGGAATATGCTGGCAAGGTAACACATAGAGAGTAATGGAATGAAACAGCTATACTATATGCATATTTGGCTGGTGGAAAGCTCTATGGTTACAGTTTTTGCGTAAAGCCAATTTTTCCCTACTTCAAAGGAATAAATTTAATTACTATCATGGTGGTTTTTAAACATTGAGAATGGTTGACAGCATTCTCAATCCCAATTAAAGTAACATCATTAAACCCAACAAAATTAACTTTAGAGTAACATGTTGAGATTCACATGAAAATCCAAGTACTAGATACTCAAGATGTCCATAACCGGGGACACGGCTAACCATGATTAGTTTATTACACTCTGCAGAGGTTTGCGCACTTTTCCCCACAAGACTCGATCGCCTCCATTTGGTTTCTCGCACTACAGGGTGTTTGAGAAGACGGATGACTGAGACATAGTCTTTCAGAAGCGCAAGCACCTTACGATCTGGTAGACCGTACCACCTACATCCCCTACATCTGCTAGTCTACCACTGTAAGAGTTCGCACAACTTAGTCAACTATGCCAGAGCCCATAATGGCTTGTGGCTGCACACGGAAGTTTCTAGTATGAATAATCTCATGATCCCTTTGAGCCTGGGTGGCGGTCCAAAAGAAAAACAGGCAAGTCCTGGAAACCCCAGGTGCCTCAATCCACCCAGATGTGTGTTTAAGTTGCCACCTTAGATAAACCATTAATTATCAATCTCACATCTGTCATGGATTTCACTCACCCAATCCACGTCTACTAGCATAGCATGGCATAATAAGCAAACGTAGAAGTAACTCCCAAAGGTTTGATAATAAACAGGTAATAGGTACTACCTCATATACTTCCCATCCCACAATTTAATTAGATCCTAATCATGCAATGTGTGAGAATTGATCTAATGCAATAAAACTGGGTTGTAGAAAAAGGTATGATCAAAGTGTTACTTGCCTTGCTGATGATCCGCGAAACCTAGAGATTCAAAGTAACAGGCGGCGCACTCCGGGTATTCTATCGCAGACAAACAAATAAGCATACAATAAGTACTCATCTAATGCATAGGTAAAACTCAAATAGAATACTAACCAGAAAGTTCAACTTAAGAACCCTGGTTGGCAAAAAGAATCAAATCGAACGGAACAAAAGAAGTCAAACGGCGAAAGAAAACAACTTCGTTCTAGTAATCTGGATCTAAGTCAAATTTTACAGTAGCAAAAACATGTTTAAGTTGATTATTCGGAAAGAGGGTTTCGAGACGAAACTCCAGGCACTTGAATCGCCCGATTCCGATAAACGAGCGAAAAGTTATACTAAAACGAAAATCGGATCAGAAATCGCGATCAGAAAATAACCGCGAAAAACGACGAACAGAAATTTGTTTTTTTAAACGGCACGGAAAACAAGGCGGCGGCGAACCTCAGGCAGCACGCTGCTCCGGCGAGTCGGCGGTGAGGCGACGGCGGCGGTGGCGGGCGGCGGCGGCAGCGGCGGCGGCGGCGGCTAGGGTTAGGGTTAGGGTTTCGGGGCTGGGCGGCTGGGCTCTCTCTCGGGCCGGGTGGCGGCTTATAAAGCCTCGGCCGGCGGTGTCCTGGCCGAGTACGGCCCATAGTCGGTTCCGCGTTTTTTTTAATAATTCCGCTCGGAAGAATAATAAAAAGAAATACTAAACGGACTCCAAAAATCACGAAATAAATTTTCCCGGGTTTCTAAAATCAAGCCCGATAAAGTGAACATTGTTCTGGGCCCAAACTACAACTTTGAAAAACGCGCATTTTTCCTAAATTCAAATAAAAATACCGAAAAACTCCGAAATAAATCTGATTTGATTTTTTTATTAAATCCTCCATATTTCTATATTTTGGGAAAGTCATTTTATTCCCTCTCTCATATTTTTGTAATAGAAATAATTGATGATAAAATAAATAAAATCAAATGATCCTGTTTACATAATTTGAGAAAACTCAAATATGTAAATAACGAAATCCCCAACTCTCTCCATGGGTCCTTGAGTTGCTTAGGATTTTCTAGGATCAAAACCAAAAGCAAAATAAAATATGATATGCATGATGACCTAATGTATAACATTCCAAATTGAAAATTTGGGATGTTACACTATGCCAACCACCACAACATCCTTTTGTATCAAATGGATGTGAAGAGTGCCTTTCTCAATGGCAAGATTGAAGAACAAGTGTATGTTGCACAACCACCTGGCTTTGAAGATCCAAAACATCCTGATATGGTTTACAAGCTCAACAAGGCACTTTATGGCCTCAAACAAGCCCCTCGTGCTTGGTATGGCACACTCAAAGACTTCCTGAAGAGCAAAGGCTTCAAACTTGGTTCCCTGGATCCCACTCTCTTCATGAAGACATATGATGGTGAACTGTTTGTGTGCCAGGTCTATGTAGATGACATTATCTTCGGCTGCACTGACAAAAGATACAATGATGAGTTTGGACACATGATGCAAGAGCAATATCAGATGTCCATGATGGCTCAGATGAAGTTCTTCCTTGGTCTTCAAATCCGTCAGCAAAGCAACGGCATCTTCATATCTCAAGAGAAATACCTCCAAAATTGCCTGAAGAAGTTTGGAATGCAAGACTGCAAGGGATACACGACGCCAATGCCAACCAAAAGTTGTCTGGGCCCCGACGACAATGGTAAAGAGTTCAATCAAAAGGTATCCGGCTCCATGATTGGTTATTTACTCTATTTGTGTGCATCTAGGCCAGATATCAAGCTTAGAGTTTGCATGTGTGCCCAATTCCAAGCAGCACCAAAGGAGTCGCATCACTTAGCTGTGAAGCGAATTCTTCGATATTTGGCTTACACCCCAACACTAGGACTATGGTATCCAAAGGGCTTAGAGTTTGATCTAGTTGGATTCTCAGATGTTGATTATGCTGGTGACAAGGTTGATCGCAAGTCTACATCAGGCACATGTCACTTTCTTGGATGATCTCTTGTCTGTTGGTCTTCAAAGAAGCAGAACTGTGTGTCTCTCTCCACTTCTGAATCTGAATACATTGTTGCTGGATCTTGCTGCGCTCAGCTTCTATGGATGAAGCAAACTCTCAAGGACTATGGCATCCATCTAAAGCATGTGCCACTCTACTGTGACAATGAAAGCCCCATCAAGATTGCCAACAACCCAATTTAGCATTCAAAGACAAAGCACATTCAGATCCGTCATCACTTTCTCAGAGATCATCTCATGAAGGAAGATATTGATATCATTCATGTCAACACTGAAGGGCAATTGGCAGATATCTTCACAAAGCCCTTGGATGAGAAAAGGTTTTGCAAGTTGCGGTGTGAGCTAAATATCTTAGAATCCTCGAATGTCCTGTAATTGGACACACATCCTAACGTGTATGCATGTGATGACTTAGATGTGCAACACACGAAGTAACGTATATGAAAGTGCTAGTGATCGACTAGAGGGGGGTTGAATAGGCGATTTTTATGGAAGTCTTCAAAACATGGAAGTTTCGAAGACAAACAATAGAAATAAACCTATTATCATGCAGCGGAAGGTAGTCTACACTAAGCAAGCCATAGTCAAGTATTCAATGAAGTGAAAGCACAACGACTAATAGCAGCTAGCCAGTATAGATCAGGTAGGAAGATAGTGTGAAGCCAATCAGAACAAGCAGTCACTTAGTGAAAACAAAAGATAATGCAATCATACAATGACTTCACCAGGGCCAACAGTAAGTAAATTAATGGGAAGGATGAAACCAGTAACTCGTTGAAGACAATGATTTGTTGGACCAGTTCCAGTTGTTGTGACAACTGTATGTCTGGTTAGGGAGGCTGATTCAACTCAGAAGACCGCGTCTTCACCTTATTCCCCTTGAGCTAAGGACACCCAGTCCTTGCCCAATCACTCTGGTAAGTCTTCAAGGTAGACTTCCAAACCTTCACAGACTTCGTTCACCGGCGATCCACAATGACTCTTGGATGCTGAGAACGCGACGCCTAACCGGCTGGAGGATTCACAGTCCTCAAGTGTAATAAGTCTTCAGATCACACAGACAGGAAGACTTAAGTGATGCCTAACACTCTTTGGCTCTGGGTGTTTAGGGCTTTATCCTCGCAAGGAATTCTCTCTCAAAGGCTTCGAGGTGGGTTGCTCTCAAACGACAAAAGCCGTGCACTAACTCTGAGCAGCCAACCATTTATGGTTGTAGGGGGTGGGCTATTTATAGCCACTAGGCAACCCGACCTGATTTGTCTGAAGTGACCCTGGGTCACTAAGGAACTGACACGTGTTCCAACGGTCAGATTTCAAACACACACGGCAACTTTACTTGAGCTACAAGCAAAGCCGACTTGTCTAGCTCTGGATAAGATTTGCTCTCATTGTCTTTGCTCGAAGACATAGGATTTTGGTTAAGCATCACTTTAGTCATTCTGACTGGTTCACTTGGACCCCACTTAACAGTACGGTGGTTCCTATGACTCAACAAAGAAGAAAAAGAACGACGAAACTGCTAAGTCTTCGCGCTCCATAGTCTTCACGCGATGTCTTCTCTTGTCATAGTCTTCAATGTGAATGTCTTCACATACCACCTTTGACTTCAATGTCTTCATACATTTCTAGGGGTCAACTCTGGTAGGAAAACCAAATCAATGAGGGACTTCTACCTGTGTTATCCTGCAATTCTCACAAACACATTAGTCCCTCAACTAGGTTTGTCGTCAATACTCCAAAACCAACTAGGGGTGGCACTAGATGTACTTACAATCTCCCCCCTTTTGGTGATTGATGACAAACTGGTTGAAGTTTTCAACGGGGAATAAAATATGTGAAATTGTTAAGGATAGGGTATTGTCTTCATAAGTTGCAAAGGCTCCCCCTAAAGATGTGCATATAAGTAATTTGCTCTTGGAATGCAAATGCACATGGCAGGTTGTACTTGTGGAGATCATCTTCAACCTATGATGACAATTCTTCATGCATGATATGATGTAACGAAGATAATGACATGCATAATGGAAAATGGACGTCTGCAAAATGACCTAAGTGCGGAAGTTATCATCGCACATGCGGAATTTATCATCGCATCACAGAATAGCAAATAAGTGGCAGACGACCATCGAGTTTAAGTGTTACAACTCAAAGACCCAAATGTATCGAAAAACGAGAGTTGTAAGCACTTGGCAAAAGTAGCAATAGGTAAAGCAACCACCCATATGGACCCGCTTGAAGACTATTAACTCATATGCTTCTCCCCCTTTTGTCAGTAAGGACCAAAAAGGTTTGAAGACATAGAGCGCCTACTCGTTCCCATGAGGTGCTGGCGAGGCAGCAGGGTCGTCGTTGAGGTCCGGTGGTGCAGACGAACTTGGTGAAGTGTCGACGCGCGCTGAAGTTGGAGGAGGTGAAGTTGCATCATCTTGGTCGTCGATGACTCTGGCACTCACCGTCGCGGCTGAGGACGAACAGTCAGAGTCTTCAAGTGAGGGAGTCCGACGCAAGTGAGCATTCCTTGGAGGGGTTGAGTCAAACTTGAATCTTTCGGTGAAGCCATCGTCCTGCAGATCAGCTTCAGCACTAATCAAAGTTAAACCCTTCCAAGACCTCCGACAAGTTTCATGAGTAACAACGGCATTTTTTGTGGCAAGATTGCGAATGCGATTCACATCCACCAAGAGGCTTTGCATCTGACGCTTGAGCCAGTTGTGATGGTTGTCCTGCTTCTGGTGTAGCGCGATGAGAAGCTCTCGGTCATTGAGGACACGAGATTGCCTTCGAGGCCTTTGCGCAATGGTTCTACCAGTGGCGTCAGTTTGAGCACGAGGGGCACGTGTGTTGCCAGCAAGAGGATAAACACGAGAAACTACTGGAACTCCTTCAATGGGCTGGGTGAAGCTTTGGTGATCAACATTGTGAAGATAAATGGGATCCTTAGCAAGCTCTGGGTAAATAGCTTCAACTGACAGATCAACTTCTGGCAAGAATATAAGATGATTGCGCGCAGACGGCTGATAGTTGAAGGCAGAGTGACGCTTGATAAGACGCATGACCCATGGAGCATAGAATTTCAACCCAAAAATGTCGGAGCCAGATGTAGCCAACTGCCTGATGAAGAAGTCTTGAGCATTGAAGCTGATGCCATTGAAGATATAGAAAACCAAAGTCTTCATTGCTCCTTCAAGCTTCGCTGCAGATGAATGTCCTTTGACAGGCCATAGAGTCTTCCTGATGACATGGTAAATGGTGCGAGGCAGGTACTCTAGGTCTTCAACAAAGAACTCAGATGGGTATTCAGCGTCTTGTGGCAGAGGCTTCATCATGCTCAGCATTTGACTCATGTTGGGTTCTGGCTTCTGAAAGATGCTTTCGAAGGCATTTTGGTGTTGTTGACAACCTGGTTCATAGTATTCACCAGGAGTGGGCAGGCCTGTGAGCTCAATGATATCAAGAGCTTTGGCTTCATGATGGACATTGCCTGTGATCCACTCAAGGGCCCAAGTCTTTGGATCCCTGTTGTAGCTTCGAATGTGAAGAGTTGCATAGAACTGTAGCAGAAGCTCTTCATTCCAGTGTTCCTTATCTGTGACAAACTGCAACAGTCCAGCATCTCTGAAGCAATCCAATGCTTCTTCAAGGCAGGCCAGGCCAGCTATAGCTTCAGAGTCGAGGCGCATATGTGGAAAGATGCGCTCTTGATTGTATAGGACGCAGGATTAGTAGTTGCGCTGCTGATAGCTCCAGAACCGATCTGATGAAATGCGAGGTCTGGTATAAGGGTTCTTGCACCTGTTGAAGAAGGTGTTATGTGCCACGAAGCCATTCACATTGAAGACCCCAGGTGAAGTGGCAGTGCCTGGGAATCATGGAAGTCTTGGCTTGGGCTTTTGGACTTGAGGTCTGTGCTCGACATGATACTTAAATTGTGGACCCGTAGCAGGTGGAGGAACCAGAATGGGCCAGCGGTGTCACACCCTAGCTAGTTCAAGCATTAGAGTGTGCATCATGTTTAAATTTCTCTTAAATTTGAAATGGGGAAGGCAGAAACCCCCAACACCCCCTGGAAACAACTAGGGTTTACTAAAATTATTTTCAATGAACCTGAAATGCCCTTCTAAAAAGTTCACCCTCCTTGTCTTGGGTTAAAACCTTTGGCAAAATTGGTGCACAATTTTCTAGGTCAACAGAAGGTCATTGAATTAAATCATAAGTATTTGAATTTGGGCATTTAAATGCTGTAAAATAATTTAAATGCTCAAATAATCCTGGAAATAAATGTTTGTAGTTGGAAATAATCTAAACAGAGCCCACAATTATTTTCAGGATTTTTGGAAACGTTTTAGTATTTTAATTAAAGCCCAACAGTTGCGGTTAAATAGAAAAACAGAAACAAATAAAAAAACAGAGACAGTGAAGCTACCTAGGCCTTACCTGTGCTGGCCCAGCCCACCTGGCTCGGCCCAGCCGACTGGCCCAGCCAGTCATCGTCCTCCTCGCGCCAGAAGGACACGGAGCGCGTGGCCGGCGCCCGCGGCCACACGCCGGCCACCTCCTGCTTCCGCCGACGCCTGGAGACGCCTAGGGGTGCCATGCGACCCCCCACGTCCCCCTCTCGTCCTCGCTCACTCTCCCCCTCGTCTCCCTCACTCTCCCGCGATGCCCGAGCGCGTTCCTCGCCCCCGTTCACCGTAGACGACGCCAGAGCCACCCCCTCGCCCCTTCGACAAGCCAAATCGCTCCGCCACGACGCCCTCGCCCTCCCCACCAAGCCACGCTTCGCTGGAGGCCCTACATCGCCGCTATCGCGCCGTCTTCAACCTCGATACCCGCCGGACGCTGTTCATTGATTCGCCTCGCTCCGGTCGCCCCCGAGCCCACCGAGCTGCTCATCAACCTCCCTGTGAGCTCCGCCGCCTTCCCCCTCTTCTTTCCCATGCATTTGCACCCTTTAGGCCATAGTTCCACCATGGCCGAAGCTCGTCTTCGCTCGAGCTCGTCGCCGGCGTCGCTCCGGCGACCATTTGGTCCTCCCGTGCTATGCAACATGCTTGCCGCATCGCGTAGTGCCTCGCTAGCGCCTCAGTTTCCGTGTTTGCACGCCGCAGACCAAACCCCGCACATGGCCGAACTCCGGCCGCCGCCTTGGAGCTCGCCGTCGTCGTCTCCGGCCACCGTAGGCCCAGCCTCCACCACCACTAGATGCGCGACTGCAAGAGCTCGCCAACGAGCCCAAGAACGGCCTCGCCCGTGCCCTGTGGGTGTTTTCCGAGCTGCGCCACCGTCTCGGGCCTCGCCGGCGTCGAGTCGCCGGCGAGTTTGACCCAGTTTAACTCCTGGGTGGGCCTAGGTAGACCCCCCCTGAGTCTATGACAGGTGGGGCCGGTCTGCTAACTAATTTAGGATTAGTTTTAATTAATTCTAATTAAATTAGTCACTGACATGTGGGCCCAGGCCCCACTGACAGCTAATTAGTGTTAATCTAATCCTGTTAATTAGTTGGGAGGCTGACAGAAGGGGCCCACCAGTCAGGTTTGACCTAGGCTGGCGCCTTTGACCTGCTGAGGTCAGCATGACGCAATGCTGACGCTGTAATACATTTTCTGGATTTATTTTTATTCAGGAATTTCCAGAAAATAGTTAAAACTTCTAAAAATCATAGAAAATCAACCATAGCTCAAAATGCAAAGATTTATATATGAAAAATGATCAGAAAAATTCAATCTATCCATCTGTAATGGTTTCATGCATGACAAAACAAGTTAACCTTGCTGTTTAAGCAGAATAAGGAAATGCACTATTAAGACCATGTTTAATGAGCTAATATTTGAATCGTTGATTCAAATGAGTTCATTGCTTTCTGTTATAGCTTGCATTAGGCCAAGACACATTCATATTGCCATGTCATAGCATGCATCATATTGTTGCATATCGTCATGTGTTGATGGTGTTCCGATGTGTTCTTCGTGGTAGGTTCTGCCTCCGAGGATATTCACGAGTATCCAACTGAAGGGTAGTATCCCACTACCACTCCGTCAGGCAAGCAACCATTGATCATTCTGATACAAACCCATGTTCTCGCTTCTGCTCTTGTTTACTGCATTAAGACAACGCGACTCAAACTGCTGTGTGCTACGGTAGTTGAACCTTTATCCTCTGCATGACCTGTCATTGCCACAGTAACTAGATGAAACCCACTAGCATGTGTAGGAGTTGATTGAGCCATGTATGTGATTCCTACCTTGCTATGCCTGCCATGCTTAGAGTTGTGTCAGGTCTGGTTCATCTGGGTGATGGGCCAAAGTGAAATGCTTATGCCGGTAATGTGAGGGATGTGTTGAACATGTTTTGGTAAAGGTATCGATGAGAGGCCATGTAGGAGTACATGGTGGGTTGTTTCATTGAGGCCGTCCCTAAGAATTGAGATATGTATGTGTGATTTAAGATTCAGCTACTACCATGCATTGGGATCCTTAATTGACCCGCTCGGCTTCTTAACCACCCTAGTACTCTGTCCAGGAGTTGCAGATAGTTTCTGGTGTTTGTAGGTTATGTGTTGGCGGCCGTGCGTAGCGCTGACCCTAGGGGTGGGCTATGTTGCGGTAGATACACCATGGCACGGTGTACCTAGTCACCCGTTTGGTGTCTCGGGATCCTTGTTCACATCGTTCGGGGCCGTATGCGGAAACCTCGGCTGGACTCCCTGCGGATGGAACCTGGATAGGCGATAAACCTGGACTAGAGACTTAAGTGTTTAGGTAGGCCGTGGCCGACACCCTCGCTGGGCTTCCGCTTGAAGGTTCCCGAGTACATGTCGTGTAAACGGCGGTAAGTGCTGAAAGCATGTATGAAGAAGTACACCCCTGCAGGGTATAAAACTATTCGAATAGCCGCGTCCGCGGTAAAGGACTACTTGGTTGCCTATACAGTTCATAGACAAGTTAATGGGTACTAATAAAAGACTCAAGATAAGTGTGAGTACCGAGGATGGCCCTCTCATAGGATGACGAGGGAGGATCTCCGGTGGAGTATTGTGTTGGTGAGTAGTGGACTCGTGTGCGAAAACTATTTTACTGGTGAAGTTCCGTAGGATAGCTTAGCCAAGAGTCAAAGCTGGCTTGCTGCATTAACCCCACCACCTTCTTGAGAATAAGCATGTATAGTAGGTTCTGATGTAAGACTTGCTGAGTACCTTTGTACTCATGTTTGCTTAATTATTGTTTTCAGACGACAACACCGCCCCCTCCGATGGGTTCTATGTAGACCTTGACGTCGACGAGTGACTAGCCACCCAGGTGGTGATCCTGGCCATGGAGGGCCCTATGTAGATAGACAGGCTTCGAGAAGCCTTCTTTCTTTCTAGAGTCTGTACTCAGACTAGTTGCTTCCGCATGTGCTTGTATGTTTGTATGACTTGAGTGTCGGGTCAGGTGACCCCTATCTGTATGAACATGTTATGTATGGCTCCCTGGAGCCTTTAAACAAAGTACTTGAGTTGTAGAGTTTTGTTGTGATGCCATGTTGTATGTACTCATATCGGGCATATTGTGTGTATGATTCAAATGCTTGGTATGAGTGGGATCCGACAATCTAGTTGTTTATCCTTGGCAGCCCTTCTTATGGGGAAATGTAGTCTAGTGTTCCTCGAGCCATAGTAGTCCTCTACAGCCTGGTTCACCAAAGTCCTGCTAACCTAGCACTACTGTTCAGGACACTTGACTGGCCGGCATGTGTTTCACTTCGTTCCTATGTCTGTCCCTTCGGGGAAATGTCACGCTGTGACTTCCGGAGTCCTGCCTAGCCTGCTACAGCCCGGGTTCCCCGGAGTCCTGTTAGTCCAGTGCTACAGCCCGGAATCAATCGCTGATGACCGACATGCTCGATGTGATTCATGTATGCCTGTCTCCATAGGTCTGTGCCACTTTGGGTTCATGACTAGCCATGTCGGCCCGGGTTTTCTGTCATATGGATGCTAGCGACACTATCATATACGTGAGCCAAAAGGCGCAAACGGTCCCGGGCCATGGTAAGGCGACACCCGTGGGATACCGTGCGTGAGGCCGCAAAGTGATATGAGGTATTACCGGCTAGATCGATGTGACTTGGAATCGGGGTCCTGACAGCGTTGGCATCAGAGCTGGACTGCCTGTAGGTTCGTTGAGCCAAACTGGTCGATGTCGAGTCTAGAAATGCTTTAGTTATATGTAGGGGAATTGATTATGGGAGGGAACGTAAGGCTCTTTTACTCCTTTACCCTATGCCTCTGATCTGAGTCATTCTCTTCTCATTCAACGTGGGTTAAGGACTAGGCTCTCTCCTTCTATCAGGTTCACGTGTTACTAATCCGTAGTAGTTTATAGGATTGATGTTACAAGCCCCAGTTCAGTTTTTACTATTTTAGTATGTTGCTAATTGGATCAGAATCTTGATATGATGTTGTTGAGTGGTATTGCGAACTGTTGTGGATGTCTCAAATCTTTTTCTGAGCATTTACAGCTGTTATGCTGTCCAATTTTCCCTAGAAATTCTGATGTCAATTTGCATTATGGTTGTTCTTTCAAATGGCCAACCGTGTTCAAAACCAAGTGGTTCGCCTGACCCGTTGCCTCGACGTGCCCGGTCATACTGCTATGCTAGTCCGGGTAATGATCGAGAGGGGCTACCGTTGGTATCCCGAATACACCGTCGAAGAGCAGTTCCGCGACTTTAATCAAAGCCAATATCTCTGCACCATAAGGATATTTCCTTCTTATCCTGGATCTACCGAGCCCCTTCACTGTTCCTATGGACTCGGGGTTACTGTTGAGATGGCTGTGCAGGATGCTGCCTATTCCATGATGACCATCTTGCGAGTCCGGACTGGCCTGCTTCAGAACACCGACTTTCGTTACATGCCAGCTTCACTACCGGGAGCGCAAGGGTATCTTCAGGCTATCTATGCTGACTCCACTCAGGAGGACTCATTAACTCGTACCACTGCCGAGATGCTCGAAGATAAGGACCGAGAGAATCGGGCCTTGAGGCTGGAGCTTTCCAATACCCGTGTTGATCATTGGGCCACATTGACTCAGTTTGCACCTGCGGTGCAAGCTGGATGTATGGATACAAGGGATATGTATCCTGTGAGATCAGCTCTGCCAGACATGGTGGATTGGCGTGATGTGGGAGGCATCACCCCACCCTGTGGTCCCCGCAGGCCACCGTTTGTTGGTCCAAGACCTCATCCTAGCCCCTATGGTCCACAGGCTCCTCAGGACCGTCTGTTCCCGGATGGTCACGTTGAACTTCCAGGCTATGGAGGTGACTTCTATGAGGACTACTACGGAGCTGTCTGAGTTAGTAGTTGTACCACTAGTATTGTAGTAGTTGTATCTCCACTGTCCTGCGAGACTTGTGGAATATGAATTTGTGTGTAATCAAATCCGGAGGTGTAGACAAATACTGTATAGGAGCTTGGAATGCCTCGAATGTGAGGTAACGTCTTTCATCATAGTTGTACTGTATCCTGGGCTTGTACTAAACTATGTATGATGTGTATGATCGTTGGTATATATATGGCAGTTTTATATTACCATGACATACGGATGAACATCTCTACATTCCGCGTTATCCATTACATTCTGCACTCCTTGCTAAGTTTGAGCCATCCTTATCTAAACCATTGTCTTGTTTTCTCCTAGGATGGTCAACACCCGCAGCAACCCTGCTGCCTCGGAGCAGGGGGAAGCCAGTGCAGCTAGAGGTGAAAATCTGCCTCACTCGCCTTCTCTGGCCGAAGTAATGCTGGAGGCGGAAAGAAACAAGCGTGAGACTAACCGCCTGCTAGAGCGGATTGAGCAGAACACTGCACGCCACCCACAAAATGACTTGGTGTCAATCAATGACTTTATCAAGCTGTACCCACCAAAGTTTAACCATTCCGTCGAACCCCTCAGCGCAGATGACTCGCTTCCCAGCATCACTCACAAGCTACGTTCTGCCAACGTAGCCGAAGCCGACAAGGTTACCTATGCTGCCTATCACCTCGAAGGCCCTGCTAGCCTTTGGTGGGAAAACTTCGAAGCTATGCGCCCGGTCGGCCAAGTTACTACTTGGGCTGAGTTCAGTGAGGCTTTCCGCGAGCATCACATTCCGGAAGATCTCATGGATCGCAAGAGGGAGGAGTTCTACAACTTCACCCAAGGAAGACTGACTGTGGATGCTTATAGTCGTGAATTTGGAAATCTGGCATGCTATGCTCCCGAAGAGGTATCTACTGACGCTAAGAAGCAAGCAAGGTTCCGCAAGGGACTTAGCCCTGAGCTTCGCCGCGATCTTCGTCTGCACGAGTGCACCTCCTTTCAGAAGTTGGTCAATAAAGCCATCAGCGCTGAGACAGGCCAGACTGATTATGACGCTTCACACAAGCACTCCTGTGACTTTGGCTCTTCATCCGGCTCTGGAGCTCAGAAGCGCCGGGTGTGGATCCCAAGCACGGCACTGCCACCCAGGTTCATCCCGAGGCCATCCTTTGAGGCGCCTCGTCCCAACCAGCAATTTGCACCGCCCAAGCCCTATGGTGGCTCCGCTGCTAATGCTGCTCCACGCACCAATGTGGTGACATGCTTTAAGTGTGGAGAGCCGGGTCACTGTAGCCGAGAGTGTCCCCAGAACAAAAACCCCAATCAAACTGGAAAGTCCATTGGCTGTGGTAAGCCCGCGGGAAAAACATTCTACGCCAAGCCGGCCACCACTGCACGTGGCCATGTCAACTATGTTTCAGCCGAGGAGGCTCATGAGGATCCCAACGTCGTCCTTGGTACGCTCCTTGTTAACTGCCATCCGGCATCTGTTCTTTTCGATACTGGAGCATCTCATTCATTCATATCCGAGAGCTATGCTCGATTGCATAACATGACATTCCGTGACATGCCCACTTCCATGGTAATTCAAACTCCGGGTTCCAAATGGCAAACTTCTAGAGTAAGTCATGGGAACGAAATTCTTGTCGATAGACTTGTCTTCCTTGCATCCTTGATAGCTCTCAAGTCCACGGACATAAACATCATCTTGGGTATGGACTGGATGTCAGCTCATTACGCTAAGATTGATTGTGCCACTAGAACCGTTTAGCTTACTCACCCATCGGGTAGGACAGTCGATGTCTTAACTCGAGTGGCCAAGCGCCAGCTTTACTCCCTAAATGCCAACCCCCTTCCAGACCTTGAAGATGTTCCGATAGTCCGAGACTTTCCGGATGTATTTCCAGAAGAACTGCCAGGTGTTCCACCTGACAGGGATGTCGAGTTTGTGATAGACCTTGTTCCAGGAACCGTGCCAATTTCTAGAAGACCCTACAAGATGGCACCCTTAGAACTAGCCGAGCTTAAGAACCAACTCGATGAGTCCTTGAAAAAGGGTTTCATCCGTCCTAGTTCCTCTCCTTGGGCTTGCCCCGTCCTCTTCGTCAAGAAGAAGGATGGAACGGATCGAATGGTTGTGGACTACCGCCCTGTCAACCTGGTCACCATCAAGAACAAATACCCGCTTCCTAGGATTAACGATCTGTATGATCAGCTCGCTGGATCCTCAGTCTTTTCCAAGATGGATTTGAGGTTGGGCTACCATCAAATCAAAATCAGAAACGGGGACATTCCCAAAACGGCCTTTGTTACTCGTTATGGCCAATACGAGTACACCGTCATGTCCTTTGGTTTAACCAATGCCCCAGCTACCTTCTCTCGGTTAATGAACTCGGTTTTCATGGAGTACTTGGATAAATTCGTCGTGGTATACCTCGATGACATACTCATCTACTCCAAGAATGAAGAGGAACATGCCGACATCTAAGGCTGGTATTGATGAAACTTCAAGAGCATCGCCTTTATGCCAAATTCTCCAAGTGTGAATTTTGGTTGCCGGAAGTGACCTATCTAGGCCATGTAATCTCTGGCAAGGGTATTGCTGTCAATCCTGGGCGAGTTCAAGCCGTCCTTGATTGGACTCCACCTGAGACGGTCAAGCAAGTTCGGAGTTTCCTTGGCTTAGCGAGCTATTGCCGCCACTTCGTCGAGAATTTCTCCAAGGTTGCTAAACCTCTAACTGAACTCCTCAAGAAAGATAAAAAGTTCGAGTGGACTCCACAGTGCGAGTTCAGCTTTCAAGAACTGAAAAGACGCCTGACATCTGCTCCCGTACTGGTACCACCAGATTTCTCCAAGGACTTTATTATCTATTACGACGCCTCACGACAAGGACTAGGTTGCATACTAATGCAGGATCGTCAGGTAATTGCCTATGCTTCACGGCAATTACACCCACATGAGGAAAATTATCCCCCACATGATCTAGAGCTTGCAGCTGTAGTCCATGCACTTAAAACCTGGTGACATTACCTCCTCAGTAATCATTGCGAGATCTTCACCGATCACCAAAGTTTGAAATATATCTTCACCCAACCAGACTTGAATCTCAGGCAAAGACGTTGGGTTGAGTTGATCTCAGATTAGGACTTAGGAATAACTTACACCCTGGGCAAAGCCAATGTCATGGCTGATGCACTAAGCCGTAAATCCTATTGTAACAACCTGATGTTACAACAGAGTCAACCACCTCTCCATGAGGAATTCCGTAAGCTTAACCTTCACATTGTTCCTCGACGATTCCTATCCACCCTGGTGGCGAAACCTACCCTTATGGATCAAATCATAACCGCCCAGCGGTATGATAAGGGCATATCCCGGATTAAGGAAAACATCGCTAGCGGAGTTGCTAAATGTTTCTCCATGGATGAGCGAGGTGTTGTCTTCTTCGAGAACCGTTTGGTAGTTCCCAAGAAACAACATCTGCGCTAGTTGATCCTTAAGGAAGCTCATGAATCCCCTCTCACCATTCATCCCGGTAGTACTAAAATGTATCAAGACCTACGCCAGAGGTTTTGGTGGACTAGGATGAAGAGAGAAATCGCTCAATACATTGCTAATTGCGATGTTTGTCATCGTGTTAAAGCAGAGCATCAACGGCCTGCTGGCACTCTTCAACCTTTGGCTATTCCTGAATGGAAATGGGATAAAATCAGTATGGATTTCATCACTGGGTTTCCCAGGACCAAGAGAGAGAATAATGCCATCTTCGTCGTGATCGGCCGTCTTTCCAAAGTAGCCCACTCTCTACCTGTTCGTGAGAGTATCACCGCTAGCCAGCTAGCCGATTAATACATCTCCCAAATAGTGCCTCTTCATGGTGTTCCATTGGAAATTAACTCAGACCATGGGAGTCTCTTCACCTCTCGATTTTGGGAAAGTTTCCAAAATGCTATGGGAACTCGTCTCTCTTTTAGTACTGCCTTCCATCCTCAATCAAGTGGTCAAGTAGAGCGAGTCAATCAAATTCTGGAAGATATGCTCCGAGCTTCTGTCATCTCGTTCGGAATGAGTTGGGAGAAATGCCTTCCATTCGCGGAGTTTGCTTATAACAATAGTTATCAAGCCAGCTTGGGCAAGGCTCCTTTCGAAGTTATCTATGGACAAAAATGTCGAACGCCTCTTAACTGGTCAGAAAACGGGGAAAGACAACTCTTTGGCCCGAATATGATTCAGGAAGCAGAAGAGCAGGTTCGCGTTATTCGTGAGAAATTGAAAACAGCCCAATCTCGTCAAAAGAGTCAATATGATCGTAAACATAAGCCTATGACTTATGAAGTCGACGAGAAGGCTTACCTTCGGGTTACTCCGTTAAAGGGAACCCATCGTTTTGGTATCAAAGGCAAATTGGCCCCTCGTTACATTGGACCCTTTCGCATTCTTGCCAAACGAGGAGAAGTTGCCTACCAATTGGAACTACCTACGCATCTTTCCAGAGTTCACAATGTCTTCCACGTTTCACAACTCAGGCGTTGCTTCACGGATCCTATCCGTGGAGTGGACCACGAAACGCTTGATCTACAAGATAACCTCTCCTATCGGGAATATCCCGTTCATATCCTTGATCAGGCTGAGCGTACCACTCGACGTCAGAATATCAAGTTTCTCAAGGTTCAATGGTCACACCATTCCGAGAAAGAAGCCACTTGGGAAAGGGAGGATCGTCTTCGACTTGAGTACCCCACCTTCTTCCCGGAGGATCCTAAATCTCGGGACGAGATTCTTTTGAGTGGGGGTGAGTTGTCACACCCTAGCTAGTTCAAGCATTAGAGTGTGCATCATGTTTAAATTTCTCTTAAATTTGAAATGGGGAAGGCAGAAACCCCCAACACCCCCTGGAAACAACTAGGGTTTACTAAAATTATTTTCAATGAACCTGAAATGCCCTTCTAAAAAGTTCACCCTCCTTGTCTTGGGTTAAAACCTTTGGCAAAATTGGTGCACCATTTTCTAGGTCAACAAAAGGTCATTGAATTAAATCATAAGTATTTGAATTTGGGCATTTAAATGCTATAAAATAATTTAAATGCTCAAATAATCCTGGAAATAAATGTTTGCTGTTGGAAATAATCTAAACAGAGCCCACAATTATTTTCAGGATTTTTGGAAACGTTTTAGTATTTTAATTAAAGCCCAACAGTTGCAGTTAAATAGAAAAACAGAAACAAATAAAAAAACAGAGAGAGGGAAGCTACCTGGGCCTTACCTGTGCTGGCCCAGCCCACCTGGCTCGGCCCAGCCGACTGGCCCTGCCAGTCGTCCTCCTCCTCGCGCCAGAAGGACGCGGAGCGCGTGGCCGGCGCCCGCGGCCACACGCCGGCCACCTCCTGCTTCCGCCGACGCCTGGAGACGCCTAGGGGTGCCACGCGACCCCCCACGTCCCCCTCTCGTCCTCGCTCACTCTCCCCCTCGTCTCCCTCACTCTCTCCCATGATGCCCGAGCGCGTTCCTCGCCGCCGTTCGCCGTAGACGACGCCAGAGCCACCCCCTCGCCCCTCCGACAAGCCAAATCGCTCCGCCACGACGCCCTCGCCCTCCCCACCGAGCCACGCTTCGTCGGAGGCCCTGCATCGCCGCTATCGCGCCGTCTTCAACCTCGATACCCGCCGGACGCCGTTCATTGATTCGCCTCGCTCCGGTCGCCCCCGAGCCACCGAGCTGCTCATCGACCTCCCTGAGAGCTCCGCCGCCTTCCCCCTCTTCTTTCCCATGCATTTGCACCATTTAGGCCATAGTTCCACCATGGCCGAAGCTCGTCTCCGCTCGAGCTCATCGCCGGCGTCGCTTCGGCGACCATTTGGTCCTCCCGTGCTATGCAACGTGCTTGCCGCATCGTGTAGTGCCTCACTAGCGCCTCAGTTTCCGTGTTTGCACGCCGCAGCCCAAACCCCGCACATGGCCGAACTCCGGCCGCCGCCTTGGAGCTCGCCGTCGTCGTCTCCGGCCACCGTAGGACCGGCCTCCACCACCACTAGATGCGCAACTGCAAGAGCTCGCTAACGAGCCCAAGAACGGCCTTGCCCGTGCCCTGTGGGCGTTTTCCGAGCTGCGCCACCATCTCGGGCCTCGTCGGTGTCGAGTCGCCGGCGAGTTTGACCCAGTTTGACTCCTGGATGGGCCCAGGTAGACCCCCCTGAGTCTATGACAGGTGGGGCCGGTCTGCTAACTAATTTAGGATTAGTTTTAATTAATTCTAATTAAATCAGTCACTGACATGTGGGCCCAGGCCCCACTGACAGCTAATTAGTGTTAATCTAATCTTGTTAATTAGCTGGGAGGCTGACAGAAGGGGCCCACCAGTCAGGTTTGACCTGGGCTGGCGCCTTTGACCTGCTAAGGTCAGCATGACGCAATGCTGATGCATTAATGCATTTTCTGGATTTATTTTTATTCAGGAATTTCCAGAAAATAGTTAAAACTTCTAAAAATCATAGAAAATCAACCATAGCTCCAAATGCAAAGATTTATATATGAAAAATGATCAGAAAAATTCAATCTATCCATCTGTAATGGTTTCATGCATGAAAAAACAAGTTTACCTTGCTGTTTAAGCAGAATAAGGAAATGCACTATTAAGACCATGTTTAATGAGCTAATATTTGAATCGTTGATTCAAATGAGTTCATTCCTTTCTGTTATAGCTTGCATTAGGCCAAGACACATTCATATTGCCATGTCATAGCATGCATCATATTGTTGCATATCGTCATGTGTTGATGGTGTTCTGATGTGTTCTTCGTGGTAGGTTCTGCCTCCGAGGATATTCACGAGTATCCAACTGAAGGGCAGTATCCCACTACCACTCCGTCAGGCAAGCAACCATTGATCATTCCGATACAAACCCATGTTCTCGCTTCTGCTCTTGTTTACTACATTAAGACAACGCGACTCAAACTGTTGTGTGCTATGGTAGTTGAACCTTTATCCTCTGCATGACCTGTCATTGCCACAGTAACTAGATGAAACCCACTAGCATGTGTAGGAGTTGATTGAGCCATGTATGTGATTCCTACCTTTCTATGCCTGCTATGCTTAGAGTTGTGTCAGGTCTGGTTCATCTGGGTGATGGGCCAGAGTGAAATGCTTATGCCGGTAATGTGAGGGATGTGTTGAACATGTTTTGGTAAAGGTGTCGATGAGAGGCCATGTAGGAGTACATGGTGGGTTGTTTCATTGAGGCCGTCCCTAAGAACTGAGATTTGTATGTGTGATTTAAGATTCAACTACTACCATGCATTGGGATCCTTAATTGACCCTCTCGGCTTCTTAACCACCCTAGTACTCTGTCCAGGAGTTGCAAATAGTTTCTGGTGTTTGTAGGTTATGTGTTGGTGGCTGTGCATAGCGCTGACCCTAGGGGTGGGCTATGTTGTGGTAGATACACCGTGGCACGGTGTACCGAGTCACTCGTTTGGTGTCTCGGGATCCCTGTTCACATTGTTCGGGGCCGTATGCGGAAACCTCGGCCGGACTCCCTGCGGATGGAACCTGGATAGGCGATAAACCTGGACTAGAGACTTAAGTGTTTAGGTAGGCCGTGGCCGACACCCTCGCTGGGCTTCCGCTTGAAGGTTGCCGAGTACATGTCGTGTAAACGGCGGTAAGTGCTGAAAGCGTGTATGAAGAAGTACACCCCTGCAGGGTATAAAACTATTTGAATAGCCGCGTCCACGGTAAAGGACTACTTAGTTGCCTATACGGTTCATAGACAAGTTAATGGGTACTAATAAAAGACTCAAGATAAGTGTGAGTATCGAGGATGGCCCTCTCGTAGGATGACGAGGGAGGATCTCCGGTGCAGTATTGTGTTGGTGAGTAGTGCACTCGTGTGCGAAAACTATTTTACTGGTGAAGTTCCGTAGGATAGCTTAGCCAAGAGTCAAAGCTGGCTTGCTGCATTAACCCCACCACCTTCTTGAGAATAAGCATGTATAGTAGGTTCTGATGTAAGACTTGCTGAGTACCTTTGTACTCATGTTTGCTTAATTACTGTTTTCAGACGACAACACCGCCCCCTCCGATGGGTTCTACGTAGACCTTGACGTCGACGAGTGACTAGCCACCCAGGTGGTGATCCTGGCCATGGAGGGCCCTATGTAGATAGACAGGCTTCGAGAAGCCTTCTTTCTTTCTAGAGTCTGTACTCAGACTAGTTGCTTCCGCATGTGCTTGTATGTTTGTATGACTTGAGTGTCGGGTCAGGTGACCCCTATCTGTATGAACATGTTATGTATGGCTCCGTGGAGCCTTTAAACAAAGTACTTGAGTTGTAGAGTTTTGTTGTGATGCCATGTTGTATGTACTCATATCGGGCATATTGTGTGTATGATTGAAATGCTTGGTATGAGTGGGATCCGACAATCTAGTTGTTTATCCTTGGCAGCCCTTCTTATGGGGAAATGTAGTCTAGTGTTCCTTGAGCCATAGTAGTCCGCTACAGCCCGGTTCACCGGAGTCCTGCTAGCCTAGCACTACTGTTCAGGACACTTGACTGGCTGGCATGTGTTTCACTTCATTCCTATGTCTGTCCCTTCGGGGAAATGTCATGCTGTGACTTCCGGAGTCCTGCCTAGCCTGCTATAGCCCGGGTTCCCCGGAGTCCTGTTAGCCCAGTGCTACAGCCCGGAATCAATCGTTGATGACCGACATGCTCGATGTGATTCATGTATGCCTGTCTCCATAGGTCTGTGCCGCTTTGGGTTCATGACTAGCCATGTCTGCCCGGGTTCTCTGTCATATGGATGCTAGTGACACTATCATATACGTGAGCCAAAAGGCGCAAACGGTCCCGGGCCATGGTAAGGCGACACCCGTGGGATACCATGCGCGAGGCCGCAAAGTGATATGAGGTGTTACCGGCTAGATCGATGTGACTTGGAATCGGGGTCCTGACAAGCGGACCATAACAGGCTGACCATGATCAAATGCCAGCTCAATTGTATGAGGTGTTGGAGAGGGAACAGGAGCATTGGCATTGTCTTCATGGGCTTCAGGGGCCACATTGGTTTCAGGTGCTTGTACCTCGGGTGCTTCAGCATTGACTTCGGGTGCTGCAGTGGCTTCAGATGCTTGACTTCCGGCACTGCAGTAGCTTCAAGCACCGTATTAGCTTCAGCCATGACGACGTCATTGGCTTCTGCGGTGATGTTGGTGGCCGCCTCAGGATTGTTAACCTCCACTTCAGGAGATGGAGGGTCGAACACGTTCTCCTCGAGAACAACATCTTGGTGGGACGGGGGTGTAGCAACTCTTTCAACTCTTGGTGCTTCTTCTTCATCGGCTGATGCAGCCGGAATATCTTCAGCCATTTTGGCTTCGGACTCAGACACGTGCATAGTGGGAGTGACTTGGGGCCTTGGTCCTTTGCGAAGTCTGCGTAATGTTGGCGATGCTTGCGAAGATGGAGTGTGCTGGGCCTCGAAGTCATCGTCATCTTGCACTGGTGGGGTAGCTTGCGGTTGGGGAGAGCTTGGAGTGTCTGTCTTTGTGGGTGATCAGCCCATGATGCATCCTGAGTAGTTGGCGTCAGAGGACGACCAATGCTGATGAGTTCGTTGTGCGTGAGCATAGGCGATGATACCAATTGGTGCTCGATCTAAGGAAGGACTTCATCATCTTCAACATTGTCGTGAGGACCAATGTCTTCAGCTGCGGTGGGGTCAACAGCTGGATTAACTTCAGGATTGTCTTCAGCTTCAGGAGCCTCTGTGGAAGCAGGCTCATGAACTATCAACTGGCGCTCTTGATGTTTAGACGCAGAAAGAGCCACTAAGATTGGCTCGACATTAAGGGGCTCTGTGGGAGCAGCCCGATCTCTCTTCTTGGTTTTGTGTTTCTTGGATGGAGGAGCATCATCAGTAGTGCCCTTGGTTTTGCGCTTTCTGGCTTCAGCTTCAGCAGCCCTTGTTTTCTTCAGTTCTGAAGCCACTGTGGGGACCTTAGGCTTCGAGCCTGTCATACTGGCTGGGAAGACAATTGGATGTACTTCCTGCCTTGGTGCTTCTGGTTCTGCCACAGCTGGCTTCTTCTTCTTCTTGGCCGCCATTCTGGGGTCGATTCCTGGTCGCCCCAGGGTCTTGCACTTTTCAGCCTCATTGTATCCTTGGACACATTTAGCAGCAAGATCCTTCATGCGCTTAGGAGAACCTTTGGCTTCTTCGCGTTTGGTTCGAAATGCTTCCTTAAGCTCATGCATCATGGTCTGGAAGTTCTGAATGTCTTCAACATTGAGCTTGGCCATGTGCTTCTTGAACTGAGCCTTTTCATAATCTATCTTATGCTTCAGTTCAATAATCTTCTGAGCTAGAGCCAGCTCAGCAGCAATGGCTCCGTGGAAGGCGACGCTGAGGCCAATGGGAAGCTGAAGATCATCAAAGCTAACATTTGGGCTGTCAAACCACTCATCAATGAATGTGTTGATGATTTCAACATCAAAGAGAGGAAGGTCATTGAAGATTTTTGCCTCTTGCTTGCTCTTGATCAACTGCTCAAGAGCATCATCCCCAAGCTCGTCGTCGCTAGACAGATCAATGGCGTCATTGTGTAGAATAGCAGCAGCGGTCAGTGCTTGGCTAGTGGGTTGCAAGGGCATCTTCACTTTGGAGGGCTTGGAGATGCGTGACAAATCTTCAGACTGCACACTGAGTTCAAGAGGTGCAGTGGCCAAAGGCTTCGCCCATGAGGCCTTTGGTGCTGGGGAAGGCTTCGAAGCTTGAGGTTTCTTCAGCTTCTTTGGCTTCGGTGGTGCAGGCGCTTCGTCAGAATCAGCATCGTCTGCAGGTTCATCCACGACAGTCCCTTGAACCATAATATGAGTGATGAGACCTTCTGGGTTCTAGAAGGGCCCAACAAGATTGGGTTCAGCTTCGCGTGTGCCATCGGCACAAGGAGCAGAGGGGCCTGGATTGAAGTCTAATCCCCGTGACTTCTTGTTTTCTTTGGCCGAATTCTTGGAAAACTGGAAGTTGCGCTTGAACAGATTATCGTCACGGCACCATAGTAATGAAGATGGGTCTGCATCTGCAGGCTGTGGTCCATGGACCATTCAAGGATAGAAGCCTTGTTCAATGGCTTCAGCTCTGGACCTCGGTTGAAGGTTTTTGTACAAGATGTCTCCCCAGGGTGGCTTGATGGCATTCTTCTCAGCATATTCCTAGGTCACGAACCTGTACTTGAACCATTGCTCGGCCCAGTATCTTCGAATCCATTGGATTTGTGTCTTGTGATGACCATAACTTTCTTCGGGGTCAGTTTTGTACAGTTCATAAAGATCTTCGGGCAGGTCTGTTATTGTACCCCCACAGCGCTGTCTGCCGCCCTTTCTTGCAGATTTCTCTTTTGCCATGATGTTCAGACTGAAAGGCTTCAACATTGTCAAAGTCTTCCGTCTACTGGTCAGACAGGAACTGGCTTCAGGAGAATTTATATGATGTTGTAAGAATTCTGCAAATGAATGCACACTATGAGAACCAAGGGATTCTCCCACTGACATGTACCTGTGACAGCATTAAGGTGCGAGGGAAGGGGAAGAGGTCATATGCATTCTCAGAAGATTTTGTAGATAAATCAGTTTAGAAGACATTGACCTCATAGTGCGAAGACATTCACTCATAGATAGAGAGTTGGTTCCAGATTTGTACGAATCCACGAATAAGTACAAGTGAGGAATCTAACTACTTTGTGAAGCATAAGTGAACATACTAGGCATATTATGAGATGCAGTATGAAATAGATTCTACTTGTGTGAATAGAAACTGCTTGTGGTAGAAAATGATGAATCTATAGGATCAAAGGGGCCGTAAAAGGAGGTTTTATTTACCACACAAAGAACTGCTAGACGGAATGGGAGAGGAGGCCGAGCAGTTCGATCTTCCGTGCTCTAACTTGGCGACGGAGGACACCTACGGCGACGGCGGAGAAGACGATGTCCGCGGCCGGCGTGAAGACGGTGTCGGTGAGGTCGCGGCAACTAAGCGCTTCATCACCAGTGTCGTCGAGGGCTAGCGGTGGCGCTAGGGTTTGTGCGAGAGTGGAAGAAGGGTAATGAATGTGGTGAGGCATGTATTTATAGGGATAGGGACGGCACAGTGTTATTACATAGGTGCCCCTGGCGATTCACATCTGAAGGACACGTGGCAATCATGCAACACATCGGAGGTTGTTCCACGTTCCCACGCACGCCTGGATTGTCGGGTGGTCGTTCCTACTTCTCCAGGTTTTCAGGTGAAAGGATTTAGCTTTGAAAACGGAGTAATGTTTGTCTATGTGTCTTCTGCTGACAAGGATGCAGAGAAGACATTTTGACAGTGTCAATAGAATGCATATGATTTGGATAGATAGACTTAGGAAAGAAGCATAGATGGGTTAGGGTCTGATCACATTCACTTAGTTCAAAAGATTCAGCAAGAAGCCATAGCTATAAGTGAATGATGTAGAGGACAGAAACCAAATCAGTATGTTGAATATAAACATGAGAACATTTTAACATTGAAGACAAACAAAATGCGAAGACTTTGCAAATGTAACGCCATGAGAAAAACACTTCAAAGGGAAAAAAATTGGTGGTGGCGTTACCCATCGTATAGGAAATATTAGACCCAGACACGGCGCACAATTATCGTGGCGCTCCGAAGTCAAATTCCTCGTTAATATATTCACACTCAGAATGTAAGTCTTCATTGATTGAAGATATACTTTACTTCGTGTGTTGCACATCTAAGTCATCAACATGCTTAAGTGTTAGGATGTGTGCCTGATCACAGGACATTTGAGCATTCCAAGATATTTAGCTCACACCGTAACATGCAAAACCTCTTCTCATCCAAGGGCTTGGTGAAGATATCTGCCCATTGCTCTTCAGTGTTGACGTGTATGATATCAGTATCTTCCTTCATAACATGATCTCTGAGAAAGTGATGACGAATTTCAATGTGCTTTGTCTTCGAGTGCTAAACTGGGTTGTTGGCAATCTTGATGGCGCTTTCGTTGTCGCAGTAGAGTGGCACTTGCTTCAGATGAATGCCATAGTCTTTGAGTGTTTGCTTCATCCATAGAAGCTGAGCGCAGCAAGATCCAGCAGCAATGTATTCAGATTCAGTAGTGGAGAGAGATACACAGTTCTGCTTCTTTGTAGACCAACATACAAGTGATCGTCCCAGAAAATGACATGTGCCTGATGTAGACTTGTGATCCACCTTGTCACTAGCATAATCAGCATCCGAGAATCCAACTAGATCAAACTCTGAGCCCTTTGGATACCATAATCCTAGTGTTGGGGTGTGAGCCAAATATCTAAGAATTCGCTTCACAGCTAAGTGATGTGATTCCTTTGGTGCCGCTTGGAACCGGGCACACATGCAAACACTAAGCATGATATCTGGCCTAGATGCACATAAATAAAGCAAAGAACCAATCATGGAGCGCTATACCTTTTGATCGAACTCTTTACCATTGTCGTCGGGGCCCAGATGGTGTTTGGCTGGCATTGGCATCATGTAGCCTTTGCAGTCTTGCATTCCAAATTTCTTTAGGCAATCTTTGAGCTATTTCTCTTGAGATATGAAGATGGCGTTGCGTTGCTGACGTATTTGAAGACCAAGGAAGAACTTTAGCTCACCCATCGTGGACATCTGATATTGCTCTTGCATCATATATCCAAACTCTTCATTGTATTTCTGATTAGTGCAACCGAAGATAATGTCATCCACATATATTTGGCACACAAACAGTTCACCATCATATGTCTTCATGAAGAGAGTGGGATCCACGGAACCAGGTTTGAAGCCTTTGCTCTTCAGGAAGTCTTTGAGTGTGTCATACCAAGCCCGAGGGGCTTGTTTGAGGCCATACAGTGCATTGTTGAGCTTGTACACCATGTCAAGATGTTTTGGATCTTCAAACCAGGCGGTTGTGCAACATTCACTTCTTCTTCAATCTTGCCATTGAGAAAAGCGCTCTTCACATCCATTTGATACAGAAGAATGTTATGATGATTTGCATAGGCCAGCAGTATGCGTATAGCTTCAAGCCTAGCCACAGGAGCAAATGTTTCATCGAAGTCAATCCCTTCAACTTGAGTATATCCTTGAGCAACGAGACGAGCTTTGTTTTTGACAACTTGACCATGCTCATCTTGCTTGTTGCGATATATCTGTTTAGTGCCTATTATATTGTGCTTATGAGGATCTGGACGCTTAACCAGTTCCCATACATTATTCAGCTCAAATTGTTGAAGCTCTTCTTGCATAGCTTGAATCCATTCAGGTTCCATGAAGGCTTCATCAACTTTCTTGGGTTCAGATATTGAGACGAATGCGAAGTGCCCATAGAAGTTTGCTAGTTGTGATGCCCTTGAACGAGTGAGTGGACCTGGTGCATTGATGCTATCAATTATCCTTTCAATCTGTACTTCATTTGCAATACGAGGATGAACAGGACGAAGATTTTGCTCTTGCTGATCATTGTCATCGTTAGAAGGATTGTCTTCAGGCTGAGCATTGTCTTCAGGTTGATCAGGTGTAGAGATGATAAGTTCCTCTTCAGGCTGAGCTTCAGATGGTATGATTTCTCCAGTTCCCATAAGTTTGATTGATTCACTGGATGGAACTTCATCTAGCACATTTGGCAGGTGCTCTCTTTGCGAGCCGTTAGTCTCATCAAACCGCACATCCATAGTTTCAACCACTTTATAGTGAAAGAGGTTGAAGAATCTGTAGGAGTGCAAATTCTTTCCATATCCAAGCATAAAACCTTCATGTGCTTTCGGTGCAAATTTTGAAGTGTGATGTGGATCCTTGATCCAGCACCTGGCACCAAATACTCTGAAGTAACTGACATTTGGCTTCTTGCCAGTAAGGAGCTCATAGGATGTCTTGTTCATAAGCTTGTGAAGATAAACACGGTTGATGATATGGCATGCAGTATCAATGGCTTCAGGCCAGAACTTTCTTGGAGTCTTGTATTCATCAAGCATCGTCCGGGCCATCTCAATAAGTGTTCTGTTCTTGCGTTCCACGACGCCATTCTGCTGTGGCGTGTACGGAGCTGAGAATTCATGTGTGATTCCCGAAGTATCAAGATAAGTGTCTAGGCCAGTGTTCTTGAATTCAGTGCCATTGTCACTTCTGATGTGCTTGATCTTGACGCCATAGTTGTTCATGGCCCGATTGGCGAAGCGTCTTAAGACATCCTGCACTTCAGTCTTGTAGAGGATTATATGCACCCAAGTATATCTTGAATAATCATCAACAATGACAAAGCCATATAGACAAGAATTAGTAGTAAGATTGAGTAATGAGTGGGACCGAAAAGGTCCATGTGGAGCAGTTTGAAGGGTTGAGTCGTTGTCATGATTGTCTTCGAGGGATGCTTGGCCCTCGTCATCTTTCCTGCTTCACAGGCACCGCATAAGTGATCCTTCTTGAACTTGACGCCCTCGATGCCTATGACATGCTTCTTCCTTGCAAGAGTGTGCAAGTTCCTCATGCCAGCATGCCCTAGCCTCCGATGCTAGAGCCAGCATTCAGAAGCTTTTGCTAGAAGACATACGACAAGTTGTGGTCCTGCTGAGAAATCTACCATGTACAAATCATCTTTCCGATACCCTTCAAAGACTAGAGACTTGTCAGATTCCATTAGAACAAGGCAACGATATTTTCCAAATATCACAATCATGTTTAAATCGCAAAGCATTGAGACAGACATTAAGTTGAAACCAAGGGATTGAACAAGCATTACTTTATCCATGTGTTGATCCCTTGAGATTGCAACTCTACCTAGACCCAATACCTTGCTTTTACCAGTGTCAGCAAATGTGATGTGACTTTTGTCAGATGGACGTAAAGTTGAGTCCATGAGAAGACTTCTCTTGCCAGTCATGTGATTAGTACACCCACTATCAATAATCCATTCTGAAGCAGCTGGTGTCATACCCTACAGTGCAGTTAGGGGGATAGACTTCACGAAGAGAATTGTGAAGCATAAACATTTGACAAGCAAGTGGATTATGAAAGCTTAGATCGAGGTTAGGACTGATAGGGCAAGTAGCAAGCGACTCGGGAACAAAATACATAATAAGACCATTTGGGCATTTGATCTTGCGCCCTACAAGATGTCTAAGGTCCCCAGAAATAGCTTCAGACGAATTTGATTCTCGGCTGGAGACCTTTCCCTGCAAAAGAGAGTTAAGCTTTCTTAGCCACCCACATTTTCAAGGGTGGCTTCGAAGCAATGAGTTTAAGTGCAGCATCTGAGAACTTTGGCTTTGGAGCCCTAGAAAAAAGTCTTGCAGGTGGACAAGAGTACTCATAAGAATAAGCAGAGTAGTTCTTGGTCTTATGAACATGGCGGTTTGATGAAACATGCTCATATTCATAGGCCTGAGTATGGCTTCCCTGCAAAACATTTGCATTAGTGCGACTCAGGTGAGTCCTTTGTCTGTATGAAGCCTTTGGACCATATGAAGCCTGTGGTCTGGGGTTTGTCTTCTTCACTTGAGGTGTCATGACGACATCCACAAGAAGATTCTCCAACAACCTTTTCGGCACCCAGACTTTCTTCATAGGTGGCCCATTCCTGCAGTTAGTACCAATATACCTGGCAAACACTTCACCATTCTGATTCTTAAACAGTTTATAGTTTGCATCAAAGGATTCATCAAGAACAATGGGATTAGCACAATTGAAGCCTGACAGGGTGGATGGATCCACTGAGGGTTCCTTTGCAGCAACCCATGTGGTTTTGGGGTACTGCTCCGGTTTCCAGTAAGAGCCATCAGCATTCATTTTCCTTTCGAACCCAAGACCCTCTACCCTCTTTCCTAGGGTTTCGATTCAGGATTTGCCTTTTGAGAACATCACATAGTGTCTGATGCCCTTTGAGACTTTTGTACATCCCTGTTTCAAGCAATGTCTTCAACCTTGCATTTTCATCAGCAATCGCAGTGGTATCCTCAGCAGAGGGGTTAGTTACCACATCAACAGTTGAAGATATTGCAATAGTTGCAGCAGTAGAACACCCAGCAACAGAAGTAGCGTTGTCACGCTCAATGCATTTAAGACATGGTGGTTCAAATCCTTCCTGAGCGGAACTGATCTATTTGGCGCGAAGTGACTCCTTTTCCTTTTGAAGATCTTCATGGGCCACTCTCAATTTCTCAAGATCTTGCTTACTTTGAAGATAATCATAGGAAAGCTTTTCATGAGTTGTTGAGAGCGTTTCATGATGAGTTCCTCATACTTAACATGAAGATTTTTTATGTCTTCAATTAAGGACTGAGATCGAGTCATTTCAGCGTCTAACAGGTCATCACTTTTATCTAACAGTTTTTGAATATGTTCCATAGCTTTCTGTTGTTCAGTTGCAATTTTAGCAAGTGTTTTGTAGCTAGGTTTGGAACCACAATCAGAGTCATCTTCACTTGATGTTTTATAGTGAGTAGTGCGTGTGTTTACCTTGGCACCGCGTGCCATGAAGCAGTAGGTGGGAGCGGAGTAGTCTTTGTCATTTGCATCGGTGTCGGTGATGAAGTCATTGTCTTCAGTGTTTTAGCCAGACTTGCAACGCCAGAATCGTACTCCTCCTCAGACTCCTCCTCCGCCTCCTCAGACGCGGACTCCTCCTCTGAATCCATTTCCTTGCCCACGAACGCACGAGCCTCGCCAGATGAGCTCTTCTTGTGTGATGAAGACTTTGAGGAAGACTTGGAAGAAGACTTTGAGTATTTCTTTTTCTTCTTGTTGTCAGAATCATACTCATTGCTCTTCTTCTTCTTCTTCTTCTCATTGTCCCGCTGCGGACACTCAGAGATGTAGTGGCCAGGTTTCTTACACTTGTGGCATGTTCTCTTCTTGTAGTCATGAGCAGAAGATTCATCATTCCTTGAGCTTGATCGTGAAGACTTTCTAAAGCCTTTCTTCTTGGTGAATTCTTGGAACTTCTTCACAAGCATAGCAAGCTCCTTTTCAATGTCTTCAGGATCATCAGAACTGCTGTCAGATTCTTCTTCAGATGAGGTGACAGCTTTTGCCTTCAAGGCACGAGTTCACCCATAGTTGGGACCGTAGATGTCTCTTTTCTCAGAAAGCTGAAACTCATGTGTGTTGAGCCTCTCAAGTATGTCAGACGGATCGAGTGTCTTGAAATCAGGACGTTCTTGAATCATCAGGGCTAGGGTGTCAAACGAGCTGTTAAGTGATCTCAGAAGTGTCTTGACGACTTCATGCTTGGTGATCTCAGTAGCGCCGAGGGCTTGAAGCTCATTTATGATGTCAGTGAGTCGATCAAACGTGAGCTGGACATTCTCATTGTCGTTTCTCTTGAAGCGGTTGAAGAGGTTGCGAAGGACACTGATTCTCTGATCTCTCTGGGTTGAGACACCTTCGTTGACCTTGGAGAGCCAGTCCCAGACTAGCTTAGATGTTTCCAAAGCACTAACATGGCCATATTGTCCTTTGGTCAGATGACCACAGATGATGTTCTTGGCAGTGGAGTCCAGTTGAACGAACTTCTTGACATCAGCAGTGGTGACACCTTCACCAGCCTTGGGAACGCCATTCTTGACGACATACCATAGGTCGACATCAATGGCTTCAAGATGCATGCGCATCTTATTTTTCCAGTAGGGATATTCAGTTCCATCGAAGACTGGGCACGCACCGGAGACTTTGATTATCCCTGCAGTCGACATAGCTAAAACTCCAGGTGGTTAAACCGAATCACACAGAACAAGGGAGTACCTTGCTCTGATACCAATTGAAAGTGCTACTGATCGACTAGAGGGGGGTGAATAGGCGATTTTTATGAAAGTCTTCAAAACATGGAAGTTTCGAAGACAAACGATAGAAATAAACCTATTATCATGCAGCAGAAGGTAGTCTACACTAAGCAAGCCATAGTCAAGTATTCAATGAAGTGAAAGCACAACGACTAATAGCAGCTAGGCAGTATAGATCAGGTAGGAAGATAGTGTGAAGCCAATCAGAACAAGCAGTCACTCAGTGAAAACAAAAGATAATGCAATCATACAACGACTTCACCAGGGCTAACAGTAAGTAAAGGAATGGGAAGGATGAAACCAGTGACTCGTTGAAGACAATGATTTGTTGGACCAGTTCCAGTTGTTGTGACAACTGTATGTCTGGTTAGGGAGGCTGAGATTCAACTCAGAAGACCGCGTCTTCACCTTATTCCCCTTGAGCCAAGGACACCCAGTCCTCGCCCAATCACTCTGGTAAGTCTTCAAGGTAGACTTCCAAACCTTCACTGACTTCGTTCACCGGTGATCCACAATGACTCTTGGATGCTCAGAACGTGATGCCTAACCGGCTGGAGGATTCATACTCCTCAAGTGTAATAAGTCTTCAGATCACACAGACAGGAAGACTTAAGTGATGCCTAACACTCTTTGGCTCTGGGTGTTTAGGGCTTTATCCTCGCAAGGAATTCTCTCTCAAAGGCTTCGAGGTGGGTTGCTCTCAAACGAAAAAAGCCGTGCACTAACTCTGAGCAGCCAACCATTTATGGTTGTAGGGGGTGGGCTATTTATAGCCACTAGGCAACCCGACCTGATTTGTACGAAATGACCCTGGGTCACTAAGGAACTAACACGTGTTCCAATGGTCAGATTTCAAACACACACGGCAACTTTACTTGGGCTACAAGCAAAGCTGACTTATCCAGCTCTGGATAAGATTTGCTCTCATTGTCTTCGCTCGAAGACATAGGATTTTGGTTAAGCATCACTTTAGTCATTCTGACTGGTTCACTTGGACCCCACTTAACAGTACGATGGTTCCTATGACTCAACAAAGAAGAAAAAGAACGACGAAACTGCTAAGTCTTCGTGCTCCATAGTCTTCATGCGATGTCTTCTCTTGTCATAGTCTTCAATGTGAATGTCTTCACATACCACCTTTGACTTCAATGTCTTCATACATTTTTAGGGGTCAACTCTGGTAGGAAAACCGAATCAATGAGGGACTTCTACCTGTGTTATCCTACAATTCTCACAAACACATTAGTCCCTCAACCAGGTTTGTCGTCAATCTCCAAAACCAACTAGGGGTGGCACTAGATGCACTTACAGTATATCTTCAAATAATGAAGACATACACTCTAAGTGTGAATACATTAATGCGGAAATTGACTTCGGAGCGCCACGATAATTATCCGCCATGTATGGGTCTAATACTTCCTATACGGTGGGTAACGCCTCCACCAAACTCTTATTTGAAGTGTTTTTATTGGCGTCACATTTGCATGGTCTTCGCATTTGGTTTGTCTTCTATATTGATTTGATCTCATGATTATCTTCACAGTGATTGATTTAATTACCACCCGATAATCCTAGCGTGTGTGGGAACATGGAACAACTTCCAAGGTGTTGCATGCATGCCACGTGCCCTTCAGATGTGAACCGCCAGGGGCACCTATGTAATAACATTGTGCCCTCCCTGTCCCTATAGATACACACCTCACCGCGGTCATTATCTCTTCTTCCACTTTCTCTCCTTGCACCAAAACCCTAACGCCTCCGCTAGCTCGCGATGACGCCGGAGACGAAGCGCTTAGCTGCTGCGACATCCTCGACACAGTCTTCACGCCGGCTGCGGACCTCGTCCTCTCCGCCGCCACCATAGGTGTCTTCCGTCGCCATGTTAGGGCACGGGAGATTGAACTGCTCGGCCTCCCTCTCAACTTCGTCTAGTAGTTCTCCGTGTGGTAATTAAATCTCACTTTTACTGCCCCTTTTGATTCATCAGATCCATCCACTTCAACCAGAAATGGTTTCTACGTTTGCAAATCTGGATCTATTTTGTTCTCATATCATATCATGCCAAGTATGTTCACTTATGCTTCACTACTAGTTAGATTCCTCACTTGTACTTATTCTTGGATTCGTACAAATCTGGAACCAACTCTCATCAAATAAGTGAATTTCTTCGCAGTATGAGGTCAATGTCGTCAAACTGATTTATCTTCAAAATCTTCTAAGAATGCATATGACCTCTTCCCCTTCCTTCGCACCTCTAATGCTGTCACAGGTACATGCGCGTGGGAGAATCCCTTGGTTCTTATAGTCTGCATTCGTTTGTAGAGTTCTTACAGTGACACATCAATTCTCCTGAAGCCAGTTCCTGTTTGACTAGCAGACTGAAGCCATTCACAGTTTTGAAGCCTTTCAGCTTGAATACTATGGCCACTGAGAAATCAGCTAGAAATGGCGGCAGGTAGTGCCATGGGGATACAGCCAAGGACTTGCCACCAGATCCCTTTGAAATGTACAAACAGATCCTGAAGAAACCTATGGTGAGCGCAAGACCCGAATCCAATAGATTCGAAGATATTGGGCAGAGGAATGGTTCAAATACAGATTTGTTACTGCTGAGTATGCTAAAAATAATGCCATCAAGCGACCATGGGGAGATATCATATATAGAGGTCTGCAGCCCAAGTCTAAGCCCGAAGCTATTGCCCAAGGCTTCTATCCTTGCATGGTCCGAGGACCACAGCCTGAAGATGCTGACCGATCCAGTTTGCTATGGTGTCGCGAAGACAATCTCTTCAAGCACAACTTTCAATTTGCCAAAGAGTCTGCTAAGAAGAACAACAAGCAGTTTGGCCTTGACTTCAACCCAGGCCCATATGCTCCAAGGGATGATGGCACACGTGATGCCAATCCCAATGAGATCAACCCCTTCTACAACCTCGAAGGTCTCATCACTCATATTGCTGTCCAGGGGGCTACGGTGGACCACTTAGCTGGTGACGCGGATACTGAAGATGCGCCAGCCCCACTGAGGGAGTCTTGGATTAGGGGGTCTCCAGACAGCCGGACTATCTCCATGGGCCGGACTGTTGGACTATGAAGATACAAGATTGAAGACTTCATCTAGTGTCCGGATGGGACTCTACTTGGCGTGGAAGGAAAGCTAGGCAATACGGATATGGATATCTCCTCCTTTGTAACCGACCTTGTGTAACCATAACCCTCTCCGATGTCTATATAAACCAAAGGGTTTTAGTCCGTAGGGCAAGAACCATAACATACAATCATGCCATAGGCTAGCTTCTACGGTTTAGCCTCTTTGATCTCGTGGTAGATCTACTCTTGTATTACCCATATCATCAATATTAATCAAGCAGGACGTAGGGTTTTACCTCCATCAAGAGGGCCTGAACCTGGGTAAAACATCGTGTCCCCTGCCTCCTGTTACCATCCGGCCTAGACGCACAGTTCGGGACCCCCTACCCGAGATCCGCCGGTTTTGACACCGACATTGGTGCTTTCATTGAGAGTTCCTCTGTGTCGTCGCCATTAGGCTTGATGGCTCCTGCTATCATCGATAGCGATGCAGTCCAGGGTGAGACTTTTCCCCCCGGACAGATCTTCGTATTCGGCGGCTTTGCACTGCGGGCTAATTCGCTTGGCTATCTGGAGCAGATTGAAAGCTACGCCCCTGGCCATTAGGTCAGATTTGGAAGTTTGAACTACACAGCCGACATCCGCGGAGACTTGATCTTCGACGGATTCGAGCCACAGCCGGGCGCGCCGCACTGTCGCGATGGGTATGACCTAGCTCTACCGCCGAAAAGTACCCCAGAGGCTGGGCCCGCATCAGCTCCGACCCTTAGCTCGGAGCCAACTGCGCCAGTCGAGGACGGGTGGTTAGACACCGCCTCAGGGGCTGCAGTCTCAATGGCGATCGAGCCGAACACCAGCCTAAACCTCTGCGCAGCCCGTGACTCCAAGGTGCCGGACTCTTTTCCGGACTCCGAACCATCCGCGCCCCTGCCAATTGAATCCAATCGGGCGCCGATCATGGAATTCACCGCCGCGGATATCTTGCAGCGCTCGCCCTTCGGCGACATTCTGAATTCACTAAGGTCTCTCTCTTTGTCAGGAGAGCCCTAGACGGATTATGGCCAATAGGATTGGGATGCGGACGATGAAGAAATTCGACGCCCACCCACCACCCACTTCGTAGCCACTGTCGATGATTTAACCGACATGCTCGACTTCTACTCCGAAGACATCGACGGTATGGACGACGATGTCGGAGACGAACATGAACCAGCACCTATAGGGCACTGGAAAGCCACCTCGTCATATGACATATACATGGTGGATACACCCAAAGAAGGCAATGGCGACGGGATAGCGGAGGATGACCCCTCCAAGAAGCAACCCAAACGCCGACGTCAGCGGCGCTGCTCTAAGTCCCGCCAAAGCAGAAGTGGTGATATCGGCACAGGAGATAATAACACTCCAGATATTGCCGAAGAAAACAACAAACCCCTCCAGCAAGATTTAGAGCAGGAGGGTGGAGGAGCCAGCTCTCCTGAGAGAGCGGCAGACGGAGAGGAGGAGGATGACAATTACATCCCCCCTCCGAAGATGAGGCAAGCCTCGGTGACGATGAATTCGCCGTCCCAGAGGATCCCATCGAACAAGAGCGCTTCAAGCGCCGGCTTATGGCCACGGCAAATAGCCTGAAGCAAAAGCAGCAGCAGCTTCGAGCTGATCAAGATCTGCTAGCTGACAAATGGACTGAAGTCCTCGTGACCGAGGAATATAAACTCGAGCGCCCCTCCAAAAGTTACCCAAGGTGCAGGTTACTACCCCGGCTGGAGGAAGAAGCGTATGATACGGCTGATCAGCCACCTCGTGGCCGCGATAGAGAGGCATTCTAGCCAAAAGCTCAGCCACCACCCCAACGCCATTCAAATAAAAAGGCATGGGGAGATACGCCAGACCTGCGAGACATATTGGAGGACAAGGCAAAGCATTCAAGATCGATCTACGGATCATGAGGGCGCACCACTCTGCGAGACGACAATCGTCACGCCGGATACAGTAAAAGCAAATCCGACCGGGCCGAACATAGCGGGCAAGACCCATTCGAGCTGCATCACGATATAGCCCAATACAGAGGCGCCGCACACCCCTTATGCTTCACAGACGAAGTAATGGAACATCAATTCCCAGAAGGTTTCAAACCTGTAAATATTGAATCATACGACGGTACAATAGATCCCACTGTATGGATTGAGGACTTCCTCCTCCACATCCACATGGCCCGCAGCGATGACTTACACGCCATCAAATACCTCCCACTAAAGCTCAAAGGACCAGCGCGGCATTGGCTTAACAGCTTGCCAGTGGACTCCATTAGCTATTGGGAAGATCTGGAAGCCGCATTCCTCGACAACTTTCAGGGCACTAATTTGCAACCACCTGACGCTGATGATTTGAGCCACATAATTCAGCAGCCAGAAGAATCAGCCAGGCAATTCTGGACTCGGTTCCTTACAAAGAAAAATCAAATCGTCGACTGTCCAGATGCGGAGGCCTTAGCGGCTTTCAAGCACAACATTCGAGAGGAGTGGCTAGCCCAGCACCTTGGTCAGGAAAAGCCGAAATCTATGGCAGCTCTCACGACGCTCATGACCTGCTTTTGTGCAGGAGAAGACAGCTGGCTGGCTCGCAGTAATAACATATCAAAGAACCATGGTACCTCAGATACCAAGGACGGCAATAGCAGGTCATGTCATAACAAGCATAAGCGCCGCATTAACAGTGAAAATACTGAGGATACGACAGTCAATGCCAGATTCAAGGGCTCTAAACCCGGTCAGTGGAAAAAGCCATTCAAACAAAGTACGCCGGGTCCGTCCAGCTTGGACCATATACTCGATCGCTCGTGTCAAATACACGGCACCCCAGACAAGCCAGCCAATCACACCAACAGGGATTGTTGGGTGTTCAAGCAGGACGACAAGTTAATTGCCGAAAACAAGGACAAGGGGCCGCATAGCGATGACGAGGAGGAGCCCCAGCAGCCGCACACTGGAGGACAGAAGAGGTTTGCCCCGCAAGTGCGGACGGTGAACATGATATACGCAACCCACATCCCCAAGAGGGAGCAGAAGCGTGCGCTCAGGGACGTATATGCGTTGGAGCCAGTCGCCCCAAAGTTCAACCCTTGGTCTTCCTGTCTGATCACCTTCGATCGTAGGGACCACCCCGCTAGTATCCATCATGGCGGATTCGCCACACTGGTCCTAGACCCAATCATCGACGGATTTCACCTCACTCGAGTCCTTATGGACGGCGGCAGCAGCCTGAACCTGCTTTATCAGGACACAGTGTGCAAAATGGGTATAGACCCCTCAAGGATCAAACCCACAAAAACGACCTTTAAGGGCGTCATTCCAGGTGTATAGGCCCATTGCACAGGCTCAATTACACTGGAAGTGGTCTTCGGATCCCCGGATAACTTCCAAAGCGAAGAGTTAATCTTCGATATAGTCCCGTTTCGCAGTGGTTATCACGCGCTGCTCGGGTGAACCACATTTGCTAGATTCAATGCGGTACCGCATTACGCATACCTCAAGCTCAAGATACCAGGACCTCGCGGAGTTATCACAGTCAATGGAAACACAGAGCGCTCTCTCCGAACAGAGGAGCACATCGCAGCACTCGCAGCAGAGACGCAAAGCAACCTCTCAAGGAAATCAACCAGTTCGGCGCTTCACAGCCCAAACACCTTCAAGCGCGCTCGGGGCAATCGGCAAATAGACCGTCTGGCGCGATCTGCACTTGCGTAGCAATACGGCGGCCACCCCAATCCCAGCCCATTGGTGAAACTCGTGCCGCGTGTACATAATTACGCATTAAAAATACCATGGGCACAGGTGGGGAGGGGGGCACAACTACGGCACACCCCAATATGCGGCCTAAACCGCACTAGGGGCTTCCCGTTCGGTTATTTTTCTTTTTCTTTCAGGACCTTAATCTCTGGAAACACTGTCCGACAACACTATTGCCGAACACATGATGCAGCAACCAAGGAGGCAGACAGCTACGTTATATCACAGAATTCCCAGGTTCATTACAGTAAACGAGTGAAATATTCAATTTAATATCATTCCTCGGCTTGCCCTTGGAAGGGACATAGTCCTACTCTTTGCTTATCGCACTATCTGTATCACTCTGCTTTAACGCAATTTTTTAATAAATAATGCATGACATTACGACTATTATTGCATTCTTGTTTTATATATATATATATATATATATATGTGTGTGTGTGTGTGTGTGTGTGTGTGTGTGTGTGTGTGTGTGTTCATTAACGATGCCTTGCAACCGTACACTATAGTACGGCCAATACACCAGGGGCTTACGTACCCCACAATGCGGTGTGAAGAGTCTGAACACTTTCACAAGTGCGGCACCCCGAACTTATAGCATTATATGCATCAGCTCCGAATCATGTCTTTGGTCAAATGTTGGGTTTGCCCGGCTCCTATGTTTTGGTACCTTACGTTCCGCTCTATCGGCTAAGGTAGCGCTAGGAGAACTACTGCGATTGTGCCCCGGTTCTGCTGGGCTTAGCACCTCAGTAGAGAAAGCTAAAACTGACTGTCATGATAAGGCGAGAGACTGGTAGCTGTTCGGCGAGGTTTTTCGAGTCCCTAAAGACTTATGCCGCTTAGGGCGAGGGGCCGGCCATGTCTGGCTTACAGGCGTGTATCGCGCCCCGTATTCGGCCTTCTGAATACCAGGGGCTTCGCCAAAATTTAAAATTATAGAGTTCTATGGCTAAGTGAGAGTGATAAAGCATTATTAGTCTGGTTGCCTTGTTCGTTGTGCTGAGCACCTCCCTCGAAGGACCCAAATATGGGAACAAGAGTGCTCGGGTTTATCCTGAACACCCCAACACTCGTGGCATGGGGGCAGAAGCCAAGGACTAGCCATCTCTCATATTGGATAAACAGCCAAACAGAAGGTAATATTTTAAATTCAAACAAGCGTTGCATAGCGCATATGAAACAAGTTTTCATAAACATAGGATAAAACGAGCACGTTTACTCAAATATTACATCTTTCGAACACTCGTCCGCGATGAGACGGGCACCCGGCAGAACACCCTCGTAGTACATCTCGGGGTGGCGGTGCTCCTTGCCCTCTGGCGGCCCCTCCTTGATCAGCTTCATGGCGTCTAGCTTGACCCACTGCAATTTCACACGGGCGAAAGCCCCGCGTGCACCTTCAATGCAGACAGATCACTTGACGACCTCCAACCGCGGGCAGGCATCCACAAGCTGCCTCACCAGGCCGAAGAAGTTGTTCAGAAGGGCGTCGCCAGGCCACAGCCGGACTATATAGCTCTTCATGGCTTGATCGGTCGCCTTATGTAGCTCGACCATCTGCTTCAGCTGGTCGCTCATTGGCACCGGATGTTCGGCCTCAGCATACTGAGACTAGAACAGCTTCTCCATCGAGCTTCCGTCCTCGTCCTGGTAAGACTATGCGGCGTCGGACACATTGCGGGGCAAATCTGCGAATGGTCCTGAAGAGCTCCGGATCCGGGTAAGTAATCGGTAATTTACTTTTACATGCTTGCTTGGCATATAGAAAGCCTTACCCGCCGCTATCTTCTTCATCGCGTCGATCTCTTGGAGGGCCTTCTGGGCCTCGGCCTTGGCACTCTTTGCACTCTCAAGGGCCGCGGCAAGCTCAGACTCTCGCGTCTTCGAGTGAAGCTCCAACGCCTCGTGCTTCGTCACGAGAGCCTGGAGCTCTTGCTGCACCTCGCCCACCCGAGCCTCGTGCTTCTCTCGCTCGGTGCGCTCCTTGGCCACTTTATCTTCAACCTTGGCGAGCGCTTGCTTTAGGGTCGCCACCTCGGTCGTGGCCCCTAGCAAACATACGATGATCCTGTCATTTTGCAATCGCGTCCTCTTTTATATATATACATAAGACAGGGTATTACTTACCCTTGTTTTCCTCGAGCTGCCTCTTGGCAAGGCCGAGCTCTTTCCTGGACCCCTCGAGGCCCTGCTTCAGTACGGCAACCTCCGCAGTCAGTGTGGCGGACGCCGGCAGCGAAGCCTGCATACGCATATTGACATACTTATATTAGACTCCTGCGATATTATTTGATCCTTTGTTCGGCTTTTCTTTGTGAACACCGAACAGAGCATCAGGGGCTACTGTCTATGCGGTAATATTCCTACTACATATTAAAACACTTACCTCAAAGCCTGTTAGAAGGCTGGCACAGGCTTCAGTCAATCCGCTCTTGGCGGACTGAACCTTCTGGATCACCGCCCTCATGATAGCGTGGTGCTCCTCGTTGATGGAAGCGCTGTGAAGCGCTTCCAGCAGATTGTCCGGCTCCTCTGGATGGACAGAGGTCACTGGCACAGGCGTCTTGCCCCTAGAAGGAGGCCGCCTGCCAGAGCCTGGAACCGCTGGAGGTTCCGGCGCGGTGTTCAGCTGAGAGCCGAACTCTGAGCTCTCAGGGGCCCCGTCCCCTCGGCTCCCGGAGTCCGGAAGGTCGCTTTGAGGCACCTCCGGGGCTGTCTCCCCTCGATCTGGTGCCCCTTGAGATAACACCTCGGCGTCATCGGCAGGATGAGGGGAGGTGGCGGTCAGGACTGGATCGCTATCCATGTCCGACAAGCCCAAGGAGCCGTCCGATGATACATCGATGCTGGCACGTGGCGGCCTGCATAATTGCGTTCGACGTTAGAGAAAGCAGTGCGACAAAGGTATCCTATGAGTTACTCTGGTATCTGAATACTTACGATCTCCCCGGGGGCCTGGCCCGGGGCAACCACTCGTCCTCGCCCTCGTCGGCGGCGGTGGAACTGTCCGGAAGGAGAGTCCTCCCCTTCTTGGACCCTTCGGCCTCCCCAGTTGGGGCGGCCTTCCTTTTCCTGTCTCCCCTAGTCGGTTGGGGAGCATCTTCTTCTTCTTCTTCCTCGTCTTCGGGGGAAGAGTGCACCGCAGAGTCATCGGACAGTGAGTCCGACGACGCCTGGCGTCGGGAACTCTTTCGAGTTCCCTTGGCCTTCTTGATCTTCTCCGGCACCGTATAAGCGGCCGGAGTCAACATCTTCACCAGAAGAGCGTCTGCGGGGACTTCGGGCAAAGGAGCCGGACAGATCCATCTTCTGCCAGTCCTGTCAAAGGTACGGGAGCTTAGATCCCACATAGAGTCAATCTATATAAAAAATAAGTATCCTGTGAAAGGTAAAGCAGCTTACCGCACTGGCTTGGCGCTTCATGCTGAATCCGCGATCCTCGGTAATAGGGGGGGGGGGCTCGGCGCTTTTGAACAGCACCCTCCAGGCGTCTTCATGAGTCGTGTCGAAGATCCTATTTAGAGTTTGGTGCTACGCCGGATTGAACTCCCACAAGTTGAACTCCCGTTGTTGGCACGGGAGTATCCGGCGGATGAGCATAACTTGGACTATGTTGACAAACTTGAGCTTCTTGTCCAGCATGTTTTGAATACATGTTTGGAGTCCGGTTAGCTCTTTCGAATTACCCCAGGACAGGCCCTTCTCTTTCCAGGAGGTGAGCCGCGTGGGGATGCCAGATCGGAACTCGGGGGCCGCTGCCCATGCAGGGTCGCGCGGCTCGGTGATATAGAACCACCCCGATTGCCACCCCTTTATGGTTTCCACAAAGGAGCCCTCGAGCCATGTTACGTTGGGCATCTTACCCACCATGGCACCTCCACACTCCGCCTGGCGGCCGCCCACCACCTTCGGCTTGACATTGAAGGTCTTCAGCCATAAGCCGAAGTGGGGCTTGATGCGGAGGAAGGCCTCGCACATGACGATAAACGCCGAGATGTTGAGGATGAAGTTTAGGGCCAGATCATGGAAATCCAGGCTATAATAAAACATGAGCCCCCGGACGAAGGGATGGAGAGGGAATCCCAGTCCGCGGAGGAAACGGGTGAGGAATACTACCCTCTCATGGGGCATGGGGGTGGGGATGAGCTGCCCCTCATCTGGGAGCCGGTGCGCGATGTTGTCGGGCAGGTATCCGGCTCTCCTCAGTTTCTTGATGTCTCCCTCCGTGACGGAGGAGATCATCCACTTGCCTCCCGCTCCGGACATGATTGGAGAAGGTCGAGGTGGGAAGTACGGACTTGGGCGCTAGAGCTCGAGTGTGCGAAAACGGATGGGCAAGGGAGGAAGAAGGCGTGGATAGAAAGGTGAATCCTTACCCCTTTATATGGGCGGACGAAACTAAGCGTCCCACTTGCCTGGTAAAACTCGCTTATCCCCCAAGTGCCGCAATTGATGGCGCGGTTGGGTTACCCACGCCCGTATTGATGAGAATCCCGTAATAAGGGGACACGATCTCTGCTTTGACAAGATGTGTCGAAGAACTGCCTCGCGTTATGTGCGGGGCTGGTTGAAGGAAACGGTTCGAATAATCACTGGGCCATGACATAACGTCATGCTGCCAAAACAAGCCAGCAAATTAGATCTGCAAAAATATTATTCTCTCTACGGTGGAGTGTGGAACTTATTTTGCAGGGTCGGACACTGTCCTCGTATTCAAATTCTTCTGTGATGTATTCGGAGAAGGACCCCGCCTTGCAATGCCGAAGACAATACTGCGTGCCGGACTCGTCGTCATTGAAGCCTAGTTCAGGGGCTACTGAGGGAGTCCTGGATTAGGGGGTCTCCGGATAGCCGGACTATCTCCATGGGACGGACTGTTGGACTATGAAGAAACAAGATTGAAGACTTCGTCTTGTGTCCGGGTGGGATTCTACTTGGCGTGGAAGGCAAGCTAGGCAATACGGATATGGATATCTCCTCCTTTGCAACCGACCTTGTGTAACCCTAACCCTCTCCGGTGTCTATATAAACCGAAGGGTTGTAGTCCGTAGGGCAAGAACCATAACATACAATCATACCATAGGCTAGCTTCTATGGTTTAGCCTCTTTGATCTCGTGATAGATCTACTCTTGTACTACCCATATCATCAATATTAATCAAGCAGGACGTAGGGTTTTACCTCCATCAAGAAGGCCCGAACCTGGGTAAAACATCGTGTCCCCTGCCTCCTGTTACCATCCGGCCTAGACGCACAGTTCGGGACCCCCTACCCGAGATCCGTCGGTTTTGACACCGACACCCACCGAAGCGGAAGCAGAAGAAATCAAAGGCTTCTAAGCCCTCTGCTGAACCAAATTTTTTGCATGCGAAGCCATTGGCCACTGCACCTCCTGAACCCAGTGTGTAGTCGGAAAATCTTTCTCGCGTCTCCAAGAAGAAGGGGAAGCCCATGAAGATTTCTAGGCATGAACTAACTCCCGCTGTCGTTCTAAGGAATGAAGATGAAACCATTGATCTGTCAAGCAACGAAGACTTTGGAAATGATGCTCTTGAGCTTATGATAAAGAGAAAGCAAGAGGTGGAGATCTTCAACGATCTGCCCCTCTTTGATGTAGAAATTCTGAACAGCTTCATTGATGAGTGGTTGAACGACCAGAGCATCAGCATCGATGATCTTCAGCTGCTAGTGGACATCAGCATCACTTTCCATGGAGCCATTGCAAATGAGCTGGCCTTGGCTCAAAAGATCGTCGAGCTGAAGAACAAAATTGATTTTGAGAAGGCTCAATTCAAGAAGCACATGGCAAAGCTCACCGTAGCTGATGTTGAAAACTTCAAGCAGATGTTGCACAACCTCAAGGAGCAGTTTCACCAGAAACGCGAGGAAGCCAAAGGCTCGAGAGAGCGGATGAAATACTTCGCAGAGAAATGTGTTCAAGCACACAATGAGGCTGAGAAGCGCAAGGCACTGGGGCGCCCTGGCATCGATCCAAGGATGACTACCAAATAGAAGAAGAAGTCTGCTGCGACACACACTTAAGCACAAAGGCAGGATGCACCTAGCATTGTCTTCCCTACCGGCATGACATGCTCGAAGCCTAAGGTCCCCTCAGCAGCTTCAGAGCTGAAGAAAACAAGGGCAGCTGAAGTTGATGCCAGGAAGCGAAAGCACAAGGATGCCTCTGATGATGCTCCATCAACCAAGAAGTCGAAGACAAAGTCTTCGCGAAAAGAGTGTGCTACTGCCACAGAGCCACTGGTTGTTGAACCCATCCCCGTTGCACGTCCTGCCTCCTCCAACCAAGAACGTCAACTTGTAGTTCACGAGCCTGCTACCACATAGGCTCCTAAAGACAAAGAAGTACCAGCTGTTAACCCCATCACAACTGAAGACATTGGTCGTGAAGACAATGTAGAAGATGATGAAGTCCTTCCTCAGGTCGAGCGCCAACCGGTATTATCGCCTGTTCTTTCGAACAGCGAACTCATCAGCATTAGTCGTCCTTTAACGCCAATTGCTCAGGATGCATCGTGGGCTAATCACCCACAACAAGACACCCCCATTCAAGATGAAACCCCCAAAACTCCAACCCCTCTAGTCACCACTCTGGTACTTGACGACTACATGGTGCAGACCACTCCATGACCACAAGCGTCGCCTGCATTCCGCAGGCTTCACAAAGGCCCTAGGCCCCCGGTTACCATGTCGAGCATTCCAGAAGGAGAAGTGCAACAAAGCTCAGTCGCACATGAAGTGTTTCCTGAAGCCAGTCCTACTGTGAATGTCTCTGAGTCTGAAGCCAAAGTTATTGAAGACAATCCGGCTGCATCAGCCGAAGATAATCAAGAACCAAGACAAGAAGAAGAGAGAGTTGCCACACCCCCTGTCACTCAAGAAGCTGTTCTCGAGGAGAACATGTCAGTGCCCGACCCTCCTGCTACTGAAGAGGAGGTTGATAACATTAAGGCAGCCACAACCAACACTGCTGAAGTCAATGACGTTGTCATGGCTGAAGACAATGTGGCGCCTGAAGCTGATGTTGCACCTGAAGCTAGTGTGCAACCTAAAGCCCATGTGGATGCTAAAGCCATTGTTCCGTCTCCTAGGCCTCACACAATTGAACAGGCCTTCGATCATGGACAGCTGGTCACTATGAAATGGCCAATCATGGTTCCGCCCACTGCTCTCGGACCACAATATGAATACCATGTGGAGCATAGGCCTCAGGTCCAGAAGCCAAATCCCAGACTACCAAGGTTCCCCGGTGCTGCATCATCACTAGTCTCGTTCAGTGTCAATAACTTCAGGGCTCAGAACACATTCTTCGACAGTGCCAAGAACCCATACTCGAAGCCAAAGATCTCATCTCATAGCTTCTGGAGCTTTCCGCAACGCAGTTATTACTCATGTGCCTTATACAATCAAGAGCGGATCTTTCCTCACATGCGTCTGGATTGTGAAGCCATTGCTGGACTGCCCTGCTTGGAAGAAGCCTTAGACTGTTTCAGAGATATTGGCCTTCTGCAGTTTGTCACTGATAAAGAGCATTGGAACTAAGAGCTTCTGCTGCAGTTCTATGCTACTTTTCACATTCGTGGCTAAAACAGGGATCCGAAGACTTGGGTCCTTGAGTGGATGACATGTGATGTGCACCATGAAGCCAAAGCTCAAGATATCATCGAGCTTACTCCCCTGCCGAGTCAGATGCTCAGCATGATGAAGCCACTGCCACAAGATGCTGAATATTTGAAGGAATTCTTTGTCGATGACCTTGAGTATCTGCCATGGACTATCTATCACATTGTTAGGCGAACTCTATGGCCCCTCAAAGGACATTCTCCTACAGCCAAGCTTGAAGGCGCAATGAAGACATTGGTGTTCTATATTCTGAATGGCATCAACTTCAATGCTCAAGATTTCTTCATCAAGCAACTTGCTGCATCAGGAATTGATCTCTTTGGCCTGAAGTTTTATGCTCCATGGGTGATGTGCTTAATCAAGCTTCACTCTTTTGTCAACTATCAGCCCTCTGTGTGCAACCATCTTATCTTCTTGCCTGAGGTTGATATGTCTGTTCAAGCCATCTACCCTGAGCCTACCAAGGAGCCCCTTTATCTTCATAATGTTGATCGCCAAAGCTTCACACAACCCATTGAAGGAGTTCTTGCTGCAACTCGTGTCTATCCTCTGGCTGGCAATACACGTGCACCTCATCACGCAACTACTGAAGTCACTGACAGCACCATTGTTCAAAGGCCTCGGAAGCGATCTCGTGTGCTCAATGACCAAGAGCTTTTCATGGCCTTGCATCAGAAATAAGATAGACACCACGACTGGCTAAAGCGTCAGATGCAGAGCATCTTGGTGGACGTCAAATCACATCAGAAACTTGGCCACCAAGAACTCATTTGTTGCTCATGAAGCCTGTAGGAAGTCCTCGAAGAGTCTCACCCTTATCTGCTCTGAAGACGATCTTCGCGAAGATGGCTTCACCGAGGGTTTCAAATTTGACTCCACTCCAATATAAGCTGGCACCGGACTCCACCAATTGAAGATTCGGAGTATTCATCTTCGGCTGCAACTGTTGTTGTGAGAGTCGTCGACGAAGAAGACGATGCCACTTCACCAGCCATGGCTTCACCACGTCTCGACATTGCACCAGGCCCCTCTGCACCACCGAACGTCAACGTCGACCCTGCACCTTCATCTGCTCCTGATGGGAACGAGTAGATGCTCTATGTCTTCAAACCTTTTTGGTCCTTACTGACAAAAGGGGGAGAAGCATATGAGTTGATAGTCTTCAAGCGGGTCCATATGGGTGGTTGCTATTTTTCTTTTTGCTAAGTGGTTACAACTCTCACTTTTGATACATTTGGTTCTTTGGGTTGTAACACTTAAAACTTGATGGTCGTCTGCCACTTTGTCTGCCACTTTGTGATGCGATGATAAATTCCGCATGAAGTCATTCCGCAGACGTCCATTTATCATTATGCATGTAATTATCTTTGTTATATCTTTTCTTGCATAATGAATTGTCTTCATAAAGTGAAGAGGATCTCCACAATTAAAACTTGTCATGTGCATTTGCATTCAAGAGCAAACTACGTATATGCACATCTTCAGGGGGAGCCTTTTTTCTACTTATGAAGACAATGCCTTTACCCCTACAATTTCACATACTTTTATCCCCGTTGAAAACTTCAACCAGTTTGTCATCAATCACCAAAAAGGGGGAGATTGTAAGTGCATCTAGTGCCACCCCTAGTTGGTTTTGGAGTATTGACGACAAACTTGGTTGAGGGACTAATGTGTTTGTGAGAATTGTAGGATAACACAGGTAGTAGTCCCTCATTGATTCGGTTTACCTACTAGAGATGACCCCTAAAAATGTGTGAAGACATTGAAGACAATGGTGGTCTGTGAAGAGATTCACATTGAAGACTATGACATGAGAAGACATTGCATAAAGACTATGGATTGTGAAGACATAGTTGTTTCGTAGTTTCCTTTTCTTCTTTGTTGAGTCATAGGAACCACCGTACTGTTAAGTGGGGTCCAAGTGAACAAAGTCAGAGTGACTGAAGTGATGCTCAACCAAATCCTAAGTCTTCGAGCGAAGACAATGAGAGCAAATTTATCCAGAGCTAAATAAGTCAGCTTTACTTGTAGCTCAAGTCAAGCTACCGCGTGTGTTTGAAATCTGACCGTTGGACACGTGTCAGATCCTTAGTGACCTAGGGTCATTTCGGACAAATCAGGTCGGGTTGCCTCCTAGCTATAAATAGCCCACCCCTACACCATAAATTGGTGGGTGCTTAGAGTTAGTGCACGGCTTTTGTCGTTTGAGAGCAACCCACCTCCGAAGCCTTTGAGAGAGAAATCCTTGCAATGACAAAGGCCTAAACACCCAGAGCCAAAGAGTGTTAGGCATCACTGAAGTCTTTCTGTCTGCGTGATCCGAAGACTTGTTACACTTGAGGACTGTGAATCCTCCAGCCGGTTAGGCGTCGCGTTCTAAGCATCCAAGAGTCATTGTGGATCGCCGGTGAACGAAGTCTGTGAAGGTTTGGAAGTCTCCCTTGAAGACTTACCAGAGTGATTGGGAGAGGACTATGTGTCCTTAGCTCAAGGGGAATAAGGTGAAGATGTGGTCTTCTGAGTAGAATCTCAGCCTCCCTAACCAGGCATACAGTTGTCACAGCAACTGGAACTGGTCCAACAAATACATGTCCTCACCAAGCAACTGGTTCTATCTCTTACCTCTCTTTACTTACTGTTTGTCTTCGTGAAGTCATTGTCTGCTCGCATGATCTGATTGACTTCACTGTGTGAAGACTGTTGTTGATTGGCTTCATACTATCTTCCATCTTGATCCATACTACCTAGCTGTTGATAGTCTTCGTGCTTTCACTTCATTGCTTACTTGACTATGGCTTGTCTAGTGTAGTCTACCTTCCGCTGCATATCAATAGGTTCATTTCTACTGTTTGTCTTCAAAGCCCCCGTGTTTTGAAGACTTTCATAAAAATCACCTATTCACCCCCCTCTAGTCGATAACTAGCACTTTCAGATAACATGTATGTGAATTATGTCATGCAATCCTATTTAGTTAGTCATCATATCTCTAAATTATGTTATGCTATGCTATCCAGTTTAGATAGACATCATATATGTGAAGTTATGTCATGCTATCCGTTGTAGTTAAACAATATACATGTCAACTATTTCATGCCCTCTTTTTCCACACTATCTACTGCATCTGTCTCTCATACAATGTCTCTACATTCAACTATGTTTCCTATTTATCAGCCATTTGAATTAGAGCGGGTGATGGCAGTATCTAACGGAGTAAAAACACGGTCTTCAAATAAAACAGTGCTACCTCTTGGTGGAGATAGCACCTCGGTTGTACATGCACGAGAACTAGCCCTACCACACATAACCCAGACTCTCGCAGATTGTACCCCTACTGCGATGGATAGAGAACTAGCTTCACCCAATCTAACCCAACCCCAGCAGATAGTAACCCAGTTCCTATTGACACAACACCATCTCCACCACAGAGCTCCCAAACAAGAGAAGTTAGTAAGGCAGCTCCAGTGCCCAAAGCGTCAGTACTACCATGGCGAACCCCAACTCCACCAGTTAGTACACCTATTCCTGTGGAGGAAGCACAACCAGCCATTCATAGTTTAGCATCTATCGCATTTTATGTTGTTAAATCATATGTGCGTATCTTCCCATCATGGAAATATTATTCCTAAGATGAAGGGAAATATTATACTAAAGGTGAAGGAAAATGCCAGTTGCAGGTGTTTGTCCAAGAGTTATGTGTAAGTAATGTTATTCATGGCAATTACTTTGCTTTGTCCCATACATTCTACCTCCATGATGGTTATAATACAACAAATTTTCCCATTTTTCTCTATAGAGAAGGACCGATTTGGAAACTTGGGATGAGGTAACCTGTGCTAATACCTCTGCTATCTTCAAGAATGCTTGGTGGCAGTATCGGAATTACCTGAAGAAAACGGACGTCACTTGCAAAAAAACTCGTCAAATTCCCTTATGTTCTCCTGAGACACATTTAGTGGACGATGACTGGGAACGCCTTGTTCTGTACTGGCCCTGAACTAAGAATGTGGTAAAGTCCATGAGCTCATTTTTTAAGTACTATATGCTTGCGTGTTACTGTACTTTGTTCATGTAGACCAAGTGCTTAAACCTGAAGAACAACTATTCTCATTTAAGATTCCATTGCTATCATGCATACTGCTTTGCTCTTGTGTCAGTGTATTTACTCATACAAACTTATTTTTAAATTGAAGGATCCAATCAAAACTCCAATGGCACAACAGGTATGTTTACGCATGTTTCTTTAATAGGTTTGCTCTTATAAATAGCTCTATTGATTTCAATTTCAATTGTGTATACAGTTGACTTCTCATATCATGCGCATTACTAGCATCACAACAGAGCCAATAGTGTTGTTGTACATGTAGACCCGCGGTACCCATCAGAAATCTTGTTGTGTCATGTAGTTTCCCACGCTTTGTATTCTTTCAGTGCTACTTTCTCTTGAATTGATATGATTTGAACCGTGTCTCTATTTTGATTTGGCAAGACAATGCAGTGACCATAGGACATAGATATATGTTTGTATGATGCTTTTATAATGTACTACTTGGCAATAGAAGACTTGGTAGTTTAATCTTGTCCACCTTACTAATGAACTGGTTCACCAAAATGAGTTCCATATACTAGTACATGCTAAACTTGTTATGTGTCTACTTGTTTCTTCTTTTAGAATGCTGACAGAATATTGGGGAAGAGAGCCCTATTAAGCAAGGGTAAAGGAAGTAATGTAGATAAGGTTCAGGATAGTGAGACATCCTTGTTGGTCTCCAATAAAGCTGATAAAATAGCTAAGGAAAACTATCTTGAAGACAGTGAGACAACCCCAAAGTCCTGTCTTGGTTTAGTGTTCGAGTTACTGGCCACTACCGCTGGCACAAGCTATTCAAACTAACTGTCTGAATCTGTTCGGTTTCTTGAGTCTCAACTACAAGCTGAAAGACATCGATCAGCTGTGCTACGACAAGAAGCGGAAGGACTGCGGAAGTCCCTGGAGCATTCACATGCATACTTTCTGTTGCAACAGCAAGCGTTGGAGGATTTTAGCGCCAAACAGAACAAAGCTAATAAGCTTGCTAAGCTTATTGCCAGCATGGTGGATACCCAGGATAACGTTTCTTGAGCTCTTTTGAAGTTGTTTCAGTTATGGACTTGTTTGGCTACCTCGTTTATTTGCACTAGTGGCCAATTTAGATGGCCAGTGTATGTAATATGTTGCTTTGTTCCCTATATTTGCACTGGTGGCAAACTTTGATGCCCAATGGATGTAATATGTGTAATAGCCTTAATAGCCTAGTGTTAGTTGCTTGCTTATTTATTTCCTTATTGTCTTGTTTAGTTGTTTGCTTGTAGTCACTGCAGTTCTTTTTCCACATTTTTCTAGTGGCCACAATAACCTATTTTTGGTAACTAGGCCACGATAACCATGAGAACACATGGACTGTTGTAACCATGGGCCTCCTGCGGGCCGTAGGATCCATGGGCCTTCTACGGGCCATAGGATCCATGGGCCTTCTACGGGCCATAGATACCATGGTCCTTCTATGGGCCGTAGGATCCATGGGCTTTCTACGGGCCATTGGATCCATGGGCCTTCTAAGGGGCGTATGATCCATTGACCTTCTATGGGTCGTAGGGTCCATGGGCCTTCTATAGGCCGTATAATCATTTCGCCAAACATGGGTCGTACTATTCGTGGACCATAACAGTCTATTAATAGGCTGTACGATAACACTATGAAAACAACCCAATGGGTTAACGAGCCACAAACGGGCCGAATGTAACCACATGCTGAATTTGGCCCACAAACAGAACAAGCCAGTAACGGACCGTAACTAACTGAATTCTAGAAATGATCCGAAAAATAAATGGGCCCTTAGAAGGCCGAAAGTTAACACGGGCTGGAAACGGCCGATGGAGTAATGGTCCGTTAATGGGTATAAAGCGATATAGTGTTCATTATGGGCCAGTTTCATCTCAGGCCTTTAATGAGCCCAGAGTTACAAAGGGCCTCATATGGGCTGAAAGACGTCATGGGCCATACATGGGCCGTAAGTTACAATGGGTTGGTATCATATTGGACGGCCCAGATGATGCTACTAGGCCAAATTCCGGTAGGTCGTGAGTTAGCGGGCTGTAAATGGGCTATAGGCAAATAGGCCGTTAACAGGCTTTCTGTGGGATGGCTCACTACCTTTTGACCAAGTCAAACGGGCCGGTCTTTTCACTGGAATGGGCCTCTGTTGGGCTGTGCCACGTGTAGATGAATCATAGGCGCCTTCGGTCCAATGAGTGGATGACATTTGCCCAATCAGTGAGCCGACATGTGGTTACTCTGGCCATTGAGAATTTTACACCCGGAAAATCCCCATTGGTCCGGGCTGTTAACAGGTTATCGGATCCAAACCGGAACTCGATAGCTTAAGGGTGACCCATTACGGTGGATGCCACGTGTCGGTCACCCTTGACGAAAGCACTTTTGTGACGCGCGATTTATCGTCATGGAAGTGGACACTTCCGTGATGATAATTTTGGTAATGTCATGGAACACTTCTATGACAGCACGGGTATGACTCTCTTGATTCTGTCATAAAATCTTCATGGATGTACATGCATGACAGAAAACGTGACCTACTGTGACAAACACGTATCATCACGGAAGTGTATTTTTTGTAGTATATGTGTTTGATCTCTCTCTCTCTCTCTCTCTCTCTCTTGTGTTCTTGATTTGGCACGATCTTGATGTACCGCAAGCTTTGTTACTATAGTTGAATCATATGGTGTTTCTCCCCCTCTATCTTTTTGTGATGAATTGAGTTTTACCTTTGAGGTTTCACTATTATTGGATTGAATACTATTATGGATTTGAGAACACTTGATGTATGTTTTGTGTGGGATACCCGTGCTGACAATTGGGGTGTTCTATTGATTCACTTGATGTATGTTTTGCCACTCAACTCACGGATTCCCGATGTGACTTTGGGGTAATCTATGCATAGGGGTTGGTGCATGTTTTCGTCCTTGTTCCTCTGGTAGGAATCTTGGGGCACTCTTTAAGGTTCTTTGTGTTGGATTGGATATTATGAATCTAAAATTGTTTGATGCATATCGTATAATTGACCTACGGATACTTGTGGTGACACTGGAGTATCTAGGTGACATTAGGGTTGATTTATGTGTGTCATATGTGTTATTTTACTACGAACTCTAGGGCTGTTTGTGACACTTATTGTAACATCCCAATTTTCAATTTGGATGTTATAAATAGGTCATCATATGCATAACATATTTTATTTGCTTTTTGTTTGTGATCCTAGAAATCTTAAGCAACTCAAGGACCCAAAGAGAGAGTTGGGGATTTCATTTATTTTCATATTTGAATTTTTCTCAAATTTGAAAATAGGATCAATTTGGTTTTAATATTTTTCTCTCCAATTATTTCCAAAATTTAAATTAAAAGAGAGAAGATAATAGGACTTCTTCAAAAATAGAGGAATATTGGAGGAAAAGTTTTAAAATCAATTAAATATTTTATTTGAGATTTTATTTGAATTAGCAAAATATGCATTTTTGAAAATTGCATTTTAGGCCAGAAAAATGTTCACTTTCTTCCAAAAAGAGCCGAGCCGGGCCGCCGCCGGACTCCCGGAGTCCGAGCGGGACTCCACCACCACCGCCCCCTCGCCCAAGGAAGCCACCGCCCCCCTTCATATACACCGCCAGCCGGCCCCTCTCCACCCCAAGCCGCCGCCCACAACCGCCGCCCACCGCTGCGCCATCGCCGACGCCGCGCCGCCTGCCCGTGCCGCCGCTGCCTGCTGCCGCCACTCCTCCGCCCCCGTTGCCGCCCGCTGCTACCTCTTGAGCACCACGTTGGTTTTCCCTTGAAGAGGAAAGGGTGATGCAGAAAAGTAGCATAAGTATTTCCCTCAGTTTTTGAGAACCAAGGTATCAATCCAGTAGGAGGCTATGCGCGAGTCCCTCGCACCTACACAAAACAAATAAATCCTCGCAACCAACGCGATAAGGGGTTATCAATCCCTACACGGTCACTTACGAGAGTGATATCTGATAGATATGATAAGATAATATTTTTGGTATTTTTATGATAAAGATGCAAAGTAAAATAAAAGGCAATGAAAATAACTAAGTATTGGAAGATTAATATGATGAAGATAGACCCGGGGGCCATAGGTTTCACTAGTGGCCTCTCTCAAGAGAATAAGTATTTTACGGTGGGTGAACAAATTACTATTGAGCAATTGACAGAATTGAGCATAATTATGAGAATATCTAGGTATGATCATGTATATAGGCATCACGTCCGAGACAAGTAGACCGACTCCTGCCTGCATCTACTACTATTACTCCACACATCGACCGCTATCCAACATGCATCTAGAGTATTAAGTTCATAAGAACAGAGTAACACCTTAAGCAAAATGATGTAGAGGGATAAACTCATGCAATATGATAAAAAACCCATCTTGTTATCCTCGATGGCAACTATACAATACGTGCCTTGCTACCCCTACTGTCACTGGGAAAGGACACCGCAAGATTGAACCCAAAGCTAAGCACTTCTCTCATTGCAAGAAAGATCAATCTAGTAGGCCAAACGAAACTGATAATTCGAAGAGACTTGCAAAGATAACCAATCATACATAAAAGAATTCAGAGAATATTAAAATATTGTTCATAGATAAACTTGATCATAAACCCACAATTCATCGGTCTCAACAAACACACCGCAAAAGAAGATTACATCGAATAGATCTCCACAAGAGAGGGGGAGAGCTTTGTATTGAGATCCAAAAAGAGAGAAGAAGCCATATAGCTAATAACTATGGACCCGAAGGTCTGAGGTAAACTACTCACACTTCATCAGAAGGATTGTGGTGTTGATGTAGAAGCCCTCCATTATCGATGCCCCCTCCGGCGGAGCTCCCGAACAGGCCCCAAGATGGGATCTCGTGGATACAAAAAGTTGTGGCGGTGGAATTAGGGTTTTGGCTCCGTATCTGATCGTTTGGGGGTACGTAGGTATATATAGGAGGAAGAAGTACGTTGGTGGAGCAACAGGGGGCCCACGAGGGTGGAGGGCGCGCCTGGGGGGTAGGCGTGCCCCCCCTACCTCGTGGCTTCCCTGTTGGTTGCTTGATGTAGGGTCCAAGTCTCCTGGATCATATTCATTCCGAAAATCACGTTCCCGAAGGTTTCATTCCGTTTGGACTCCGTTTGATATTATTTTTCTGCGTAACTTTGAAATAGGAAAAAAACAGCAATTCTGGGATGGGCCTCCGGTTAATAGGTTAGTCCCAAAAATAATATAAAAGTGGATAATAAAGCCCAATAATGTCCAAAATAGAAGATAATATAGCGTGGAGCAATAAAAAATTATAGATACGTTGGAGACGTATCAAGCATCCCCAAGCTTAATTCCTGCTCGTCCTCGAGTAGGTAAATGATAAAAACAGAATTTTTGATGTGGAATGCTACTAGGCATAATTTCAATGTAATTCTTCTTAATTGTGGCATGAATATTCAGATCCGAAAGATTCAAGGTAAAAGTCTAGTATTAACATAGAAATAATAATACTTCAAGCATATTAACTAAGCAATTATGTCTTCTCAAAATAACATGGCCAAAGAAAGTTCATCCCTACAAAATCATATAGTTTAGTCATGCTCCATTTTCGTCACACAAGAATGATCTCATCATGCACAACCCCGATGACAAGCCAAGCAATTGTTTCATACTTTAGTAATCAAAAACTTTATAAACCTTCACACAATACATGAGCGTGAGCCATGGATATAGCACTATGGGTGGAATAGAGTATAATGATGGGGGTTATGTGGAGAAGACAAAAAAGGAGAAACTCTCACATCAACGAGGCTAATCAATGAGCTATGGAGATTCCCATCGATTGATGTTAATGCAAGGAGTAGGGATTGCCATGCAACGGATGCACTAGAGCTATAAATGTATGAAAGCTCAACAAAAGAAACTAGTGGGTGGGCATCCAACTTGCTTGCTCACGAAGACCTAGGGCACTTGAGGCGGCCCATTGTTGGAATATACAAGCCAAGTTCTATAATGAAAAATTCCCACTAGTATATGAAAGTGACAAAACAAGAGACTCTCTATCATGAAGATCATGGTGCTACTTTGAAGCACAAGCGTGGAAAAAGATAGTAGCATTGTCCCTTTTCATTTCTCTTTTTTAGGCCTTCTTTTTTTGGCCTTTGTCTCTTTTTTTATTGGGACAATGCTCTATTAAATGATGATCATCACACTTCTTTTTATTTACAACTCAATGATTACAACTCGATACTAGAACAAGGTATGCCTCCGACGGTGTACCGGGATATGCAATGAACTAAGAGTGACATGTATGAAAGAATTATGAACGGTGGCTTTGCCACAAATACTATGTCAACTACATGATCATGCTAAACAATATGACAATGATGAACGTGGCGTGATGAACGGGATGGTGGAAAGTTGCATGACAATATATCACGGAATGGCTATGGAAATGCCATAATGGGTAGGTATGGTGGCTGTTTTGAGGAAGATATAAGGAGGTTTATGTGTGAAAGAGCGTATCATATCACGGGGTTTGGATGCACCGGCGAAGTTTGCAGCAACTCTCAATGTGAGAAAGGGCAATGCACGGTACCGAAGAGGCTAGCAATGATGGAAAGGTGAGAGTGCGTATAATCCATGGACTCAACATTAGTCATAAAGAACTCACTTACTTATTGCAAAAATCTACAAGTCATCAAAAACCAAGCACTACGCGCATGCTCCTAGGGAGATAGATTGGTAGGAAAAGACCATCGCTCATCCCCGACCGCCACTCATAAGGAGGACAATCAAGGAACACCTCATGTTTCAAATTTGTTACATAACATTTACCATACGTGCATGCTATGGGACTTGCAAACTTCAACACAAGTATTTCTCAAATTCACAACTCCTCGACTAGCACAACTTTAATATCACTAACTCCATATCTCAAAACAATCATCAAGCATCAAACTTCTCTTAGTATTCAAAACACTCATAAGAAAGTTTTTACTAATCTTGAATACCTAGCATATTAGGATTATTTAAGAAAATTACCATGCTATTTAAGACTCTCAAAATAATCTAAGTGAAGCATGAGAGATCAATAGTTTCTGTAAAAAAATCCACCACCATGCTCTAAAAGATATAAGTGAAGTACTAGAGCAAAACTATATAACTCAAGAGATATAAGTGAAGCACATAGAGTATTCTAATAATTTCCGAATCATGTGTGTCTCTCTCAATATGTGTGTACATCAAAGATTATTGTGGTAAACTAAAAAACAAAGACCCAAATCATACAAGACGCTCCAAGCAAAACACATATCATGTGGTGAATAAAAATATAGCTCCAAGTAAAGTTACCGATGGAAGTAGACGAAAGAGGGGATGCCTTCCGGGGCATCCCCAAGCTTTGGCTTTTTGGTGTCCTTAGATTATATTGGGGGTTCCATGGGCATCCCCAAACTTAGGATCTTGCCACTCCTTATTCCATAATCCATCAAATCCTTACCCAAAACTTGAAAACTTCACAACACAAAACTTAAAGTAGAAAATCTCGTGAGCTCCGTTAGCAAAAGAAAACAAAACACCACTTCAAGGTACTATACTTAACTAATTCTTTATTTGTATTGGTGTTAAACCTACTGTATTCCAACTTATCTATGGTTTATAAACTATTTTACTAGCCATAGATTCATCAAAATAAGCAAACAACACACGAAAAACAGAATCTGTCAAAACAGAACAGTCTGTAGTAATCTGTAGCTAGCGCAAGATCTGGAACCCCAAAAATTCTGAAATAAATTTCTAGACGTGAGGAATTTATCTATTAATCATCTTCAAAACTAATTAGCTAAATATCACTTTCCAAATAAAAATGGCAGCAGTTCTCGTGAGCGCTAAAGTTTCTGTTTTTTACAGCAAGATTAACAAGACTTTCCCCAAGTCTTCCCAACGGTTCTACTTGTCACAAAAACTAATTAAACACAAAAAACACAACCAAAACATAGGCTAGATAAATTATTTATTACTAAACAGGAGAAAAAAGCAAGGAATAAAAATAAAATTGGGTTGCCTCCCAACAAGCGCTATCGTTTAACGCCCCTAGCTAGGCATAAAAAGCAAGGATAGATCTAGGTATTGCCATCTTTGGTAGGCAATCCATAAGTGGCTCTCATAATAGATTCATAACATAATTTAATTTTATTTCTAGGAAAGTGTTACATGCCTTTCCTTAACGGAAATTGGAATCTAATATTTCCTTCCTTCATATCAATAATTGCACCGATCGTTCTAAGGAAAAGTCTACCAAGAATAATAGGACATGAAGGATTGCAATCTATGTCAAGAACAATACAATATACGGGCACATAGTTCCTATTTGCATCAATAAGAACATCATTAATTCTTCCCATAGGTTTCTTAACAGTGGAATCTGCAAGGTGCAAGTTTAGAGAGCAATCATCAAAATCACGGAAACCTAGCAAATCACATAAAGACTTTGGAATCGTGGAAACACTAGCACCCAAATCACACAAAGCATAGCATTCATGATCTTTAATTTTAATTTTAATAGTTGGTTCCCAATCATCATAAAGTTTTCTAGGGATAGAAACTTCCAACTCAAGTTTTTCTTCATAAGATTGCATCAAAGCATCAACGATATGTTTAGTGAAAGCTTTATTTTGGCTATAAGCATGAGGAGAATTTAGCACATATTGCAACAAGGAAATACAATCTATCAAAGAGCAATTATCATAATTAAATTCCTTGAAATAAAAATAGTGGGTTCATTAATATTTAAAGTTTTGACTTCTTCAATCCCACTTTTATCAATTTTAGCATCAAGATCTTAAAACTCCGAATTTTTGGGACGCCTTCTAGATAAAGGTGGATCATATTCAGTCCCATCATTATCAAGATTCATATTGCAAAACAAATATTTAATAGGGGACACATCAATAACTTTTAGAACTTCATCTTTATTATCATGAAAACAAGAAGAACACGCTCTTATAAAGGAATCTTTCTTAGCACACATCCTAGTGGTTCTTTCTTTGGACTCATCAATGGAAATTCTCATGGCTTTGAGAGACTAATTGATATCATGCTTAGGTGGAATAGATCTAAGTTTTAAAGAATCAACATCAAGAGAAATTCTATCAACGTTCCTAGCCAACTCATCAATCTTAAGCAATTTTTCTTTAATCAAAGCATTGAAATTCTTTTGCAAAGTAATAAATTCTTTAATATTAGATTAAAAATTAGAGGCCATCTTATTATAATTTCCATCAGAATTGTTGTAGGAATTACCATACTTATTAGAGTAATTACTAGGATACGGCCTAGGATTAAAGTTTCCTCTATACGCGTTGTTACCAAAATTATTCCTACCAACAAAATTCACATCCATAGGTTCATTATTATTCTCAATCAAAGTAGACAAAGGCATATCATTAGGATCAGAAGAAACACTTTTATTAGAAAATAATTTCATAAGTTCATCCATCTTTCCACTCAAAACATTAATTTCTTCTATCACATGCACATTTTTATTAGTAGATCTTTCAGTGTGCCATTGAGAATAATAATATTATCTAGGAGTTTAGTAGCTTCTCCTAAAGTGATTTCCATAAAAGTGCTTCCCGTGGCCGAATCTAAAAGATTTCTAGAAGCAAAATTCAACGGCATAAAAATTTTGTATAATCATCCACAAATTCAAACCATGCGTAGGGCAATTATGTATATTTAATTTCATTCTCTCCCAAGCTTGTGCTACATGTTCATGATCAAGTTGCTTAAAATTCATAATATCGTTTCTCAGAGAGATGATCTTAGCAGGAGGAAAATACTTAGAGATAAAAGCATCTTTGCATTTATTCCAAGAATCAATACAATTTTTAGGCAAAGACGAAAACCAAGCTTTAGCACGATCTCTAAGTGAAAAAGGAAATAGCTTCAATTTAACAATATCATTATCCACATCTTTCTTCTTTTGCATATCACACAAATCAACGAAGCTATTTAGATGGGTAGCGGCATCTTCACTAGGAAGGCCGGAAAACGGATCTTTCATGAAAAGATTCAGCAAGGCTGCATTAATTTCACAAGATTCAGCGTCGGTAAGAGGAGCAATCGGAATGCTAATAAAATCATTGTTGTTGGTATTGATAAAGTCACACAATTTAGTGTTATCTTGAGCCATCGTGACAAGCAAGCAATCCAACACACAAGCAAACGAGGAACGGGCAAAAAAGAGGCAAATAGAGAAAGAGAGGGAGGATAGAGAGAGAGGGCGAATAAAACAGTAAGGGTGAAGTGGGGGAGAGGAAAACGAGAGGCAAATGGAAAATAATGTAATGCGGGAGATAAGGGTTTGTGATGGGTACTTGGTATGTTGACTTTTGCGTAGACCTCCCCGGCAACGGCGCCAGAAATCCTTCTTGCTACCTCTTGAGCATTGCGTTAGTTTTCCCTTGAAGAGGAAAGGGTGATGCAACAAAGTAGCGTAAGTATTTCCCTCGGTTTTTGAGAACCAAGGTATCAATCCAGTAGGAGGCTACGCGCGAGTCCCTCGCACCTACACAAAACAAATAAATCCTCGCAACCAACGCGATAATGGGTTGTCAATCCCTACACGGTCACTTACGAGAGTGAGATCTGATAGATATGATAAGATAATATTTTTGGTATTTTTATGATAAAGATGCAAAGTAGAATAAAAGGCAATGAAAATAACTAAGTATTGGAAGATTAATATGATGAAGATAGACCCGGGGGCCATAGGTTTCACTAGTGGCTTCGCTCAAGAGAATAAGTATTTTACGGTGGGTGAACAAATTACTGTTGAGCAATTGACAGAATTGAGCATAGTTATGAGAATATCTAGGTATGATCATGTATATAGGCATCACGTCCGAGACAAGTAGACCGACTCCTGCCTGCATCTACTACTATTACTCCACACATCGACCGCTATCCAGCATGCATCTAGAGTATTAAGTTCATAAGAACAGAGTAACGCCTTAAGCAAGATGACATGATGTAGAGGGATAAATTCATGCAATATGATAAAAAAAACATCTTGGTATCCTCGATGGCAACAATACAATACGTGCCTTGCTGCCCCTACTGTCACTGGGAAAGGACACCGCAAGATTGAACCCAAAGCTAAGCACTTCTCCCATTGCAAGAAAGATCAATCTAGTAGGCCAAACCAAACTGATAATTCGAAGAGACTTGCAAAGATAACCAATCATACATAAAACAATTCAGAGAAGATTCAAATATTGTTCATAGATAAACTTGATCATAAACCCACAATTCATCGATCTCAACAAACACACCGCAAAAGAAGATTACATCTAATAGATCTCCACAGGAGAGGGGGGGGAGCTTTGTATTGAGATTCAAAAAGAGAGAACAAGCCATCTAGCTAATAACTATGGACCCGAAGGTCTGAGGTAAACTACTCACACTTCATCGGAAGGGCTATGGTGTTGATGTAGAAGACATCCATGATCGATGCCCCCTCCGGCGGAGCTCCCGAACAGGCCCCAAGATGGGATCTCGTGGACACAGAAAGTTGCGGCGGTGGAATTAGGGTTTTGGCTCCGTATCTGATCGTTTCGGGGTACGTAGGTATATATAGGAGGAAGAAGTACGTCAGTGGAGCAACAGGGGGCCCACGTGGGTGGAGGGCGCGCTTGGGGGGGTAGGCGCGCCCCCCTACCTCGTGGCTTCCCTGTTGGTTGCTTGACGTAGGGTCCAAGTCTCCTAGATCATGTTCTTTCCAAAAGTCATGTTCCCAAAGGTTTCATTCCGTTTGGACTCCGTTTGATATTCTTTTTCTGCGAAACTCTGAAATAGGCAAAAAAAATAGCAACTCTGGGCTGGGCCTCCGGTTAATAGGTTAGTCCCAAAAATAATATAAAAGTGGATAATAAAGCCCAATAATGTCCAAAACAACAGATAATATAGCATGGAGCAATCAAAAATTATAGATACGTTGGAGACGTATCACCCGCCAGCCCGCGCCGCCGCTCGTCGATGTTGCACGCCACCCCGCCTCGCAGTATCTCGCCTCGCCGCCGTCGTCCCAGGTTGCTTTTTCAAAGAATCGCTAAAAACCGACAAAACCGTCGCCCCGGTTCTTTTTCGTTAGATCGGTTAGTTTGGTTTTTTTTGTTTCACTAATTAGCGAACGTTCGTCCGAACATTTCTGTTAGCATACGTTTTTCGTCCGTTTGTCCCTGATAGCGAACTTCATTCGATATTCTTTTTCGTTTATTTTATTTTCTGCCAGGGACCTATCCGCGATTATTTTTATCGCAGATTAGCCCCTGATCTTCAAACGCTCGCAACTTTTTGCTGGCTTGTCCAAATCTAGTGAAACCAATGCCAAAATCTTCGTCTCAAACCCCTCTTTCCAGTTAACCAACTTGAACATGATTTTGACAATTTAAAATTTGGTTGCAAGCAGATTTGAATTTGAATTTCTTTTAACCGCAGTTTGAATTTAGTAGCTCCGATTTGATTGATTCTTTTTGCAAATCGGAGCTCTTCTCTTGTATTTTCGATTTGGATCTTTTCTATTGAGATTTATCCTTGCATATATTGCTTGAGTGCTTATGTATGCTATTGTTTGTTTGCGATAGAGTTTCAGGAGTGCGAAGCGTGCTACTACGAGTCACTAGGGTTTTCAGATCGTCGACAAAGCAAGTAACACTTTGATCACACCCCTTTATTACCCCATTTTTATGCATTAGTTTCGAAACCTGAAAACATTGCATGAGTAGGAACTGTTTAACATGTGGGTTTTGGGAAGTACTTGTTGAGGTAGTGCCTATTGCCCTTTTCAATCAAACCATGGGAGTTACTTCTATGTTATGCTTATACTGCTATGCTATGCTCATAGGCATGGTTTGGTTTGAGTGATTCATGACAGTTGTGAGTATTATTATGAACTAAGGGTTTATTTCAGGTGGCTACTTTAACACACATCTGGGTGGATTGTTTGTGGGCACCTAGGGTAATCCAGTGTTGTCCAAGGAGATCCCGGGGAATCCGTGTGATCATCCTATGGTCCGCCACCCAGGCTCAAAGGGATCATAAAATTATTCATGCTAGAAACTTCTGTGTGCAGCCACAAGCCATTATGTGCTCTGACATAGTTGAGTATGTTGTGTGACCTATTTCAGTGGTAAACTAGCAGATGTAGGGGATTGTAGGTGGTACGGTTTACCCGTGCAAAGGGCTAATGCTTCTAAAAGACTGTGTCTCGGTCATCCATTTCTCAAACATCATGCAGTGCGAGAAATCAAACGAAGGAGATCGAGTCTTGTGGGGAAAAGTGCGCAAATCTCTGTAGAGTGTACAAACTAATCATGGTTAGTCGTGTCCCCGGTTACAAACATCTGGAGTATCTGGTGCTTGAATTATTATGTTGGTCTCATTACTTTACTTAATTAGTTTATTGGGTTAATGATTATTAATTCTGGGATTGAGATGGGGTTACCATTCTCAATGTTTTCAACAAACTTGTAGTTAAATAAAATATATTCCTTTGTTGTAGGGAAAAACTAGCTTTCTGCAAAAAAATAACCATAGAGCCTCCACCAGCCAAATATGCATATAGTTATAGCTGCTACTTGTTCATTGCTCCACAGTGTTATTTTGCCAACATATTCCATGTGCTGGCCCGTTTTGGGCTGCAACGTATTATGTTGCAGACTTTTCAGACGAAGAGTAAGGTGCGCTAGGTCGTTGTCTTGCACCCGGCTATGCCGTTGGAGTTGATGGACTCATTTTACCTTCGAAGCCTTCCGATGTTATCTTCATTAGATGGCTTTCAGCCATATTATTGTAATAAGTACTCTCTTTTGAGATATTCAATGTAATAAGTGTGTGATTGAACTCTGTTATAAATCCTTCAAGTATTGTGTGTGTTAGCATTACCGATCCAGGGATGACACTTATGCGCAGAGATTTGACCGTTTGAGGTCGGATCGCTACAAGATGGTATCAGGGCACATGCTGACTATAGGACGCGACCACTAAGATGAGCCATAGGACACTCTTCTCTACTCATTTCCGACTCCTCTCAACATTCCACTTTATAGATGGCAGATTCAAGGAACAAGTTTTCTCAACTGGATGAAGACACCCCTTTTGGACGACACTTGAAGGAGGCCACTATATAGATACCTGAACATCAGAATACCAAGCTTCAGAGGGACCTACATTGCCACTCTACCGGAAGAAGAGCATTGGACCATTCGAGTACATGTCCCAGGAAGGACATTCATACCAGTTACTGAGCCCATAGAGTTTTCCTTTGATGCACCAACCTGGAGTCTAGGAAAGAGCATGGCAGCTCACATCGCCATGGGACGCATCAGCGAAGTTTACCGCAAGGATCTTAAGGACACCATCTACCATATATGTGGACGCCAAGATGAGCAATGGGAGATGATCAGCACCAGGAGGGACAAGTCCATTGCAGCCTACATCCAGGAGTTAAACCAACACATTCGTCGTCAGGAGAACAAGATGTGCACCAGCATGATAGACCTGAAGAAGGTGATGACCAGGAACATGGAGCTAGAAGAGGAACTCAAGTCTACACGCGATGGATATGAAGAGGAAATTACAGTTCTGCTAGAGAAGAATGATGATCTGAAGAAGAAGCTAGGAGTATTCATGGGAGACCCTGCGCCAGGAGGTGACGACCATCCCGAAGACTACATCATCATCGACGACACTGACTCCGACCCTGGCAGTGATGATGACTATGAAGATGAAGCTGGAGCAAATATCATGGAATCTTCTTCTGATCAAAATTTCTAGTTGACCACCATATTATCAGTAGTATTCCCCCATGTATATAGAATAGTCCGAATATTTTTGTAACAGTAGTCAGATCGATTGTATGCCCTTGTTTGAATTGAGTGGTATTGATATGATTGTGTTTGTCTCATGTGCATATGGGTAGTGATTTTCTCCTTAGACCTCACTCTATTCTAATCTCCCCCCTCTAAAAACTATCAGATGCCTCTGAGACGTGACCCCGGATTTGTCTTCCCGCCGGAGCTCACCCAGTTGATCTAGCAGCAGAATGCCTTGATGCAGCTACTAGTCAAGAACCAAGGCAACAACAACAACAATAACAACAACCCACCACCACCTCCTCCAGTTGACAACTTAGCCCGTTTTCTGAGGTTGAATACGCCGGTGTTTTCCAGTAGCACCGAGCCGATTGTTGATGATGACTGGCTCCATGGAATTGGAAGGGAGCTGACCACCGCAGTTTGCACAAATGCAGAGAAGGTGCGCTTTGCCGCACATCAATTGGATGGACCAGCAGCCTCATGGTGGGAGAATTACACAGCCACTTTTCCCATAGCCAATGTCACATGGGATCAGTTCCAGCAAGCTTTGTGTACCACCCATGTCTCAACTGGAGCAATGAGTATGAAGAAGTGTGAGTTTCGTAACTTACGCCAGGGAAATCATACTATGGGGTAGTACGTGGATGAGCTTAGTAAGTTAGCTCGTTATGCCCCGGATGATGTGGCCACAGATGTCGTGAAGCAGGAGAAGTTTATGGAAGGGTTGAATGATGATCTGAGCATGCAGTTGATGGTGGAAACATTCAATAACTACCAGGATTTGGTATTTAGGGCCCTTATGATTGAAAGCAAATAGCAGCAGATAGAGAGCCGCAAACGAAAGTATGGACAGGGGAAGTACAATTCTTGAGTTCAGTAGAAGCCTCGCTTTACCCCTAACTCTGGAGGTTACACCCATAACCATGGAGGCCATACCCACAATGGAGGAAGCTCACATAACCAGAGTGGGCCTAAGAATGGAAATGGGAATGGAGCAAGCAGCAACCAAAACCGTCCCAACCCAGCAACGCCTGCCAAGAAGGACCCGAGCCATGTTACCTGTTACAAGTGCGGGAAGACTGGACATTACGCCAATGATTGCTCAGAGTTGAAGAATGGCAACAGAAATGGAAACTCTGAGAAGAAGCCCAATCCCTTCACCAGAGGTCAGGTGAACCACATCAACATGGAGAAGGTTGAAGATCAGCCTGACGCAGTGATCGGTAAGTTTTTGATTAAGTCATATACCGCACTCGTTCTTTTTGACACTGGTGCATCGCATTCATACATATCAAGGGGATTTGTGGACAAGTTTAAGTTGCCAACCTTAGCCCTTAGGTCACCCATGTTAGTAAGCTCGCCAGGAGCATAGTATATGGCCAGCCGATGGTGTGATCGGTTACCCTTAACCATTGGTAGCCATGTTTTCCCCTCAGACCTAATAATTTTGGAGTCCCAAGGATTGGATGTAATATTAGGCATGGATTGGTTATCAAAGTATGGAGGAAACATCGATTGTGCTAGTAAGTCAACTTACTCACCACCCCGGAGGGAAAAGGGATCAAGTATGTGTCTAGGCATGCGCCAAGGAGGACCCAAGTAAATTCTCTCTCGGGAGTTGTTCAGGAAGAAGTGCTTGTTGTGAAGGATTACCCAGATGTATTTCCAGAGGAACTACCAAGCATGCCGCAAGATCAAGACATAGAATTTTTGATTGAGCTGTTGCCAGGCACCAGACCAATATCAAAGAGACCGTATCGGGTGCCCGTAAATAATCTGGAGGAAATTAAGAAGCAAATTAAGGAGTTATTGGAGAAAGGTTACATCTGACCAAGTTCATCACCGTGGGGAGCCCCAGTGCTCTTAGTTGAGAAGAAGGATGGATCTTTGAGAATGGTTGTTGATTATCGGGCCTTAAATGAAGTGACGATCAAGAACAAGTACCCACTACCAATGATCAATGATCTATTTGACTAGTTACAAGGAGCTAAAGTATTCTTCAAGATTGATCTGCGATCAAGATACCACCAACTGAAGATCCGAGAACAGGATATAGCTAAGACAACTTTTACCACAAGGTACAGGCTATATGAGTACACGGTCATGTCATTTGGACTGACTAATGCCCCTGCCTATTTTATGAGCATGATGAACATGGTGTTCATGGAGTTTTTGGATAAGTTTGTAGTGGTGTTCATTGATGATATTTTGGTGTACTCGAAGAATGAAGAGGAACACAAGGAACACATGCGCTTAGTTCTCGAGAAGCTCAGGGAACATCAGTTGTATGCCAAGTTTAGCAAGTGTGAGTTTTGGTTGAAGGAAGTTGGATTTTTGGGACATGTTATATCAGGAGAAGGTATAGCAGTAGAACCCACCAAGGTTCAGTTTGTCACTGAGTGGTTGGCACCCACCTCAGTTGGAGAGATCTGTGGTTTTGTGTGACTCACAGGATATTACAAGAGGTTCATTGAGAATTTCTCCAAGATTGCAAAACCCATGAACGAGTTGTTGAAGAAGGACACCAAGTTCAAATGGACTGAAGATTGTGAGGCCAGTTCTCAAGAGTTGAAGAAATGTTTGATTACAGCCCCAGTGCTGATTCTTTCGGATATACGCAAGGATTTCCAAGTGTATTGCGACGTTTCTCGCTTAGGACTTGGAGGAGTACTGATGCAGGAGGAAGAGTTGTTTCATATGCCTCACGTCAGCTTCGACCTCATGAGTTGAATTATGCCACAAGTGATTTGGAGTTAGCAGCCGTAGTGCATGCGCTCAAGACCTGGAGACATTTTCTGATTGGAAATAGATGTGATGTGGACACGGATCACAAGAGTTTGAAGTACATTTTCACGCAGAAGGAGTTGAATCTCAAGTAGAGGAGATGGTTGGAGCTCATAAAGGATTATGATATGAAGTTGCACTATCATCCAGGGAAGGCCAATGTCGTAGCAGACGCTTTGAGCCGCAAGAGTTATGCCAATACCCTCGTAAGCAGAGGATTACCGCAGGAATTAGGTGACGATCTCAAGAAACTTCGTTTGGAGATAGTTCCAAGAGGTTTTGTTGCCACAATGGAGGTTCAGTCTATGTTATTGGGAAAGTTTCGAGAAGCTCAGAAGGATGATAAGGAAAATGCTGAGATAAAGGAGAAGATGAGCAAAGGAAAAGTCAAGGGTTTCCGTGAGGATGAGCACGAGACTTTATGGTTTGAGGATCGTATATATGTGCCCAATAATGCGGAGATCAGGAAGTTAATACTTCAAGAAGCTCATGACGCGCCATACTCGATTCACCCCGGAAACACCAAGATGTATTTGGATTTGAAGGAGTGTTTCTTGTGGACAGGTATGAAGAAGGATATTGCCGAGTATGTAGCAGTATGTGATGTATGTCAGAGAGTGAAGGCAGAACATTAGAAGCCGTCAGGATTGCTTCAGCCTATGCCGATACCCGAATGGAAGTGGGACAAGCTTGGCATGGATTTCATCACCGGATTACCCAGGACCCGATCGGGATATGATTCAATCTGGGTAGTAGTTGATCGCTTGACCAAGGTAGCTCACTTTATCCCAGTGAAAACCACCTATACAAGTGCGAAGTTGGCCAAGATATATATGACCAGGATCGTATGTCTGCACGGAGCTCCGAGGACCATCGTATCAGATAGAGGGACACAATTTACTTTGAAGTTTTGGAATCAATTGCACCGGACTTTGGGTACTAGGCTAGAGTTCAGTACAACCTTTCATCTGCAGACCGATGGACAGACAGAGAGAGTCAATCATATTCTGGAGGACATGTTGAGATCTTGTGCGCTAGATTATGGATCTAGTTGGGATGACAATTTGCCTTACACAGAGTTCTCTTACAACAACAGTTATCATACTAGTTTGAAGATGGCACCTTTTGAAGCCTTGTATGGAAGGTGATGTAGAGACTGTCAGTTGTTGGACCAGATCTGATCAAAGAGTCTGAAGAGAAGGTTAAGTTGATTCGAGATAGACTGAAGGTAGCTCAGTCCAGGCAGAAGAGTTATGCCGACACCAAACGCAAGGAGGTAGCCTATGAAATTGGAGATCGAGCATATCTTCGTGTGTCACCACTTCAAGGAATTAAACGATTTGGTGTTAAGGGAAAGTTAGCCCCGAGATTTGTAGGACCGTACCGAGTTCTGGAACGTATGGGAGAAGTTGCCTACAAGTTGGAGTTACCCGAAGGATTGTTAGGAGCTCACAATGTGTTTCACGTTTCCTAGTTGAAGAAGTGCCATGCGGAGATGGACGATATTCCTTTGAGAGATACAGTGCCCCTGGAAGAAATTCAGTTGGATAGTGACCTAACCTACGAGGAGAAGCCCGTCAAGATTCTTGAGTCTGCCAGCCGAGTTACACGCAGCAAGGTTATCAAGTTTTGCAAAGTTCAGTGGAGCCACCATACCGAGGATGAAGCCACCTGGGAGCGAGAAGAAGACCTACGTAAAGACCACCCACACCTATTTTCTAGCCAACCCGAATCTCGAGGCCGAGATTCATCTTAAGGGGGGTAGGTTTGTAACATCCCAATTTTCAATTTGGATGTTATACATAGGTCATCATATGCATAACATATTTTATTTGCTTTTTGGTTGTGATCCTAGAAATCTTAAGCAACTCAAGGACCCAAGGAGAGAGTTGGGGATTTCATTTATTTTCATATTTGAATTTTTCTCGAATTTGAAAAGAGGATCAATTTGGTTTTAATATTTTCTCTCCAATTATTTCCAAAATTTAGATTAAAAGAGAGAAGATAGTATGACTTCTTCAAAAAGAGAGGAATATTGGAGGAAAAATTTTAAAATCAAATAAATATATTATTTGGATTTTATTTGAATTAGAAAAATATGCATTTTTGAAAATTGCATTTTAGGCCAGAAAAATGTTCACTTTGTTCTAAATATTTCATTTAGACGGTGAAAATTGTTTTTGGCATTTTTAGAAAAAAATATATTTTATTAGGATTTTATTCGGGAAAAATTTATTTAAAAAAGTTCTCCGCCCGACTGGGCCAAAGGCCGAGCCGAGCCGGGCCGCTGCCGGCTTCCCCATGCGGGAGCCACGCTGCCACCGGACTCCTAGAGTCCGGGCCGGACTCCAGCACCGTCGCCCCCTTGCCTAAGGAAGCCACCCCCCTTTATATACGCCGCCACCCCGGTCCCTCTCCACCCCAAGCCGCCGCCCGCAGCCGCCGCCCACCGCTGCTCCGCCGCCCTGCCTCGCCGGATCTCGCCTCACCACAGTCGTCCCAATTTTTTCGAAGAATCGGTAAAAAACCGACAAAACCATCGCCCCGATTCTTTTTTGTTAGATCGGTTAATTTGTTTTTTCCGGTTTGGCTAATTAGCAAACGTTCGTCCGAACGCTTCTATTAGCGAACGTTTTTCGTCCGTTTGTCCTTGATAGCAAATGTTCATTCGATAGTCTTTTTCTTTTATTTTCTGCCAGGGACCTATCCATCATTATTTTTATCACACATTAGCCCCTTGTCTTCAAACGCTCGCAACTTTTTGATGGCTTGTCCAAATCCAGTGAAACCAACGCCAACATCTTCGTCTCAGACCCCTCTTTCCAGTTAACCAAGTTGAACATGATTTTGACAATTTAAAATTTGGTTGCAAGCAGATTTGAATTTGAATTTCTTTTGACCACAGTTTGAGTTTCATAGCTCCAATTTGATTGATTCTTTTTGCAAATCGGAGCTCTTCTCTTGTACTTTCGATTTGGATCTTTTTTCTTGAGTTTTACACTTGCATCTATTGCTAGAGTGCTTATGTATGCTATTTTTTTGTTTGCGATAGAGTTTGTGGAGTGCGAAGCGTGCTACTACGAGTCACTAGGGTTTTCAGATCATCAGTGATGTCTACTACACAACCTTCTTCTTGTAGACGTTGTTGGGCCTCCAAGTGCATTTGTAGGATGGTAGCAAATTTCCCTCAAGTGGATGACCTAAGGTTTATCAATCCGTGGGAGGCGTAGGATGAAGATGGTCTCTCTCAAACAACCCTGCAACCAAATAACAAAGAGTCTCTTGTGTCCCCAACACACCCAATACAATGGTAAATTGTATAGGTGCACTAGTTCGGCGAAGAGATGGTGATACAAGTGCAATGTGGATGGTAGATAAAGGTTTTTGTAATCTGAAAATATAAACACATCAAGGTAACTAATGATAAAAGTGAGCACAAACGGTATTGCAATGCTAGGAAACAAGGCCTAGGGTTCATACTTTCACTAGTGCAAGTTCTCTCAACAGTAATAACATAATTGGATCATATAACTATCCCTCAACATGCAACAAGGAGTCACTCCAAAGTCACTAATAGCATAGAACAAACGAAGAGATTATGGTAGGGTACGAAACCACCTCAAAGTTATTCTTTCTGATCGATCTATTCAAGAGTCTGTAGTAAAATAACACGAAGCTATTCTTTCCGTTCAATCTATCATAGAGTTCGTACTAGAATAACACCTTAAGACTAAATCAACCAAAACCCTAATGTCACCTAGATACTCCAATGTCACCTCAAGTATCCGTGGGTATGATTATACGATATGCATCACACAATCTCAGATTCATCTATTCAACCAACACAAAGAACTTCAAAGAGTGCCCCAAAGTTTCTACCGGAGAGTCAAGACAAAAATGTGTGCCAACCCCTATGCATAAGTTCATGATGTCATGGAACTCGCAAGTTGATCACCAAAACATACATCAAGTGGATCACGTGATATCCCATTGTCACCACAGATAAGCACATGCAAGACATACATCAAGTGTTCTCAAATCCTTAAAGACTCAATCCGATAAGATAACTTCAAAGGGAAAACTCAATTCATCACAAGAGATTAGAGGGGGAGAAACATCATAAGATCCAACTATAATAGCAAAGCTCGCGATACATCAAGATCATACCACCTCAAGAACACGAGAGAGAGAGAGAGAGAGATCAAACACATAGCTACTGGTACATACCCTCAGCCCCGAGGGTGAACTACTCCATCCTCGTCATGGAGAGCGTCGGGATGATGAAGATGGCCACCGGAGAGGGATTCCCCCCTCCGGCGGGGTGCCGGAACGGGTCTAGATTGGTTTTCGGTGGCTACAGAGGCTTGCGGTGGCGGAACTCCCGATTTATTATGTTCTCTGATGTTTTTAGGGTATATGGACATATATAGGCGAAAGAAGTTGGTCAGGGGAGCCATAGGGGTGGGAGCGCGCCCAGGGGGCAGGCGCGCCTCCCTGCCTTGTGGCCACCTCGAAGCTTTCCTGACGTCTACTCCTAGCCTCCTAGATTGCTTCCGTTCAAAAAATAACTCTCCCGAAGGTTTCATTCCGTTTGGACTCCGTTTGATATTCTTTTTCTTCAAAACACTGAAATAGGCAAGAAACCAACAATTTGGGCTAGGCCTCCGGTTAATAGGTTAGACCCAAAAATAATATAAAAGTGTATAATAAAGCCCATAAACATCCAAAAATAATAATATAATAGCATGGAAAAATAAAAAATTATAGATACGTTGGCAAAGCAAGTAACACTTTGATCATACCCCTTTATTACCCAGTTTTTATGCATTAGTTTCAAACCCTCAAACATTGCATGAGTAGGAACTGTTTAACATGTGGATTTTGGGAAGTACTTGTTGAGGCAGTACCTATTGCCCTTTTCAATCAAACCCTGGGAGTTACTTCTACGTTATGCTTATACTGCTATGCTATGCTCGTAGACGTGGTTTGGTTTGAGTGATTCATGACAGTTGTGAGTATTATTATGAACTAAGGGCTTATTTAAGGTGGCTACTTTAACACACATCTGGGTGGATTGTTTGTGCGCACATGGGGTAATCAAGTGTTGTCCAAGGAGATCCTGGGGAATCCGTGTGATCATCCTATGGTCCGCCACCCAGGCTCAAAGGGATCATAAAATTATTCATGCTAGAAACTTCCGTGTGCAGGCGCAAGCCATTATGGGCTCTGGCATAGTTGAGTATGTTGCGTGACCTCTTTCAGTGGTAAACTAGCAGATGTAGGGGATTGTATGTGCTATGGTTTACCCGTCAAAAGGGCTAATGCTTCTGAAAGACTGTGTCTCGGTCATCCATTTCTCAAACATCATGCGGTGCGAGAAATCAAATGGAGGAGATCGAGTCTTGTGGGGAAAAGTGCACAAACCTCTGCAGAGTGTACAAACTAATCATGGTTAGCCGTGTCCCCAGTTACAAAATCTTGAGTATCTGGTGCTTGAATTATTATGCTGATCTCATTACTTTACTTAATTAATTTGTTGGGTTAATGATTATTAATTCTGGGATTGAGATGGGGTTACCATTCTCAGTGTTTTCAACAAACTTGTAGTTAAATAAAATATATTCCTTTGTTGTAGGGAAAAACTAGCTTTCTACAAAAAAATAACCATAGAGCCTCCACCAGCCAAATATGCATATAGTTGTAGCTGCTACTTGTTCATTGCTCTATAGTGTTATTTTGCCAGCATATTCCATGTGCTGACCCATTTTGGGCTGCAACGTGTTATATTGCAGACTTTTCAGGCGAATAGTATGTACGCTAGGTCGTTGTCTTGCACTCAGCTATGCCATTGGAGTTGATGGACTCATTTTACCTTCGAAGCCTTCTGCTGTTATCTTCATTAGATGGCCTTCAGCCATATTATTGTAATAAGTACTCTCTTTTGAGATATTCGATGTAATAAGTGTGTGATTGAACTCTGTTATAAATCCTTCAAGTATTGTGTGTGTCAGCATTACCGATCCAGGGATGACACTTATGCATAGAGATTTGACCGTTTGAGGTCGGATTGCTACACTTATAGGAATAGCTCAATGGATTGACCGGAAAGAATAACTTTGAGGTGGTTTCGTGCCCTACAAGCAATTTCATCTTATGTTCTCGGCGATAGGAACTTTGGAGTGACTTTTGTCGCACGTTGAGGGATTGTCATATGATCTAATTATGTTATCATTGTTGAGAGAACTTGCACTACTGAAAGTATAAACCCTAGGCCTTGTTTCCAAGCATTGCAATACCGTTTTCACTCACTTTTACCACTTGCTACCTTGCTGTTTATATATTTTCAGATTACAAAAACCTATATCTACCATACATATTGCACTTGTATCACCATCTCTTCGCGGAACTAGTGCACCTATACAATTTACCATTTTATTGGGTGTGTTGGGGACACAAGAGACTCTTTGTTATTTGGTTGCAGGGTTGTTTGAGAGAGACCATCTTCATCCTATGCCTCCCACGGATTGATAAATCTTAGGTCATCCACTTGAGGGAAATTTGCTATTGTCCTACAGAACTCTGCGCTTGGAGGCCCAACACGAGTCTACAAGAAGAAGGTTGTGTAGTAGACATCAGATGGCTTTAGACAAAGAGTGAGGTGCCTATATTTGAGAGACTTTAGCGTAATTGAGATATATATGGTCAATAGTGTGTGCACTCATGGTTTGTCAATTTGTTTCACAATTTAGACTATGAGATAATGATACTTTTGAACATGCGTGATATGTATTTATGATCAATGATCAGCTTCCATGGTTTACCTTCTCCCTCATAGTACCTTCTAATCCAAGATCCCAAAGGCAAATATTAATCTCTTGGAGGTTGGGGATGCCAAGGCCTCCAAAATCACTTTTCATAGAGACCATCCCCCAGTTAGCTAAGTGGAGTTTCCTATGCCCCTCAAAGTCATTCCACAAAACAATTGGACATTTGGGAGTTGATCATATGGATGGACCACTTAGGGAATTTAAAGAAAGAAAGAAGATAGACAGGAATGCTGGCAAGGCAGGCCTATATCAAAACCAGTCTGCCTTTGTAGGATAGGAGTTTTCGTCTCCACCCAGCAATTTGTTGGGGAACATTGCATGGAAAAACAAGAAATATTCTACGCACACGCAAGATCTATCCATGGAGATGCATAGCAACGAGAGGGGAGAGTATGTCTATGTACCCTCGTAGACCGTTTAGCGGAAGCGTTTATCAATGTAGTTGATGTAGTCGTACACCTTCACGATACGCCCGATCAAGTACCGAATGTACGGCACCTCCGCATTCAGCACACGTTCAGCTCGATGACGTCCTTGCCTTCTTGATCCAGCAAGATGGGCGAAGTAGGAGATGAGTTCCGGAAACACAATGGTGTGGTGACGGTGGTGGTGCAACTATCTCTGCAGGGCTTCGCCGAGCACTACGAAAATTATGACCAAGGACAAACTAGAGGGAGAGGGGTGCTGCACACGGCTAGGGAATCGTGGTCTGTGTTGCCCCTCTCCCTCCTCTCATATATATAGGTGGAGGGGAGAGGAGGTAGCCCTAGGGCGCTCCCAAGTGGGCGGTGGCTTCCCTAGAGGCCTGCCTAGCCGCCCCCTTCCATATATGGACATGGGGGGAGGAAAGGGGGCTGGTAGCCTTAGGGCGCCTCCTGAAAGCACATGTGCTCCCTCGGTGACTTTGGTAATTAATGTCAACATATGTCTTGTTAGACTAATGCCTTTATCTAGTATATTTCAGATAAGTTCAACAATGACGTGTAAACAAGAGGATCTGGAACCCCTTCAAAATGCTAAGAACACATATTGGGAAAATCTCAGGACTCTTCATTTCTATTTTAGTGATCCAAGATCACATTGAGTCCATAGGAAAGCCAATACTATTCAAAGGGGATGAGGTGTTGCTTAATGGCTTGCTTGCTCAAATGCTTAATGATATTGCTACAAATACCCTCAACCACTTTCTCATTCCAAATATGTCAAAACCCTAAACTCCAACTCGGCCCACCGATTCATCCTGTCCGGCGCCACCGAGTTCATATGACATAGCCACAGCCAGAAATCCTAACTGTTCGGTCACACCGATACGGATCTCGGTATCACTGAGATGGCCTTGCCAACTCACTGTTGCCTATTGTAATTATTTCGGTCTCACCGAAATAGCAATCTGTCTCACCGAGATGGCTTGACCAATTCTCTGTTGCCCTATTGCTTCACTTCGGTCTCACCGAATTGATGCAATTGGCACCACCGATATTAGGTTTGCCCTAGGCCCTAGCACATCAGTCCCACCGAGATTCCTAACATTCACATTTTGAACTAAATCGGTCTTACTGAGTTCATCTATTCAGTCTGACCGAGTTCGGTCAAATGTGTGTAATAGTTGGATTTTGTGTGGAGGCTATATATACCCCTCCACCCCCTTCTCCATTTGTGAGAGAGCCATCAGAACATGCCTACACTTCAAACATACATTTTATGAGAGAGAACCACCTAGTCATGTGTTGTGATCAAGATATTCCAATCCTACCACGAGATTCTTGATTTCTCGCCTTCCCCCAAGTTGCTTTCCAATCAAATCATCTCTCCACCATATCAAAATCTGTGAGAGAGAGTTGAGTGTTGGGAAGACTATCATTTGAAGCACAAGAGCAAGGAGTTCATCATCAACACAACATCTATTACCTTTTGGAGAGTGGTGTCTCCTAGATTGGTTAGGTGTCACTTGGGAGCCTCCAACAAGTTGTGGAATTGAACCAAGAAGTTTGTAAGGGCAAGGAGATCGCCTACTTCGTGAAGATCTACCCAAGTGAGGAAAGTCCTTCGTGGGCGATGGCCATGGTGGGATACACAAGGTTGCTTCTTCGTGGACCCTTCGTGGGTGGAGCCCTCCATGGACTCGTGCAACCATTACCCTTCGTGGGTTGAAGTCTCCATCAACGTGGATGTACGATAGCACCACCTATCAGAACCACGCCAAAAATCCCCGTGTCTCCATTGCGTTTGCACACTCTAATCCTATCCCTTTACTTTCTTGTGATTAGCATGATTTATCTTTTTTGCTGCATATACTCTTGTCATGCTTGCTTGAAATGTATTGTGAATGCTTAAAGTTGTGCTAAAACTCCACCTTAACTTGAAAAACTTAAAAACAACCACTTTTGCTTGTTGAGGGTCTAATCACCCCCCCCCCCTAGACCCCTCTTCTCGATCCTTTCACCTTCCCCTTCCTTCCTTCCCTTCCTTGGTGCATGGGCAAGGGTGGAGGGCATACCAGCCCCTTTGTGGGCTGGTGTGCTTCCCCGTTTAGCCCATAAGGCCCACCACTTATCGGTGGCCTCCCGGAACCCCTTTCGGCACTCTCATGAACACCTGATTCATTCTGGAACCTTTCCGGTGACCAAATAACATCGTCCTATATATTGATCTTTACCTCCAGACCATTTCGGAGCTCCTCATCATGTTCGTGATCTCATCCGGGACTCCGAACAACATTTTCACCAACTCACATGACTCATATAGTACTATATCGTCAATGAACGTTAAGCGTGTGTACCCTACGGGTTCAAGAATGATGAAGACGTGACCGAGACGCCTCTCCAGTCAATAACAAATAGAGGTACCTAGATGCCCATATTGGTTCCTACATATTCTATGAACATTTTCATCGGTCGAACCTTTATGACAACATACGTAATTCCCTTTGTCTGGCGGAATGTTACTTGCCCGAGATTCGATCGTCGGTATCTCCATACCTAGTTCAATCTCGTTACTGGCAAGTTTCTTTACTCATTATGTAATACATCATCTCGTAACTAACTCTGTAGTCACTTTGCTTGCAAGCTTCTTGTGATGTTGTATTACCGAGAGGGCCCAGAGATACCTCTCCGATATACGGAGTGACAAATCCCAATCTTGATTCATGCCAACTCAACCGACATCTTCGGAGATACCCGTAGAGCATCTTTATGATCGCTCGGCTACATTGTGACGTTTGATAGCACACAAGGTATTCCTCCGGTATTCGGGAGTTGCATGATCACATGGTCGAAGGAACATGTATTTGACATTAAAAAAGCAGTAGCAATAAACTGAATGATCATATGCTATGCTAACGGTTGGGTCTTGTCCATCACATCATTCTCCTAATGATGTGATCCCATTATAAAATGAAAACTCATGCCTATGGATTTGAAAACTTAACCATCTTTGATCCATGAGCTAGTCTAGTAGAGGGTCACTAGGGACATGGTATTTGTTTATGTATTCACACATGTACTTAAGTTTCCAGTCAATACAATTCTAGCATGAATAATAAACCTTTATCATGAATAACAAAATATAATAATAACAACTTTATTATTGCCTCTAGAGCATATTTCCATCGGTCTCCCACTTGCACTAGAGTCAATAATCTAGTTCACATCGCCATGTGATTAACACCCATAGTTCACATCGGCATGTGACTAACACCCAAAGAGTTTACTAGAGTCAATAACCTAGTTCACATCGCCATGTGATTAACACCCAATGATTTTTAAGGTGTGTTCATGTTTTGCTTGTGAGAGGTTTAGTCAACGATGTCTGCCATATTCAGATCCGTATGTATTTTGCAAATTTCTATGTCTACAATGCTCTGCATGGAGCTACTCTAGCTAATTGCTCCCACTTTGAATACATATCCAGATTGAGACTCAGAGTCATCCAGATTGGTGTCAAAGCTTGCATCAACGTAACTCTTTACGACGAACTCTTTATCACCTCCATCACCGAGAAACATTTCCTTAGTCCTCTTAGGTAACTAAGGATAATTTTGACCGTTGTCTAGTGATCCACTCCTGGATCACTATTGTACCCCTTTGTCAAACTCATGCCAAGGCACACAACATGTCTTGTACACAGCATGGCGTACTTTATAGAACCTATGGCTTAGGCATAGGCAATGACTTTCATTCTCTCTATATATTCTACCATGGTCGGACTTTGAGTCTTACTCAACTTCACACCTTGCAACACAGGCAAGAACCCTTGTTTTGACTGATCCATTTTGAACTTCTTCAAAACTTTGCCTAGGTATGAGCTTTGTGAAAGTCCCATTAAGCGTCTCGATCTATCCCTACAGATCTTGATGCCCAATATGTAAGTAGCTTGATGATACGTCTCTATCGTATCTACAATTTTTGATTGTTCCATGCCAAGATTCTGCAACTTTTACATACTTTTGGCAACTTTTTATACTATTTTTTGGGTTTAACATATTGATGCAGTGCCCATTGCCAATTCCTGTTTGTTGCATGTCTTTTGTTTCACAGAAAATCCAGATCAAATGGAGTCCAAATGGGATAAAAACTTACGAAGTTTTTTTTGGAATATATGTGATTTTGGGGAAAAATAATCAACGCGAGACGATGCCCGAGGGGCCCACAAGGATGGAGGGTGCACCCCTTGTCCTTGGGTCCACTCCGTAAGGCGGTTGGTGCCCTTCTTATGGTGCAATAAAGCTAATATTCAGATAAAAATAATGTTAAAATTTCAGCCCAATCAGAGTTACGGATCTCCCGGAATTTAAGAAACGGTGAAGGACAGAATCTGGGAGCGTAGAAACAGAAGGAAACAGAGAGAGATCCAATCTCGGAGGGGCTCCCACCCCTCCGCTGCCATGCAAGCCAAGGACCAGAGGGGAAGCCCTTCTCCCATCTAGGGGGAAGGTCAACGAAGAAGTAGAAGAAGGGGGGCTCTCTCCCCCTCTCTCTCGGTGGCGCCGGAACACCGTCGGGGCCATCACTGCAACGACAATCTACACCAACAACTTCACCGCCGTCATCACCAACTCTCCCCCCTCTATGCAGAGGTGTAACACCCCTTCTCCCTGCGATAATCTCTACTTGAACATGGTGCTCAATGCTATATATTATTTCCCAATGATGTATGGCTATCCTATGATGTTTGAGTAGATCTATTTTGTCCTATAGGTTGATTGATGATCGTGATTGGTTTGAGTTGCATGTTTTCTTATTGGTGATGTCCTATGATGGTCTACATGCCATGCAAGCGTGAGGGATCCCCGTTGTAGGGTTTGTAATATGTTCATGATTTTCTTATGGTGGGTGGCGTGAGTGACAGAAGCACAGACCCGAGTAAGTAGGTTGTTTGCATATGGGAATAAAGAGGAGTTGGTACTTTAATGCTATGGTTGGGTTTTACCTTAATGATCTTTAGTAGTCGCGGATGCTTGCTAGAGTTCCAATCATCAGTGCATATGATACAAGAATAGAAAGTATGTTAGCTTATGCCTCTCCCTCTTATAAAATTACAATAATGATTACTGGTCTAGTTATCGATTGCCTAGGGACAAATAACTTTCTCCTGACAAAAAGCTCTCTACTAAAACTAACTTATTTGTGTCTTTATCTAAACATCCCCCTAGTTTTTATTTACGTGCTCTTTATTATCTTGCAAACCTATGCTACAACACCTACAAAGTACTTCTAGTTTCATACTCGTTCTAGGTAAAGCGAACGTTAAGCGTGCGTAGAGTTGTATCGGTGGTCGATAGAACTTGCGGGAATATTTGTTCTATCTTTAGCTCCTCGCTGGGTTTGACACTCTTACTTATCGAAGGAGGCTACAATTGATCCCCTATACTTGTGGGTTATCAAGACCTTTTTCTAGCGCTGTTGCCGGGGAGCAATAGTGTGGGGTGAATATTCTCGTGTGTGCTTGTTTGCTTTATCACTAAGTAGTTTTTATTTTCTGTTCTAAGTTGTTTTCTATCTTTAGTTATGGGTAGGAAACGCAAAATACCAAAAAAAATTAGCTGTACCTACTAAACCAATGGTTGAAGAACCACTCAAAATCTATCATACTACTGAAGCTTTCTACTTGTATCATCTTCGATCCCTATGTGCTCGTGCTGAAACCCCACCTAGCTTAGTTGAGGGCAAACCTTTAGATGAGCATGCTTGTTATGTGTGACACCGCTTATCTCAAAAAGGGAAACTTTTACTGGATGAAATTCATCATTTGCAATGTTATGGTTGGAATTTATGTGAAATATATGATTTCACTTGTTGTTCTGAAGACCCTAAGAAACACCTTCCCTACCAATGTGAATTTAGTGATAATGGAATCGTATCTTCGTATGATAAGGGTGTTTATAATTACTATGATGTTCAACAAATTGAAGAATTTGTTTCTTCGAAGGGTGCTTATGAAATTGCTTCTTTGATTGAAAGTTATGATGCTACTCTTTACAAATCTGAAAATTTTGCCATACTTCATTATTGTTATGATAATTATGCTTCCAATGCCTATGTTAAACCATATATTGAGGACTCCTCCGCTGTCCTAGAAGAGACTAACATTTTGCAGGAGTCTATCGAAGAAGAAATTGATGAAACTGTGAGCTCATTGGATGAAGGAGATGATGAGGAGAGCGAAGAACAAAAGGAGGAAGAGCGGATTAGCTACCTGTGCCCACATTCTAATGAGCTCATACATTTTTTAATGTCCCTTCGTTCTTACCGAAGGATGAATGATATGATAATTGCTATGATCCCGTTGATTCATTTGAAATATCCCTTTTTGATGAAATTGATGCTTGCTATGCTTGTGGCCAAGATGCCAATATGAATTATGCTTATGGAGATGAACTTTCTATAGTTCCTTATGTTAAGAATGAAATTGTTGCTATTGCACCCACATATGATAGTCCTATTATCTTTTTGAATACTCCAAACTACACTATATCAGAGAAGTTTGTTCTTATTAAGGATTATATTGATGGGTTGCCTTTTACCGTTGCACATGATAATTTTGATGAATGTTATATGCATGTGCTTGATGCTCCTACTTGCAATTATTATGAGAGAGGAACTACATCTCCACCTCCCTATGTTTCCAACACGATAAAAATACAATAAACTACTTATGCTATGTATTGGCCTTTACTTGATGTGCATGAATTGATCTTGTATGACATGTAGATGCATAGGAAGAGAGTTAGACTTTGTCATTGCATGATTTATGTTGCTTTGTGCTCACTACTAAATGCCAAATCATTGCTAATTAAAATTGGCTTTGATATACCTTGGGATCCGAGTGGATCCATTACTTGAGCACTTTAAGCCTAGCTTAATGGCTTTAAAGAAAGCGCTGCCAGGGAGACAACCCGGCAGTTTTAGAGAGTCATTTATTTCTGTTGAGTGCTTTTATAAAGTTTAAAAACAAAAATATATAGAGGGGAACTTAAAAAAATTCACAAAAGAGAAGCGATTGGAAGTTATGCATTGGAGAAGTGAGGGTCGACCTTGAACACTTCTGTTCATGCTCATGGAAACAATGTAGAATTTTTCATGAAGATTCTCACAAAAATAATTATCCCCTCATACAATTCCATTGTATTATAAAAATAATGTGCTAAGATTTGCCTTTAGGATGATCAGATTGCTTGTTTGGTTTGTGCGGTGCAAAAACAGAAACTTTGGCTGTAGTGCGTGATTTTACATTTTTTTACTGGAAAGTCAAACACTTTTGAAATTTTTTGCACGGTACTTCTATAAAAAAATTTAATTTTTTCCTAAATTTTCAGAATTTTTGGAGTTACAGAAGTATGGTTGATGTTCAGATTACTACAGATTGTCTTTTTTAAGACAAATTCTGTTTTTGATGCATTGTTTTGCTAGTTTTGATGAAACTATCGATTTTATCGGTGGTATAAGCCATAGAGAAGTTATAATGCAGTAGCTACAATGCAAAAATAAAATATGAATGAGTTTGCAACAGTACTTGAAGTGGTGATTTGTTTTATTATACTAACGGATCTCACGATGGTTTTGTTAAGTTTTGGGTGATTGAGGTTTTCAAGTTTTGTGTGAGAGCACGATGGATGAAGGAATAAGGAGTGGCAAGAGCTTAAGATTGGGGATTCCCGAGGCACCCCAAGGTAATATTCAAGGACTCCCAAGCAACTAAGCTTGGGGATTCCTCGAAAGGCATCCCCTCTTTCTTCTAACGATCATCGGTAATTTTACTTGGAGCTATATTTTTATTCGTCACATGATATGCGTAAATTTTGGAGAGTCGTGTGCTTTTTATTTTTATATTAATAAATGCACCATGCTGGTATGAGATAGTCCTTGGCTGATTTATAGAATGCTCTATGCAGTTCACTTATATCTTTTGAGTATGGCTTTATAGAATGCTTCATGTACTTCACTTATATCATTTGAAGTTTGGATTGCCTGTTTCTCTACACATAGAAAACTGCCATTTGTAGAATGCTCTTTTGCTTCACTTATATTTGTTAGAACATGGGCATATCTTTTATAGAAAGAATCAAACTCTCTTTCTTCACTTATATCTATTTAGAGAGTTGATAGGAATTGGTCATTCACATGGTTAGTCATAAAGTCCTACATAAAACTTATAGATCACTGAATATGACATGTTTGATTCCTTGAAATAGTTTTGCAATATAAAGATGGTGATACTATAGTCACGCTAGTGGGTAATTATGGATTGTAGAAATACTTGTGTTGAAATTTGTGATTCCCGTAGCATGCACATATGGTGAACAGTTATGTGATGAAGTCGGAGCATGATTTATTTTCTGATTGTCTTCCTTATGAGTGGCGGCCAGGGACGAGCAATGGTCTTTTCCTACCAATCTATCCCCCTAGGAGCATGCGCATAGTACTTTGTTTCAATAGCTAATAAATTTTTGCAATAAGTATGTGAGTTCTTTATTACTAATGTTGAGTCCATGGATTATACGCATTCTCACCCTTCCATCATTGCTAGCCTCTTCGATGTCGTGCATTGGCCTTTCTCATCTCGAGAGTTGGTGCAAACTTCGCCGGTGCATCCAAACCCTAAGATATGATATGCTCTATCACACATAAGCCTCCTTATATCTTCCTCAAAACAGCCACCATACCTACCTATCATGGCATTTCCATTGCCATTCCGAGATATATTGCCATGCAACTTCCATCGTCATCATATGCATGACTTGAGCGTTCATTGTCATATTGCTTTGCATGATCGTAGGATAGCTAGCATGATATTTCCATGGCTTGTCCGTTTTTTGATATATTTTCTATGCTAGATCATTGCACATCCTAGTACACTGCCAGAGGCATTCATATAGAATCATACTTTGTTCTAGATATCGACTTGTAATCTTGAGTTGTAAGTAAATAAAAGTGTGATTATCATCATTAATAGAGCATTGCCCCAGTGAGGAAAGGATGATGGAGACTATGATTCCCCCACAAGTCGGGATGTGACTCCGGATGAAAAATAATAAAAATAAATAAATAATAGGACAAAAAAGAGAGGGCCCAAAAAACAAAACAAAAAATGAGAGAAAAAGAGAGAAGGGGCAATGCTACTATCCTTTGACCACACTTGTGCTTCAGAGTAGCACCATGTTCTTCATATAGAGAGTCTCTTGAGTTATCACTTTCATATACTAGTGGGAATTTTCATTATAGAACTTGGCTTGAATATTCCTATGAACGGCTTCCTCAAATGCCCGAGGTCTTCATGAGCAAGCAAGTTGGATGCACACCCACTTATTTTTCAGTTTGAGATTTCATACACTTATAGCTCTAGTGAATCCATTGCATGGCAATCCCTACTCCTCACATTGACATCAATTGATGGGCATCTCCATAGCCCGTTGATTAGCCGCGTCGATGTGAGACTTTCTCCTTTTTGTTTTCTCCACACAATCTCCACCATCATATTCTATTCCACCTATAGTGTTGAAGGAAATATGCCCTAGAGGCAATAATAAAGTTATTATTTATTTCCTTATTTCATGATAAATGTTTGTTATTCATGCTATAATTGTATTAACCGGAACCTTAGTACATGTGTGGATACATAGACAAACAGAGTGTCACTAGTATGCCTCTACTTGACTAGCTCGTTGAATCAAAGATGGTTAAGTTTCCTAGCCATAGACATGACTTGTCATTTGATTAACAGGATCACATAATTAGAGAATGATGTGATTGACTTGACCCATTCCATTAGCTTAGCACTTGATCATTTAGTATATTGCTATTGCTTTCTTCATGACTTATACATGTTCCTATGACTATGAGATTATGCAACTCTCGGATACCGGAGGAGCACTTTGTGTGCCACCAAACGTCACAACGTAACTGGGTGATTATAAAGGTGCTCTACAGGTGTCTCCGATGGTACTTGTTGAGTTGGCATAGATCGAGATTATGATTTGTCACTCCGATTGTCGGAGAGGTATCTCTGGGCCCTCTCGGTAATGCACGTCACTATAAGCCTTGCAAGCAATGTGACTAATGAGTTAGTTGTGGGATGATGCATTACGGAATGAGTAAAGAGACTTTATGGTAACGAGATTGAACTAGGTATTGAGATACCCACGATCGAATCTTGGGCAAGTAACATACCGATGACAAAGGGAACAACGTATGTTGTTATGCGGTTTGACCGATAAAGATCTTCGTAGAATATGTAGGAACCAATATGAGCATCCAGGTTATGCTATTGGTTATTGACCGGAGATGAGTCTCGGTCATGTCTACATAGTTCTCGAACCCGTAGGGTCCGCACGCTTAATGTTTTGTGATGATTTGTATTATGAGTTATGTGATTTGATGACCGAAGTTTTTTTGGAGTCTCGGATGAGATCGAGGACATGACGAGGAGTCTCGAAATGGTCAAGATGTAAATATTGATATATTGGAAGGCTATATTCGGACATCGGAAAGGTTCCGAGTGATTTGGGTATTTTTCGGAGTACTGGAGAGTTACAGGAATTCGTATTGGGCCTTAATGGGCCATACAGGAAAGGAGAGAAAGGCCTCAAGGATGGCCGCGCCCCTTCCCCATGGACTGGTCCGAATTGGACTAGGGAAAGGGGGTGCCCCCTTCCTTCCTTCTCCTTCTCCCTTCCCTTTTTACTATTCCATGTGGGAGGCGGAATCCTACTAGGACTAGGGAGTCCTAGTAGGACTCCACACTTTGGGCGAGCCCTATGAGGGTCGGCCTCCTCCTCCCTCCATCCTTTATATACGTGGCCAGGGGGCACCCCATAGACACACAAGTTGATCATTGATCTCTTAGCCGTGTGCGGTGCCCCCCTCCACCATAATCCACCTCGGTCATATCATCGTAGTGCTTAGGCGAAGCCCTGCGCCGATAGCTTCATCATCACCATCATCACGCCATCATGCTGACGAAGCTCTCCCTCGACACTCTCTGGATTGTGAGTTCGTGGGACGTCACCGAGCCAAACGTGTGTAGATCCCGGAGGTGCCGTACTTTCGGTGCTAGGATCGGTTGATCGTGAAGATGTACGACTACATCAACCGCGTTGTCATAACGCTTGTGCTTATGGTCTACGAGGGTACGTAGACAACACTCTCCCTCTCGTTGCTATGCATCACCATGATCTTGCGTGTGCATAGGAATTTTTTTGAAATTACTATGTTCCCCAACAGTGGCATCCGAGCCAGGTTTATGCGTAGATGTTATATGCACGAGTAGAACACAAGTGAGTTGTGGGCGATAATAGTCATACTGCTTACCAGCATGGCATACTTTGATTTGGCGGTATTGTTGGATGAAGAGGCCCAGACCAACATTACGTGTACGCTTACGCGAGATTGGTTCTACAGACGTGCTTCACACACAGGTGGCTGGCGGGTGTCAGTATCTCCAACTTTAGTTGAATCGAGTGTGGCTACGCCCGGTCCTTGTTGAAGGTTAAAACAGCACATACTTGATGAAAAATCATTGTGGTTTTGATGCGTAGGTAAGAACGGTTCTTGCTCAGCCCGTAGCAGCCACGTAATACATGCAACAACAAAGTAGAGGATGTCTAACTTGTTTTTGTAGGGCATGTTGTGATGTGATATGGTCAATACATGATGCTGAATTTTATTGTATGATATGATCATGTTTTGTAACGGAGTTATCGGCAACTAGAGGAGCCATATGGTTGTCGCTTTATTGTATGAAATGCAATCGCCATGTAATTGCTTTACTTTATCACTAAGCGGTAGCGATAGTCATAGAAGCAATAGTTAGCGAGACGACAACGATGCTACGATGGAGATCAAGGTGTCACGCCGGTGACGATGGTGATCATGATGGTGCTTTGGAGATGGAGATCAAAGGCACAAGAAGATGATGGCCATATCATATCACTTATATTGATTGCATGTGATGTTTATCCTTTATGCATCTTATTTTGCTTAGTTTGGCGGTAGAATTATAAGATGATCTCTCACTAAATTTTAAGGTATAAGTGTTCTCCCTGAGTATGCACCGTTGCGAAAGTTCGTCGTGCCGGGACACCACGTGATGATCGGGTGTGATAAGCTCTACGTTCACATACAACGAGTGCAAGCCAGTTTTGCACATGCAGAATACTCGGGTTAAACTTGACGAGCCTAGCATATGGAGATATGGCCTTGGAACACTGAGGCCGAAAGGTCGAGAGTGAATCATATAGTAGATATGATCAACATAGTGATGTTCACCATTAAAAACTACTCCATCTCACGTGATGATCGAACATGGTTTAGTTGATATGGATCACTGATCACTTATATGATTAGAGGGATGTCTATCTAAGTGGGAGTTCTTAAGTAATATAATTAACTGAACTTTAAATTTATCATGAACTTAGTCCTGGTAGTATTAGCATATCTATGTTGTAGATCAATAGCTCGCGTTTAGCTCCCCTGTTTTATTTTTGATATGTTCCTAGAGAAAACTAAGTTGAAAGATGTTAGTAGCAATGATGTGGATTGGATCCGTGATCTGAGGATTATCCTCATTGCTGCATAGAAGAATTATGTCCTTGATGCACCGCTAGGTGACAGACCGATTGCAGGAGCAGATGCAGACGTTATGAACATTTGGAAAGCTCGATATGATGACTACTTGATAGTTTAGTGCACCATGCTTTACGGATTAGAATCGGGGCTTCAAAGACGTTTTGAACGCCATGGAGCATATGAGATTTTCCAAGAGTTGAAATTAGTATTTCAGACTCATGCCCATGTTGAAAGGTATGAGACCTTTGACAAGCACTTTGCCTACAAGATGGAGGAGAATATCTCAGCTAGTGAGCATATGCTCAGAATGTCTTAGTATTACAATCACTTGAATCAAGTGGGAGTTAATCTTCCAGATAAGGTAGTGATTGACAGAGTTCTCTAGTCACTATCACCAAGTTACTAGAACTTCATGATGAACTATAATATGCAAGGGATAACGCAAACGATTCCCAAGCTCTTCGTGATGCTGAAATCAACGAAGGTAGAAATCAAGAAAAGCATCAAGTGTTGATGGTTGAAAAGACCACTAGTTTCAAGAAAAGGGCAAAGGGAAGAAGGGGAACTTCAAGAAGAACGGCAAGCAAGTTGTTGCTCAAGTGAAGAATCCCAAGTGTGGACCTAAGCCTGAGACTAAGTGCTTCTACTGCAAAGGGACTGGTCACTGGAAGCAGAACTGCCCCAAGTATTTGGCGGATAAGAAGGATGGCAAAGTGAACAAAGGTATATTTGATATACATGTTATTGATGTGTACTTTACTAGTGTTTATAGCAACTCCTCAGTATTTGATACTAGTTCAGTTGCTAAGATTAGTAACTCGAAACGGGAGTTGCAGAATGAACAGAGACTAGTTAAGGGTGAAGTGATGATGTGTGTTGGAAGTGGTTCTAAGATTGATATGATCATCGTTGCACACTCCCTATACTTTCAGGATTAGTGTTGAACCTAAATAAATGTTATTTTGTGTTTGTGTTAAGCATAAATATGATTTGATCATGTTTATTGCAATACGGTTATTCATTTAAAGTCAGAGAATAATTGTTGTTCTGTTTACATGAATAAAACCTTCAATGGTCATACACCCAAGGTGAATGGTTTATTGAATCTCGATGGTAGTGATACACATATTCATAATATTGAAGCCAAAAGATGCAAAGTTAATAATGATAGTGCAACTTATTTGTGGCACTACCATTTAGGTCATATTGGTGTAAAGCGCATGAAGTAAATCCATGTTGATGGGATTTTGGAATCACCTGATTATGAATCAGTTGATACTTGCGAACCATGCCTCATGGGCAAGATGACTAAGACTCCGTTCTCCGGAACAATGGAGCGAGCAACAGACTTGTTGGAAATAATACATACTGATGTATGCACTCTGATGAGTGTTGAGGCTCGCGGCGGGTATCGTTATTTTATGACCTTCACACGATTTGAGCAGATATGGGTATATCTTCTTGATGAAACATAAATCTAAAATATTTGAAAAGTTCAAATAATTTCAGATTGAAGTGGAAAATCATCGTAACAAGAAAATAAAGTTTCTACGATCTGATCATGGAGGAGAATATTTGAGTTACGAGTTTGGTCTTCATTTGAAACAATGCGGAATAGTTTCGCAACTCACGCCACCTGGAACGCCATAGCGTAATGGTGTGTCCGAACATCGTAACCATACTTTATTAGATGTGGTGCAACCTATGATGTCTCTTACCGATTCACCACTATCGTTTTGGGGTTATGCATTAGAGACGGCTGCATTCATGTTAAATAGGGCACCATATAAATCCATTGAGACGACACCATATGAACTGTGATTTGGCAAGAAACCAAAGTTGTCATTTCTTAAAGTATGGGGTTGCGATGCTTATGTGAAAAAGTTTCATCCTGATAAGCTCAAACCCAAATCGGAGAAATGTGTCTTCATAGGATACCCAAAGGAGACAGTTGGGTACACCTTCTATCACAGATCCACAGGCAAGACATTCGTTGCTAAGAATGGATCCTTTCTAGAGAAGGAGTTTCTCTCGAAAGAAATGAGTGGGAGGAAAGTAGAACTTGATGAGGTAACTGTACCTGATCCCTTATTGGAAAGTAGTTCATCACAGAAATCTGTTCTTGTGACTCCTACACCAATTAGTGAGGAAGCTAACGATGATGATCATGTAACTTCCGATCAAGTTACTACCGAACCTCGTAGGACAACCAGAGTGAGATCCGCACGAGAGTGGTACGGTAATCCTATTCTGGAGGTCATGTTACTTGACCATGACGAGCCTACGAACTATGAGGAAGCGATGATGAGCCCAGATTCCGCGAAATGGCTTGAGGCCATGAAATCTGAGATGGGATCCATGTATGAGAACAAAGTGTGGACTGCTACCTCTTGAGCACTTGCATTGGTTTTCCCTTGAAGAGGAAAGGGTGATGCAGCAAAGTAGCGTAAGTATTTCCCTCAGTTTTTGAGAACCAAGGTATCAATCCAGTAGGAGGCTACGCGCGAGTCTCTCGCACCTACACAAAACAAATAAATACTCGCAACCAACGTGATAAGGGGTTGTCAATCCCTACACGGTCACTTACGAGAGTGAGATCTGATAGATATGATAAGATAATATTTTTGGTATTTTTATGATAAAGATGCAAAGTAAAATAAAAGCAAAGTAAAAATCAAAGGAAATAACTAAGTGTTGGTGATATGATGGAAGATAGACCCGGGGGCCATAGGTTTCACCGGTGGCTTCTCTCAAGAGCATAAGTATTTTACGGTGGGTGAACAAATTACTGTTGAGCAATTGACAGAATTGAGCATAGTTATGAGAATATCTAGGTATGATCATGTATATAGGCATCACGTCCGAGACAAGTAGACCGACTCCTGTGTGCATCTACTACTATTACTCCACACATCGATCCCTATCCAGCATGCATCTAGAGTATTAAGTTCAAGAGAACAGAGTAACGCCTTAAGCAAGATGACATGATGTAGAGGGATAAATTCATGCAATATGATAAAAAAACCATCTTGTTATCCTCGATGGCAACAATACAATACGTGCCTTGCTACCCCTACTGTCACTGGGAAAGGACACCGCAAGATTGAACCCAAAGCTAACCACTTCTCCCATTGCAAGAAAGATCAATCTAGTAGGCCAAACCAAACTGATAATTCGAAGAGACTTGCAAAGATAACCAATCATACATAAAAGAATTCAAAGAAGATTCAAATATTGTTCATAGATAAACTTGATCATAAACCCACAATTCATCGGTCTCAACAAACACACCGCAAAAGAAGATTACATCGAATAGATCTCCACAAGAGAGGGGGAGAACTTTGTATTGAGATCCAAAAAGAGAGAAGAAGCCATCTAGCTAATAACTATGGGCCCAAAGGTCTGAATTAAACTACTCACACTTCATAGGAAGGGCTATGGTGTTGATGTAGAAGCCCTCCGTGATCGATGCCCCCTCCGGCGGAGCTCCAGAACAGGCCCCAAGATGGGATCTCGTGGATACCGGCGGTGGAATTAGGGTTTTGGCTCTGTATCTGATCGTTTGGGGGTACGTAGGTATATATAGGAGGAAGGAGTACATCGGTGGAGCAACAGGGGGCCCACAAGGGTGGAGGGCGCGCCTGGGGGGTAGGCGCGCCCCCTACCTCATGGCCTCCCTGTTGGTTGCTTGACGTAGGTTCCAAGTCTACTGGATCTTGTTCGTTCCAAATATCACGTTCCCGAAGGTTTCATTCCATTTGGACTCCGTTTGATATTCCTTTTCTTTGTAACCCTAAAATAGGCAAAAAAAACAGCAATTCTGGGTTGGGCCACCGGTTAATAGTTTAGTCCCAAAAATAATATAAAAGTGAATAATAAAGCCCAATAATGTCCAAAACAGAAGATAATATAGCATGAGCAATCAAAAATTATAGATACGTTGGAGACGTATCAAGCATCCCCAAGCTTAATTCCTGCTCGTCCTCAAGTAGGTAAATGATAAAAACAGAATTTTTGATGTGGAATGCTACAGGGCATATTTTCAATGTAATTCTCTTAATTGTGGTATGAATATTCAGATCCGAAAGATTCAAGACAAAAGTTTAATATTGACATAGAAATAATAATACTTCAAGCATACTAACTAAGCAATTATGTCTTCTCAAAATAACATGGCCAAAGAAAGTTATCCCTACAAAATCATATAGTCTGGCTATGCTCTATCTTCACCACACAAAGTATTTAAATCATGCACAACCCCGATGACAAGCCAAGCAATTGTTTCATACTTTTGTCATTCTCAAACTTTTTCAATCTTCACGCAATACATGAGCGTGAGCCATGGACATCGCACTTTAGGTGGAATAGAATGGTGGTTGTGGAGGAGACGAAAGGGAGAATATAGTCTCACATCAAATAGGCGTATCAATGGGCTATGGAGATTCCCATCAATAGATATCAATGTGAGTGAGTAGGGATTGCCATGCAATGGATGCACTAGAGCTATAAGTATATGAAAGCTCAAATAGAAACTAAGTGGGTGTGCATCCAACTTGCTTGCTCACGAAGACCTAGGGCATTTTGAGGAATCCCATCATTGGTATATACAAGCCAGTTTCTATAATGAAAAATTCCCACTAGTATATGAAAGTGATAACATAGGAGACTCTCTATCATGAATATCATGGTGCTACTTTGAAGCACAAGTGTGGTAAAAGGATAGTAGCATTGTCCCTTCTCTCTTTTTCTCTTTTTTTTATTTGGGCTTCTTTGGCCTCTTTTTTTCGTCCGGAGTCTGATCCCGACTTGTGGGGGAATCATTGTCTCCATCATCCTTTCCTCACTTGGGACAATGCTCTAAAAATGATGAACATCACACTTTTATTTACTTACAACTCAACAATTACAACTCGATACTTAGAATAAAATATGACTCTATGTGAATGCCTCCGGCGGTGTACCGAGATATGCAATGAATCAAGAGTGACATGTATGAAAGAATTATGAACGGTGGCGTTGCCACAAATACAATGTCAGCTACATGATCATGCAAAGCAATATGACAATGATGGAGCGTGTCATAGTAAACGGAACGGTGGAAAGTTGCATGGAAATATATCTCGGAATGGCTATGGAAATGCCATGATAGGTAGGTATGGTGGCTGTTTTGAGGAAGGTATATGGTGGGTGTATGATACCGGCGAAAGGTGCACGGTATTAGAGAGGCTAGCAATGGTGGAAGGGTGAGAGTGCGTATGATCCATGAACTCAACATTAGTCATAAAGAACTCATATACTTATTGAAAAAATCTACAAGTTATCAAAGAAAAGTATTACGCGCATGCTCCTAGGGGGATAGATTGGTAGGAGAAGGCCATCGCTCGTCCCCGACCGCCACTCATAAAGAAGACATTCAATAAATAAATCATGCTGCGACTTCATCACATAACGGTTCACCATACGTGCATGCTACGGGAATCACAAACTTTAACACAAGTATTTCTCAAATTCACAACTACTCAACTATCATGACTCTAATATCACCATCTCCATATCTCAAAACAATTATCAATTATCAAACTTCTCCTAGTATTCAACACACTCATAAGAAAGCTTTTACTAATCTTGTATACCTAGCATTTTAGGATTATTTAAGAAAATTACCATGCTATTTAAGACTCTCAAAATAATCTAAGTGAAGCATGAGAGATCAATAGTTTCTATAAAACAAATCCACCGACGCGCTCTAAAAGATATAAGTGAAGTACTAGAGCAAAACTATATAACTCAAAAGATATAAGTGAAGCACATAGAGTATTCTAATAATTTCCGAATCATGTGTGTCTCTCTCAAAAGGTGTGTACAGAAAAGATGATTGTGGTAAACTAAAAAGCGAAGACTCAAATCATACAAGACGCTCCAAGCAAAACACATATCATGTGGTGAATAAAAATATAGCTCCAAGTAAAGTTACCGATAGAAGTAGACGAAAGAGGGGATGCCTTCCGGGGCATCCCCAAGCTTTGGCTTTTAGGTGTCCTTAGATTATCTTGGGGGTGCCATGGTCATCCCCAAGCTTAGGCTCTTGCCACTCCTTGTTCCATAATCCAACAAATCCTTACCCAAAACTTGAAAACTTCACAACACAAAACTTAAAGTAGAAAATCTCGTGAGCTCCGTTAGCGAAAGAGAACAAAAGACCAATTCAAGGTACTGTAATGAACTCATTTCTTTATTTATATTGGTGTTAAACCTACTGTATTCCAACTTATCTATGGTTTATAAACTATTTTACTAGCCATAGATTCATCAAAATAAGCAAACAACACACGAAAAACAGAATCTGTCAAAAACAGAACAGTTTGTAGTAATATGTAGCTAGCGCAAGATCTGGAACCCAAAAAATTCTAAAATAAATTGCTGGACGTGAGGAATTTATATATTAATCATCTTAAAAAATAATGAACTAAATATCACTTTCCAAATAAAAATGGCAGCAGTTCTCTTGAGCGCTAAAGTTTCTGTTTTTTACAGCAAGATTAACAAGACTTTCCCCAAGTCTTCCCAACGGTTCTACTTGGCACAAACACTAATTAAACACAAAAAAACACAAAAAAACAGAGGCTATATAAATTATTTATTACTAAACAGGAGCAAAAAGCAAGGAATAAAAATAAAATTGGGTTGCCTCCCAACAAGCGCTATCGTTTAACGCCCCTAGCTAGGCATAAAAAGCAAGGATAGATTTAGGTATTGCCATAATAGTAAGATAGATCATTAAAACTCATTTCATATTCTCTACTTTCGGCAGCAAGTTTTCTTTGAGGCAAGAAAAAGTAATCAAAAGGGCTAAATTTAATGGGACAAAAGTCCCCAAGATCAACTTTGGGAGGTATAGGTTCCTCCTTCGGCCCTTCGTATTGCACAACCAATTCATCATTATAAGAATTGTTTTGACAGAACTTTGTGAGCCTATACTCAAGAGAATATCCTAGTTCATTATTTCGAATGGCCAAATCATCATTAAGTTTAGAAATTCTATCAACTAAAACATTGGTAGGAACCCTTTTTCTAAGATTTTCATTGAAAGCAACATAGTCTAGCGATTGAAAACACATTATTTCTTCTTGATCAAAAAGGATAGCCTCTATGGGAGGGCGGCAAGCGTACACCCTCTAATGCGCAAAGATTTCTTTAGCCTCTTTTATTATGAATCTAAACTCATGAGCCAAAAAAGATAGTAGCGGCACGCTTAACAGAAGAATGCTCAATATTAGAAAATTCTAGGAAAATTCTTTGTATGCAAGGGTGCATGTGCATGAATTGTCTTTCAAGTTCAACCACAAGCATGGCAATAGCGTCCGCAAGACTACTAGTTCTATGAAGGATAGAACTACCCATAGAAGGTAAAGCACCGGCACAAGTAAAGAAATCTTGGATAACTCCTTTTCCAATAATATTACCACTACCAATACGGGATTTTTTTTGTATGTAAGATAGGGGGTTCTTCAGCAGGAGCATCCGAATTTTTTCATGATATTACTATTGTCCATATCGACAATAATTTCCCAATTTCAGACATAACGACAGAAAGAGTGAGGGGCAAAAAGAGGCAAATAGAGAAAGAGAGGGAGGATAGAGAGAGAGGGCGAATAAAACGGCAAGGGTGAAGTGGGGGAGAGGAAAACGAGAGGCAAATGGCAAATAATGTAATGCGGGAGATAAGGGTTTGTGATGGGTACTTGGTATGTTGACGTTTGCGAAGACTCCCCGGCAACGGCACCAGAAATCCTTCTTGCTACCACTTGAGCACTTGCGTTGGTTTTCCCTTGAAGAGGAAAGGGTGATGCAGCAAAGTAGCGTAAGTATTTCCCTCAGTTTTCGAGGACCAAGGTATCAATCCAGTAGGAGGCTATGCGTGAGTCCCTCACACCTACACACAAAAAAATCCTCGCAACCAACGCGATAAGGGGTTGTCAATCCCTACACGGTCACTTACAAGAGTGAGATCTTATAGATATGATAAGATAATATTTTTGGTATTTTTATAATAAAGATGCAAAGTAAAATAAAAGCAAAGTAAAAATCAAAGGAAATAACTAAGTGTTGGAAGATAAATATGATGGAAGATAGACCCCGGGGCCATAGGTTTCACTGGTGGCTTCTCTCAAGAGCATAAGTATTTTACGGTGTGTGAACAAATTACTGTTGAGCAATTGACAGAATTGAGCATAGTTATGAGAATATCTAGGTATGATCATGTATATAGGCATCACGTCCGAGACAAGTAGACCGACTCCTGTGTGCATCTACTACTATTACTCCACACATCGACCCCTATCCAGCATGCATCTAGAGTATTAAGTTCAAGAGAACAGAGTAACGCCTTAAGCAAGATGACATGATGTAGAGGGATAAATTCATGCAATATGATAAAAAAACCATCTTTTTATCCTCGATGGCAACAATACAATACGTGCCTTGCTACCCCTACTGTCACTGGGAAAGGACACCGCAAGATTGAACCCAAAGCTAAACACTTCTCCCATTGCAAGAAAGATCAATCTAGTAGGCCAAACCAAACTGATAATTCGAAGAGACTTGCAAAGATAACCAATCATACATAAAAGAATTCAAAGAAGATTCAAATATTGTTCATAGATAAACTTGATCATAAACCCACAATTCATCGGTCTCAACAAACACACAGCAAAAGAAGATTACATCGAATAGATCTCCACAAGAGAGGGGGAGAACTTGTTATTGAGATCCAAAAAGAGAAAAGAAGCCATCTAGCTAATAACTATGGACCCCGAAGGTCTGAAGTAAACTACTCACACTTCATCGGAAGGGCTATGGTGTTGATGTAGAAGCCCTCCGTGATCGATGCCCCCTCCGGCGGAGCTCCGGAACATGCCCCAAGATGGGATCTCGTGGATACAGAAAGTTACGGCGGTGGAATTAGGGTTTTGGCTCCGTATCTGATCATTTGGGGGTACGTAGGTATATATAGGAGG
>NC_041384.1:371821757-371829197 GCF_002162155.2 Triticum dicoccoides | reverse complement strand
CTCGTGGCCTCCCTGTTGGTTGCTTGATGTAGGGTCCAAGTCTCCTGGATCTTGTTCGTTCCAAAAATCATGTTCCCGAAGATGTCATTCCGTTTGGACTCTGTTGGATATTCCTTTTCTTCGAAGCCCTAAAGTAGGCAAAAAACAGCAATTTCTGAGATGGGCCTTCGGTTAATAGGTTAGTCCCAAAAATAATATAAAAGTGAATAATAAAGCCCAATAATGTCCAAAACAGAAGATAATATCGCATGGAGCAATCAAATATTATAGATACGTTGGAGATGTATGATGTCTACTACACAACCTTCTTCTTGTAGACGTTGTTGGGCCTCCAAGTGCAGAGGTTTGTAGGATAGTAGCAAATTTCCCTCAAGTGGATGACCTAAGGTTTATCAATCCGTAGGAGGCGTAGGATGAAGATGGTCTCTCTCAAGCAACCCTGCAACCAAATAATAAAGAGTCTCTTGTGTCCCCAACACACCCAATACAATGGTAAATTGTATAGGTGCACTAGTTCGGCGAAGAGATGGTGATACAAGTGCAATATGGATGGTAGATAAAGGTATTTGTAATCTGAAATTATAAAAACAGCAAGGTAACTAATGATAAAAGTGAGCGTAAACGGTATTGCAATGCTAGGAAACAAGGCCTAGGGTTCATTCTTTTGCTAGTGTAAGTTCCCTCAACAATACTAACATAATTGGATCACATAACTATCCCGCAACATGCAACAAAGAGTCACTCCAAAGTCACTAATAGCGGAGAACGAACGAAGAGGTTATGGTAGGGTACGAAACCACCTCAAAGTTATTTTTCCAATCAATCCGTTGGGCTATTCCTATAAGTGTCACAAACAGCCCTAGAGTTCGTACTAGAATAATACCTTAAGAGACAAATCAACCAAAACCCTAATGTCACCTAGATACTCCAATGTCACCTCAAGTGTCCGTGGGTATGATTATACGATATGCATCACACAATCTCAGATTCATCTATTCAACCAACACAAAGAACCTCAAAGAGTGCCCCAAAGTTCTACCGGAGAATCACGACGAAAACATGTGCCAACCCCTATGCATAGGTTCATGGGCGGAACCCGCAAGTTGATCACCAAAACATACATCAAGTGAATCACGTGATATCCCATTGTCACCACAGATATCCACGGCAAGACATACATCAAGTGTTCTCAAATCTTTAAAGACTCAATCCGTTAAGATTACTTCAAAGGGGAAACTCAATTCATTACAAGAGAGAAGAGGGGGAGGAGAAACATAGGATCCAACTATATAGCAAAGCTCGCGATACATCAAGATCGTATCATCTCAAGAACACGATAGAAAGAGAGAGATCAAACACATAGCTACTGGTACATACCCTCAGCCCCGAGGGAGAACTACTCCCTCCTCGTCATGGAGAGCGCCGGGATGATGAAGATGGCCACCAGTGAGGGTTTCCCCCTCCGGCAGGGTGCCGGAACAGGGTCCCGATTGACTTTTGGTGGCTACAGAGGCTTGCGGCGGTGGAACTCCCGATCTAATCTCCGTTTTGGAAGTTTTAGGGTACAACGATATATATGGGTGCAGGAAGTACGTCGGAGGAGCCACGGGGGCCCCACGAGGCAGGGGGCGCGCCCTAGGGGGGTGGGCGCGCCCGCCACCCTCGTGGGCAGCCCGTGTCTCCCCTGACGTGCACTCCAAGTTCCCTGGGTTGCTTTCCTTCCAAAAATAACTTCTCCAGTTGATTTCATTCCGTTTCGACTTCGTTTGATATTCCTTTTCTTTGAAACACTGAAATAGGCAAAAAAAACAGCAAATCTGGGTTGGGCCTCCGGTTAATAGGTTAGTCCCAAAAGTAATATAAAAGTGGAAAATAAAGCCTAATATTGCCCAAAATAGTAGATAATATAGCATGGAGCAATAAAAAATTATAGATACATTGGAGACGTATCAAGCATCCCCAAGCTTAATTCCTGCTCGTCCTCGAGTAGGTAAATGATAAAAAAGATAATTTTTGATGTGGAATGCTAGTTGGCATAATTTCATTGTAATTCTTCTTACTTGTGATATGAATATTCAGATCCGAAAGATTCAAGACAAAAGTTCATATTGACATAAAAATAATAATACTTCAAGCATACTAACTAAGCAATTATGTCTTCTCAAAATAAATGGCCAAAGAAAGTTCATCCCTACAAAATCATATAGTTTTGTCATGCTCCATTTTCGTCACACAAGAATGCTCTCATCATGCACAACCCCAATGACAAGCCAAGCAATTGTTTCATACTTTAGTAATCTCAAACTTATAAACCTTCACGCAATACATGAGCGTGAGCCATGGATATAGCACTATGGGTGGAATAGAATAATGAGGGGGTTATGTGGAGAAGACAAAAAAGAGAAAGTCTAACATCAACGAGGCTAATCAATGGGCTATGGAGATGCCCACTGATTGATGTTAATGCAAGGAGTAGGGATTGCCATGCAACGGATGCACTAGAGCTATAAATGTATGAAAGCTCAACAAAAGAAACTTGTGGGTGTGCATCCAACTTGCTTGCTCACGAAGACCTAGGGCACTTGAGGAGGCCCATTGTTGGAATATATAAGCCAAGTTCTATAATGAAAAATTCCCACTAGTATATGAAAGTGACAGAACAAGAGACTCTCTATCATAAAGATCATGGTGCTACTTTGAAGCACAAGTGTGGAAAAAGGATAGTAGCATTGTCCCTTTTAATTTTTTTATTTTTTTTATTTGGCCTTTCTTTTTTTTGGCCTTTCTTTTTTTATTTGGCCTTTTTTATGGCCTTTCTCTTTTTTTTCTTTGGGACAATGCTCTATTGAATGATGATCATCACACTTCTATTTATTTACAACTCAATGATACAACTCGATACTAGAACAAAGATGACTCTATATGAATGCCTCCGGCGGTGTACCGGGATATGCAATGAATCAAGAGTGACATGTATGAAAATTATGAACGGTGGCTTTGCCACAAATACTATGTCAACTACATGATCATGCAAAGCAATATGACAATGATGAATGTGTCATGATGAACGGAATGATGGAAAGTTGCATGGAAATATATCTCGGAATGGCTATGGAAATGCCATAATAGGTAGGTATGGTGGCTGTTTTGAGGAAGATATAAGGAGGTTTATGTGTGATAGAGCATATCATATCACGGGGTTTGGATGCACCGGCGAAGTTTGCGCCAACTCTCAATGTGAGAAAGGGCAATGCACGGTACCGAAGAGGCTAGCAAGGATGGAAGGGTGAGAGTGCGTATAATACATGGACTCAACATTAGTCATAAAGAACTCACATACTTATTGCAAAAATCTACAAGTCATCAAAAACCTCGGCACTCGCGCATGCTCCGGGGTATAGATTGGTAGGAAAAGACCATCGCTCGTCCCCGATCGCCACTCATAAGGAGGACAATCAAATAACACCTCATGTTTCAAACTTGTTACATAACGTTTACCATACGTGCATGCTACGGGACTTGCAAACTTCAACACAAGCATTTCTCAATTTCACAACTACTCAACTAGCACGACTTTGATATTATTACCTCCATATCTCAAAACAATCATCAAGCATCAAACTTCTCTTAGTATTCAACACACTCATAAGAAAGTTTTATTATTCTTGAATACCTAGCATATTAGGATTTTAAGCAAATTACCATGCTATTAAGACTCTCAAAATAATCTAAGTGAAGCATGAGAGTTCATCTATTTCTTCAAAATAAAACTACCACCATGCTCTAAAAGATATAGGTGAAGCACTAGAGCAAATGACAAACTACTCCGAAAGATATAAGTGAAGATCAATGAGTAGTCGAATAATTATGCAACTATGTGAAGACTCTCTAATATTTAATAATTTCAGATCTTGGTATTCTATTCAAACAGCAAGCAAAGAAAAATAAAATTACATTCTAAGAATAGCAAACATCATGTGAAGAAGCAAAAACTTAGGATCAGCCGAAACTAACCGATAATTGTTGAAGAAGAAAGGTGGGATGCCAACCGGGGCATCCCCAAGCTTAGACGCTTGAGACTTCTTGAAATATTATCTTGGGGTGCCTTGGGCATCCCCAAGCTTGAGTTTTTGTGTCTCCTTAATTCCTCGCATATCAAGGTCTCCCTAAATCTCGAAAGCTTCATCCACACAAAACTCAACAAAGACTCGTGAGATAAGTTAGTATAGACCATTGCAAAAACCTTATCATACTCTACTGTATAAAATCACTGAAATTATTATTTAACATTGCATACTAAATGCCTCTGCATATTTAATAGTCCTATTCTCAAATAGAATCATTAAAGAAGCAAACATATGCAAACAATGCAAACATAACAGCAATCTGCCTAAACAGGATAGTCTGTAAAGAATGCAGAAACATCCATACTTCCCTAGGTCCAAAAATTATGAAATAAAATTCCCACTGTAGTAAATTTATCAGAGCTTAATATGCAAAAGGTTTCAAGATTTTATCACATTCTTACTTTTCTAGGGAATTATTGCAACAGCGGTAAACTTTCTGTTTTAAAACAGCAACATGTAGACTTCTAAAATAGGCATAGTAAAGGCTATCAATGCCACTTTTATTGAAATAAAAGATGAAAAACATTGTTCTAAATAACAGCAAGCAAATCCTAACAAAATAAATTGACGCTCCAAGCAAAACACATATCATGTGGTGAATAAAAATATAGCTCCAAGTAAAGTTACCGATGAACGAAGACGAAAGAGGGGATGCCTTCCGGGGCATCCCCAAGATTAGGCTCTTGGCTATCCTTGAATATTACCTTGGGGTGCCTTGGTCATCCCCAATCTTAGGCTCTTACCACTCCTTATTCCATATTCCATCGAATCCTTACCCAAAACTTGAAAACTTCACAACACAAAACTTAACAGAAAACTCGTAAGCTCCGTTAGAGAAAGAAAACAAAAGACCACTTCAAGGTAATGTAATGAACTCATTCTTTATTTATATTTGTGTTAAAAATACTGTATTCCAACTTCTCTATGGATTATAAACTATTTTACTAGCCATAGATTCATCAAAATAAGCAAACAACACACAAAAAACAGAATCTGTCAAAAACAGAACAGTCTGTAGTAATCTGGATCAAACGTATACTTCTGGAACTCATAAAATTCTCAAATAAATTTATGGACCTGAGGAATTTATCTATTAATCATCTGCAAAGAGAATTAACTAAATAGAACTCTCCAAATAAAAATGGCAGCAATTCTCATGAGCACTAAAGTTTCTGTTTTTTACAGCATGATGAACAAGACTTCTCCCAAGTCTTCCCAAAGGTTCTACTTGGCACAAACACTAATTAAAAGCATAAAACCACATATAAACAGAGGCTAGATGAATTATTTATTACTAAACAGGAACAAAAAGCAAGGAACAAAAATAAAATTGGGTTGCCTCCCAACAAGCGCTATCGTTTAACGCCCCTAGCTAGGCATGATGATTTCAACGATGCTCACATAAAGGATTAGAATTGGAACATAAAGAGAGCATCATGAAGAATATGACTAACATATTTAAGTCTAACCCACTTCCTATGAATTGGGATTTTTTGAGCAAACAACTTGTGGGAACAATAATCAACTTGCATAGGAAGGTAAAACAAGCATAGCTTCAAAATTTTAAGCACATAGAGAGGAAACCTGATATTATTGGAATTCCTACAAGCATATGTTCCTCCCTCATAATAATTTTCAGTAGCATCATGAATGAATTCAACAATATAACCAGCACCTAAAGCATTCTTTTCATGATCTACAAGCATATAATTTTTATTACTCTCCACATAAGCAAGATTCTTCTCATGAATAATAGTGGGAGCAAACTCACCAAAATAACTATCATGTGAGGCATAATCCAATTGAAAACTAAAATCATGATGACAAGTTTCATGGATATCATTATTCTTTATAGCATACAAGTTATCACAATAATCATCATAGATAGCAAGTTTGTTCTCATAATCAATTGGAACCTCTTCCGAAATAGTGGATTCATCAAGAAATAAAGTCATGACCTCTCCAAATCCACTTTCATCAATATAATCATCATAAATAGGAGGCATGCTTTCATCATAATAAATTTGCTCATCAAAACTTGGGGGACAAAAAATATCATCTTCATCAAACATAGCTTCCCCAAACTTGTGGCTTTGCATATCATTAACATCGTGGATATTCAAGGAATTCATACTAACAACATTGCAATCATGCTCATCATTCAAATATTTAGTGCCAAACATTTTAATGCATTCTTCTTCTAACACTTTGGCACAATTTTCCTTTCCATCATACTCACGAAAGATATTAAAAAGATGAAGCGTATGAGGCAAACTCAATTCCATATTTTTTTGTAGTTTTCTTTTATAAACTAAACTAGTGCTAAAACAAGAAACAAAAAGATTAGATTGCAAGATCTAAAGATATACCTTCAAGCGCTAACCTCCCCGGCAACGGCGCTAGAAAAGAGCTTGATGTCTACTACACAACCTTCTTCTTGTAGACGTTGTTGGGCCTCCAAGTGCATAGGTTTGTAGGACAGTAGCAAATTTCCCTCAAGTGTATGACCTAAGATTTATCAACCGTGGGAGGCGTAGTATGAAGATGGTCTCTCTCAAGCAACCCTGCAACCAAATAACAAAGAGTCTCTTGTGTCCCCAACACACCCAATACAATGGTAAATTGTATAGGTGCACTAGTTCGGCGAAGAGATGGTGATACAAGTGCAATATGGATGGTAGATAAAGGTATTTGTAATCTGAAATTATAAAAACAGCAAGGTAACTAATGATAAAAGTGAGCGTAAACGGTATTGCAATGCTAGGAAACAAGGCCTAGGGTTCATTCTTTTGCTAGTGTAAGTTCCCTCAACAATACTAACATAATTGGATCACATAACTATCCCGCAACATGCAACAAAGAGTCACTCCAAAGTCACTAATAGCGGAGAACGAACGAAGAGGTTATGGTAGGGTACGAAACCACCTCAAAGTTATTTTTCCAATCAATCCGTTGGGCTATTCCTATAAGTGTCACAAACAGCCCTAGAGTTCGTACTAGAATAATACCTTAAGAGACAAATCAACCAAAACCCTAATGTCACCTAGATACTCCAATGTCACCTCAAGTGTCCGTGGGTATGATTATACGATATGCATCACACAATCTCAGATTCATCTATTCAACCAACACAAAGAACCTCAAAGAGTGCCCCAAAGTTCTACCGGAGAATCACGACGAAAACATGTGCCAACCCCTATGCATAGGTTCATGGGCGGAACCCGCAAGTTGATCACCAAAACATACATCAAGTGAATCACGTGATATCCCATTGTCACCACAGATATCCACGGCAAGACATACATCAAGTGTT
>NC_041384.1:371797977-371820681 GCF_002162155.2 Triticum dicoccoides | reverse complement strand
AGTTGATTTCATTCCGTTTCGACTTCGTTTGATATTCCTTTTCTTTGAAACACTGAAATAGGCAAAAAAAACAGCAAATCTGGGTTGGGCCTCCGGTTAATAGGTTAGTCCCAAAAGTAATATAAAAGTGGAAAATAAAGCCTAATATTGCCCAAAATAGTAGATAATATAGCATGGAGCAATAAAAAATTATAGATACATTGGAGACGTATCAAGCATCCCCAAGCTTAATTCCTGCTCGTCCTCGAGTAGGTAAATGATAAAAAAGATAATTTTTGATGTGGAATGCTAGTTGGCATAATTTCATTGTAATTCTTCTTACTTGTGATATGAATATTCAGATCCGAAAGATTCAAGACAAAAGTTCATATTGACATAAAAATAATAATACTTCAAGCATACTAACTAAGCAATTATGTCTTCTCAAAATAAATGGCCAAAGAAAGTTCATCCCTACAAAATCATATAGTTTTGTCATGCTCCATTTTCGTCACACAAGAATGCTCTCATCATGCACAACCCCAATGACAAGCCAAGCAATTGTTTCATACTTTAGTAATCTCAAACTTATAAACCTTCACGCAATACATGAGCGTGAGCCATGGATATAGCACTATGGGTGGAATAGAATAATGAGGGGGTTATGTGGAGAAGACAAAAAAGAGAAAGTCTAACATCAACGAGGCTAATCAATGGGCTATGGAGATGCCCACTGATTGATGTTAATGCAAGGAGTAGGGATTGCCATGCAACGGATGCACTAGAGCTATAAATGTATGAAAGCTCAACAAAAGAAACTTGTGGGTGTGCATCCAACTTGCTTGCTCACGAAGACCTAGGGCACTTGAGGAGGCCCATTGTTGGAATATATAAGCCAAGTTCTATAATGAAAAATTCCCACTAGTATATGAAAGTGACAGAACAAGAGACTCTCTATCATAAAGATCATGGTGCTACTTTGAAGCACAAGTGTGGAAAAAGGATAGTAGCATTGTCCCTTTTAATTTTTTTATTTTTTTTATTTGGCCTTTCTTTTTTTTGGCCTTTCTTTTTTTATTTGGCCTTTTTTATGGCCTTTCTCTTTTTTTTCTTTGGGACAATGCTCTATTGAATGATGATCATCACACTTCTATTTATTTACAACTCAATGATACAACTCGATACTAGAACAAAGATGACTCTATATGAATGCCTCCGGCGGTGTACCGGGATATGCAATGAATCAAGAGTGACATGTATGAAAATTATGAACGGTGGCTTTGCCACAAATACTATGTCAACTACATGATCATGCAAAGCAATATGACAATGATGAATGTGTCATGATGAACGGAATGATGGAAAGTTGCATGGAAATATATCTCGGAATGGCTATGGAAATGCCATAATAGGTAGGTATGGTGGCTGTTTTGAGGAAGATATAAGGAGGTTTATGTGTGATAGAGCATATCATATCACGGGGTTTGGATGCACCGGCGAAGTTTGCGCCAACTCTCAATGTGAGAAAGGGCAATGCACGGTACCGAAGAGGCTAGCAAGGATGGAAGGGTGAGAGTGCGTATAATACATGGACTCAACATTAGTCATAAAGAACTCACATACTTATTGCAAAAATCTACAAGTCATCAAAAACCTCGGCACTCGCGCATGCTCCGGGGTATAGATTGGTAGGAAAAGACCATCGCTCGTCCCCGATCGCCACTCATAAGGAGGACAATCAAATAACACCTCATGTTTCAAACTTATTACATAATGTTTACCATACGTGCATGCTACGGGACTTGCAAACTTCAACACAAGCATTTCTCAATTTCACAACTACTCAACTAGCACGACTTTGATATTATTACCTCCATATCTCAAAACAATCATCAAGCATCAAACTTCTCTTAGTATTCAACACACTCATAAGAAAGTTTTATTATTCTTGAATACCTAGCATATTAGGATTTTAAGCAAATTACCATGCTATTAAGACTCTCAAAATAATCTAAGTGAAGCATGAGAGTTCATCTATTTCTTCAAAATAAAACTACCACCATGCTCTAAAAGATATAGGTGAAGCACTAGAGCAAATGACAAACTACTCCGAAAGATATAAGTGAAGATCAATGAGTAGTCGAATAATTATGCAACTATGTGAAGACTCTCTAATATTTAATAATTTCAGATCTTGGTATTCTATTCAAACAGCAAGCAAAGAAAAATAAAATTACATTCTAAGAATAGCAAACATCATGTGAAGAAGCAAAAACTTAGGATCAGCCGAAACTAACCGATAATTGTTGAAGAAGAAAGGTGGGATGCCAACCGGGGCATCCCCAAGCTTAGACGCTTGAGACTTCTTGAAATATTATCTTGGGGTGCCTTGGGCATCCCCAAGCTTGAGTTTTTGTGTCTCCTTAATTCCTCGCATATCAAGGTCTCCCTAAATCTCGAAAGCTTCATCCACACAAAACTCAACAAAGACTCGTGAGATAAGTTAGTATAGACCATTGCAAAAACCTTATCATACTCTACTGTATAAAATCACTGAAATTATTATTTAACATTGCATACTAAATGCCTCTGCATATTTAATAGTCCTATTCTCAAATAGAATCATTAAAGAAGCAAACATATGCAAACAATGCGAACATAACAGCAATCTGCCTAAACAGGATAGTCTGTAAAGAATGCAGAAACATCCATACTTCCCTAGGTCCAAAAATTATGAAATAAAATTCCCACTGTAGTAAATTTATCAGAGCTTAATATGCAAAAGGTTTCAAGATTTTATCACATTCTTACTTTTCTAGGGAATTATTGCAACAGCGGTAAACTTTCTGTTTTAAAACAGCAACATGTAGACTTCTAAAATAGGCATAGTAAAGGCTATCAATGCCACTTTTATTGAAATAAAAGATGAAAAACATTGTTCTAAATAACAGCAAGCAAATCCTAACAAAATAAATTGACGCTCCAAGCAAAACACATATCATGTGGTGAATAAAAATATAGCTCCAAGTAAAGTTACCGATGAACGAAGACGAAAGAGGGGATGCCTTCCGGGGCATCCCCAAGATTAGGCTCTTGGCTATCCTTGAATATTACCTTGGGGTGCCTTGGTCATCCCCAATCTTAGGCTCTTACCACTCCTTATTCCATATTCCATCGAATCCTTACCCAAAACTTGAAAACTTCACAACACAAAACTTAACAGAAAACTCGTAAGCTCCGTTAGAGAAAGAAAACAAAAGACCACTTCAAGGTAATGTAATGAACTCATTCTTTATTTATATTTGTGTTAAAAATACTGTATTCCAACTTCTCTATGGATTATAAACTATTTTACTAGCCATAGATTCATCAAAATAAGCAAACAACACACAAAAAACAGAATCTGTCAAAAACAGAACAGTCTGTAGTAATCTGGATCAAACGTATACTTCTGGAACTCATAAAATTCTCAAATAAATTTATGGACCTGAGGAATTTATCTATTAATCATCTGCAAAGAGAATTAACTAAATAGAACTCTCCAAATAAAAATGGCAGCAATTCTCATGAGCACTAAAGTTTCTGTTTTTTACAGCATGATGAACAAGACTTCTCCCAAGTCTTCCCAAAGGTTCTACTTGGCACAAACACTAATTAAAAGCATAAAACCACATATAAACAGAGGCTAGATGAATTATTTATTACTAAACAGGAACAAAAAGCAAGGAACAAAAATAAAATTGGGTTGCCTCCCAACAAGCGCTATCGTTTAACGCCCCTAGCTAGGCATGATGATTTCAACGATGCTCACATAAAGGATTAGAATTGGAACATAAAGAGAGCATCATGAAGAATATGACTAACATATTTAAGTCTAACCCACTTCCTATGAATTGGGATTTTTTGAGCAAACAACTTGTGGGAACAATAATCAACTTGCATAGGAAGGTAAAACAAGCATAGCTTCAAAATTTTAAGCACATAGAGAGGAAACCTGATATTATTGGAATTCCTACAAGCATATGTTCCTCCCTCATAATAATTTTCAGTAGCATCATGAATGAATTCAACAATATAACCAGCACCTAAAGCATTCTTTTCATGATCTACAAGCATATAATTTTTATTACTCTCCACATAAGCAAGATTCTTCTCATGAATAATAGTGGGAGCAAACTCACCAAAATAACTATCATGTGAGGCATAATCCAATTGAAAACTAAAATCATGATGACAAGTTTCATGGATATCATTATTCTTTATAGCATACAAGTTATCACAATAATCATCATAGATAGCAAGTTTGTTCTCATAATCAATTGGAACCTCTTCCGAAATAGTGGATTCATCAAGAAATAAAGTCATGACCTCTCCAAATCCACTTTCATCAATATAATCATCATAAATAGGAGGCATGCTTTCATCATAATAAATTTGCTCATCAAAACTTGGGGGACAAAAAATATCATCTTCATCAAACATAGCTTCCCCAAACTTGTGGCTTTGCATATCATTAACATCGTGGATATTCAAGGAATTCATACTAACAACATTGCAATCATGCTCATCATTCAAATATTTAGTGCCAAACATTTTAATGCATTCTTCTTCTAACACTTTGGCACAATTTTCCTTTCCATCATACTCACGAAAGATATTAAAAAGATGAAGCGTATGAGGCAAACTCAATTCCATATTTTTTTGTAGTTTTCTTTTATAAACTAAACTAGTGCTAAAACAAGAAACAAAAAGATTAGATTGCAAGATCTAAAGATATACCTTCAAGCGCTAACCTCCCCGGCAACGGCGCTAGAAAAGAGCTTGATGTCTACTACACAACCTTCTTCTTGTAGACGTTGTTGGGCCTCCAAGTGCATAGGTTTGTAGGACAGTAGCAAATTTCCCTCAAGTGGATGACCTAAGATTTATCAACCGTGGGAGGCGTAGTATGAAGATGGTCTCTCTCAAGCAACCCTGCAACCAAATAACAAAGAGTCTCTTGTGTCCCCAACACACCCAATACAATGGTAAATTGTATAGGTGCACTAGTTCGGCGAAGAGATGGTGATACAAGTGCAATATGGATGGTAGATAAAGGTATTTGTAATCTGAAATTATAAAAACAGCAAGGTAACTAATGATAAAAGTGAGTGTAAACGGTATTGCAATGCTAGGAAACAAGGCCTAGGGTTCATACTTTCACTAGTGTAAGTTCCCTCAACAATACTAACATAATTGGATCACATAACTATCCCTCAACATGCAACAAAGAGTCACTCCAAAGTCACTAATAACGGAGAACGAACGAAGAGATTATGGTAGGGTATGAAACCACCTCAAAGTTATTCTTTCCAATCAATCCATTGGGCTATTCCTATAAGTGTCACAAACAGCCCTAGAGTTCGTACTAGAATAACACCTTAAGACACAAATCAACCAAAACCCTAATGTCACCTAGATACTCCAATGTCACCTCAAGTATCCGTGGGTATGATTATACAATATGCATCACACAATCTCAGATTCATCTATTCAACCAACACAAAGAACCTCAAAGAGTGCCCCAAAGTTATACCAGAGAATCACGACGAAAACGTGTGCCAACCCCTATGCATAGGTTCATGGGCGGAACCCGCAAGTTGATCACCAAAACATACATCAAGTGAATCATGTGATATCCCATTGTCACCACAGATATCCACGGCAAGACATACATCAAGTGTTCTCAAATCTTTAAAGACCCAATCTGATAAGATTACTTCAAAGGGGAAACTCAATTCATTATAAGAGGGAAGAGGGGGAGGAGAAACATAGGATCCAACTATAATAGCAAAGCTCGCGATACATCAAGATCGTATCATCTCAAGAACACGAGAGAGAGAGATCAAACACATAGCTACTGGTACATACCCTCAGCCCCGAGGGAGAACTACTCCCTCCTCGTCATGGAGAGCGTAGGGATGATGAAGATGGCCACCGGTGAGGGTTCCCCCCTCCGGCAGGGTGCCGGAACAGGGTCCCGATTGACTTTTGGTAGCTACAGAGGCTTGCGGCGGTGGAACTCCCGATCTAATCTCCGTTTTGGAAGTTTTAGGGTACGACAATATATATGGGTGCAGGAAGTACGTCGGAGGAGCCATGGGGGCCCCACGAAGCAGGGGGCGCGCCCTAGGGGGTGGGCGCGCCCCCCACCCTCGTGGGCAGCCCGTGTCTCCCTTGACGTGCACTTCAAGTTCCCTGGGTTGCTTTCCTTCCAAAAATAACTTCTCCAGTTGATTTCATTCCGTTTCGACTTCGTTTGATATTCCTTTTCTTCGAAACACTGAAATAGGAAAAAAAACAGCAAATCTGGGCTGGGCCTCCGGTTAATAGGTTAGTCCCAAAAGTAATATAAAAGTGGAAAATAAAGCCCAATATTTCCCAAAACAGTAGATAATATAGCATGGAGCAATCAAAAATTATAGATACGTTGGAGATGTATCAATGTATCATGGACTTTGGTTGACTTGCTCGATGATCGGCAAGCCATATAAAATAAATGGATCTTCAAGAGGAATACGGATGGTGATAGTAGTGTTACTGTCTACAAAGCTAGACTTGTCGAAAAAGGTTTTTGACAAAGTTCAAGGTGTTGACTACGATGAGATTTTCTCACTCGTAGCGATGCTTAAGTCTATCTGAATCATGTTAGCAAATTGCCAGATTTTATGAAATCTGGCAAATGGATGTCAAAACTACATTCCTTAATGGATTTCTTAAAGAAGAGTTGTAGATGATGCAACCAGAAGGTTTCGTCGATCCTAAAGGTGCTAACAAAATGTGCAAGCTCCAGCGATCCATCTATGGACTAGTGCAAGCATCTCAGAGTTGGAATATACGCTTTGATGAGTTGATCAAAGCATATAGTTTTATACAGACTTGCGGTGAAGCCTGTATTTACAAGAAAGTGAGTGGGAGCACTACAGCATTTCTGATAAGTATATGTAAATGACATATTGTTGATCGAAAATAATGTAGAATTTTCTGGAAAGCATAAAGGAGTTTTTCAAAGAAAGACCTCGGTGAAGCTGCTTACATATTGAGCATCAAGATCTATGGAGATAGATCAAGACACTTGATAAGTTTTTTTTCAATGAGTACATACCTTGACAAGATTTTGAAGTAGTTCAAAATGGAACAGTCAAAGAAAGAGTTCTTGCCTGTGTTACAAGGTGTGAAATTGAGTAAGTCTCAAAGCCCGACCACAGCAGAAGATAGAAAGAGAATGAAAGTCATTCCCTATGCCTCAGCCATAGGTTCTATAAAGTATGCCATGTTGTGTATCAGATCTATTGTATACCCTACACTGAGTTTGGCAAGGGAGTACAATAGTGATCTCGGAGTAGATCACTGGACAGTGGTCAAATTATCCTTAATGGAATAATGATGTGTTTCTCGATTATGGAGGTGACAAAAGGATCGTTGTAAAGGGTTACGTCGATGCAAGTTTTGACATTGATCCAGATGAATCTAAGTCTTAATCTGGATACATATTGAAAGTGGGAGCAATTAGCTAGAGTAGCTCCGTGCAGAGCATTGTTGACACAGAAATTTCCAAAATACATACGAATCTGAATATGGCAGACCCGTTGACTAAACTTCTCTCACAAGCAAAACATGATCACACCTTAGTACTCTTTGGGTGTTAATCACATGGCGATGTGAACTAAGATTACTGACTCTAGTAAACCCTTTGAGTGTTGGTCACATGGCGATGTGAACTATGGGTGTTAATCACATGGTGATGTGAACTATCACTACAAAAAAAGACACATCCGTGACATTTTGGGCCGAACGAATTTTTTTCCTGTCATACATATGACACTTCTATGACGATAATTGTGACAAAACCCGGTATCATCATAGATGTGGTGGGCTCCTACTTCTATGACAAAAAATCATGACAGAAAATGGGCATTTTGTCCTGGGCGGGCCGGAGACGCAGCTGCGAGACATTCTTTGGGCCGTCCATGACGGAAAAAAACCATGGTAGGAGCGAGGGGGAGGAAAATTTCGGGGAGTTCCCGGTTACGGTGGGAGGTCAGGGGCCGAGTGATGCGCGTTTCTCTCATACACGTACGCGCGTGTGTGCGGGGCGTTGGCTCTAACTTAACCCGAGCGAGGCGTTGGACTCTAACTGAACCCAAGCGATTGCACTGCAGGCTACGCGTTACTGAACCCGAGCGATCGATCAATGGCTGTTAGCTGAACCCGATCGAGCGATTCCTTCGCTACTGCTGCTAACTGAAGCCGATCGATGCTGCCTCTGGGATGAATAGTGAGTGTTGCGGGGGGGTTGGATGAACAGTGAGCGGTGGCGTTGCCTCTGGATGAACAGGACCCCGTGGTGTGGAGGGCTGGATGAACAGTAGACAGTGGAGGGGTGCCCGTGGAGGGGTGGTTGAACAGGACCCTGTGGTGTGGAGGGCTAGATGAACAGTAGACGGTGGAGGGGTGGTTGAACAGTAGCCGGTGGAGTAGCGCGCGGTGGAGGCTGGATGAACAGGAGCCCGTGGAGGCTGGAGGAGGTTGACGGTAGCCCGTAGAGGCTGGAGGAGGTCGACGGTGGAGATGAACAGTATCCCGTGGAGTCCCGTTTTGCGGTACGCCACACCCCTCCCGATGAACAGGACGCCCATTTCGACCGTCGCGCTCCAACACAAGTCCGTTTGGTCTGTTTTGCGGTACGCCACACCCCTCCCGATCAACAGGACCCACATTTCGACCGTAGGAGGTCCGTCTCCTCCGTTTTGCGGTACGCCACACCCCTCCCGATGAACAGGATCCCGTTTTGAACATGGCCGGTCGAACACAAGGCCGTTTCCTCCGTTCTGCCGTACGCCAGGCCTCGTTCCCATCGCCTGTTCCGTCCAAGCCCTCCCGATGAACACGACCAAGCATTCCGTTCCGACCCAACCGGTTGGCTCCCACGCGTTCCGCTGCCTCCCGATGAACACGACGCATTCCGTTGCCTCCCCATGAACACGACGCATTCCATTGCCTCCCCATGAACACGGCGACGACGATGTTTCTCCATTTTGACCCAGCCATGTCAACGAGCCCTCGCCGTACATATGCGCGAGTAGGCGTTCGAGACCCCGCCCGTATGTACACATACGTGGCCGTATTTTCTTTCTTGCACCCTGGCCGCTGTACGTACATGTACATGCTACGTGCGCGCCTCTAATACGACACATGCGTGCCTCTACATCCACCAGTATATATGTACGTACATGTTCGCGACTAGAATGACAACCCTACGTACGCTTCGACCAGGTGGGTCTCGACTGTCAGGCACTTCCTTGCATGCGAAGATGTAGCTGGTGGGTCCCAGCAGTCACGGGGGCGAATCGTTTTGCTTTTTTTTTGCCCGGACGCACTTCCTTGCGTGCGAAGGTGTAGCTGGTGGGTCCCAGCAGTCAGGGGGGAAACGTTTTTTTTACGAAATACGGTGGCCCGTCCGGTGGGTCCCCGCTGTCAGGTGGAGGAATAATTATTTTGCGCATAATAAGGAGGCACTTCCTTGCTGCGGCCGTGGACCCAGCTGTCAGCGTCTCCATGCACAGTACTCTTCTGATGGAAGTCGGTCGTTGACCACATTGACCACGCCGCGCCGAGAGCACCACGGTGGTGGACGACGGCGAGGCCTAGGAAGGGGACGATACGGAGGCAGGGAAGACTCGGCAGTTGTTTCCCACGCGGAGGGGAGTACGACTGTACGAGGGTTTACTGGTTTGTCTGCCGTCGCCGGAGAATAACAGCAGGTGTGGGTGAGTAGAGGGATGGCTAGGCCAGCGATGGGAGTACGGTGGGGCGGTGAGGCCTGCGCAGCAGCACAGCCGGCCGCGGGAAGGAGGGAGCAGGCAGTCCCGCCGGCGCTTGTTTGAGCGGCTGGAGCAGGAAGAGCAGAGATTGAAGAAGCACGACGGCCGTTGGATGGACGTCCAACAGTCAGTGCTTGTGCGTCAACCTTTTTTTAGGAAAGCCTCAAATCTGTGGAAAATAGCATATATCCCATCTGCCATTATTTCTAATAATTTACAGCCCATTTACTAATTCTTAAGGTTTTTTTGGAGCCCATATTCTTTTTGTTAGCATTACAGCCCATATTGTGGCCATGGTTAAAAAAGTATACGAAATTTTGCATATTTCGGTGCGGTCCGAACTGTTTTTAATCCCAAAATTTCGACTCACATTCAAACTGATTTTAAAAATAAATGTGTATCAATATAAAATCAAACAGATTCTCCACGCATAAAAATTAATGTAATTTAAAATCTTGAAATGAAAAATAGATATTTGAAACTAATTGCCGGTTTGATGCGTTTTAAAAATGTACAGCCCATTTCTCATTACTGATGGGCCATTTTCTAGGCCAGCCGAATGAAAACTCTCCTTGTCTTGAAAGATTTGCAGCCCAACAAGCCTGACAAAGCGACTTACTTGGAAAATCACAAAAAACTAGGCTGTGGTCATGGACCCAGCTGTCAGCCTCTCCATGTACAGTACTCTTCCGATGGAAGTCATTCCTTGACTACATTGACCACGCCGCGCGAAGAGCACCACGGCGGTGGACGGCGGCGAGGCCTAGGAAGGGGAAGACGCGGAGCCGGGGAAGACGCGGCAGTGGAAGCCCGTGCGGAGAGGAGTATGAGGGTTCACTGGTTCGGTTGCGGTGTGAGGCTGTCGTCGCCGCAGGGCCTGGCCAGCGGTGGGAATAGTAGGGGACGGTGAGGCCTCTGCGGCAGCACAGCCGGCCACGGGGGGCAGGAGCATGCGGCACGACTGGCGCTGCTTTGGGCGGCTGGAGCAAGAAGACTAGAGGTTGAAGAAGCACTACGGCCATTGGATGGACAGCGTACGGTCACTCAAGCTAGAATCGTTCATATTGACTAAGTTGACAAAGCCCTTCGTCCTCATCAACTTAGTAGGCCCACAAGTCAGCCTCCCACCATGGTGGGTCCCAGCTAGCCGGGGGAGTATTCATTTTTTTGTGCGTAATAAGGAGGCACTTCCGGTGGGTCCGAGCTGACAGCGGGGGGAATGTTTTTTTCGCGAAATATGGTGGCCCGTCCGGTGGGTCCCAACAGTCAGGGGGAAACGATTTTTTCGCAAAATACTGGTGGCCTGTCTGGTGGGTCCCCGCTGTCAGGTGGAGGAATAATTATTTTCCGCGTAATAAGGAGGAACTTCCTTGCGGCTGCCGTGGACCCAGCTGTCAGCCTCTCCACGTACAGTACTCTTCCGATGGAAGTCGGTTGTTGACCACATTGACCATGCCGCACCGAGAGCACCACGGCGGTGGACGACGGCGAGGCCTAGGAAGGGGACGACACGGAGCCGGGCAAGACGCGGTAGTGGATGCCCACGCGGAGAGGAGTACAAGCGTTCACTGGTTCGGCTGTGGTGTGAGGCTGCCGTCGCCACAGAATAATAGGGGGTGTGGGTGAGTGGAGGGATGGCCTGGCCAGCGGTGGGAGTAGTATGGGGGCGGTGAGGCCTCCGTGGCAGCACAGCCGGCCACGGGAGGCAAGAGCAGGCGGCACGACCGGCGCTGCTTTGGGCGGCTGGACCAAGAAGACCAGATGTTGAAGAAGCACTACGACCATTGGATGGACATCATACGGTCACTGAAGCTAGAATCGTTTATATTGTCTAAGTTAACAAAGCCCTTGGTACGCTCCAACATAGTAGGCCCATAGGTCAGCCTCCGAAACGGTGCGCCCAGATGTTAGGGGGAGGAATCATTTTTTGGGTGGCTGAAGCTAAGAATATCTGAGATTGAAGAAGAAGCACGACATCCGTTGGATAGACATCCGTTGGATAGACATCCAATGGCTACTGCTGCTAGAACCGTGTGTTGACTATAATAAGTTGACAAAGCCTTGCATACGCGTCAACTTATTCTTTTTAGGGGACGCGTCACTTAGTAGGCCCACAAGTGTGTGGCAGAGAACTTATAGCCCATTTGCATTTTGTAAGAATGTACATCCCATTTTTGAATTCTAATGGAATTTACAAAAGCCCATTGACAGTTTGTTAAAAGTACAACCCATTTTCTAGCTAGGACAACGATTAATAATTTCAACCAACCGTTGAAGACAGAATTCAATAAAATTTCCCATATTTTGATGGGATCCGAAATATTTTTATCCCGAAATTTCTAGTGAGATTAAATATAAATTTGTATTAAGTAAAAATCCAACGAAACATTGTGCGCGCAACAATGAAAATTTAAGATTTTCAAAATCCATAAATAATATTTTATAAACTAATTTCGTGTTTGGTGCATTTTTATAGTTACTGCCCAATTTTTATAATTACATCTCATTTATTTTTTTAAAGCCCATTTTCCTGTTAAGCCTAATGCATCCCTCCTAGGAAAGATTTGCAGCCCAGCGGGGCGGAGAATAACAAGTTGAACTTGGCTGGGTATTCCTCAAAAAGACGTATAGCTGGGCTAGCCATTTTCATCTTGAAAAAATTAATATCTGGGCTGGATATCTGGCCTAGGCTAGACGGGCCACAGCCCGCCCAGTTAATACCCTGCTCTCCTCTGAACAACAACGAAATCATCACCAAGAAAAACTTTGCAGTGCTCACGCCTCAAAAACACAAATACTGCTCGAGATGCTTGGTCCCAGCTGTCGGCCGCACCTTGTGCAATTCTCTCGTTTATATTGACTACATAGGTTGACAATGGTGTGGGACCGTGATGTCAGGAAACCAGGAGAAAGCAAAAAATATATAGTTGTACATAATAAGGAGACACTTGCGTACGTACGGCTATGGCCCTAGTGGGTCCCTAGTGTCATCCAGTCAAAATAAAGTCATCTCCTGAATCCTCATGTTCGTTGACGATGTTAACCATGCTCGGCGCCACGACGAGCGCAACAACTCGAAGGACAATGGAGAGGGCCCCACGGGCCTTACGGACGGTCTGATACAGCACCCGCTGCTCATTCAGGAAGCCAAGATCATCGGACACCTATGAGCACCTTCGAGAAACTGAGACGGCATGCAACGGTAAGTCCGCGCTTGGGAGCTCTGGTTTATTTCAAACCTGTATTAACATACAAGTGTAATTTACTCGTCATCGGAAACAACGCGTAAAATACAGGCGTAATGAAACCAAGGGCCCGAGGTCTGTAAGTAAAACCGGCGGGTTACACATGTAATTTGAGAGACCAGTGTATATTTTACGAGCACTGCTATATGGACGACATTACCAAATGATACATGTACGACGTGCGTATCATGCCATCCATGGGCAAGGCTGAAACAACAGCTAACGGCTGGATTAGCAATCGTCCGAGTGTCGTTCAGCGTTTTTATCGTGTGTGAAGTACTTCCGATATTTTACTAGTCGAAATCGACCAACCAAGCGCCTTCGCCCGAGACCATATGCTTTAATTTACAAGCGTCGGTTTTACAAGCGGTTTTGGTTGAAAACGACGATCCAATCATGGCCTAATATCATGAGTTGGTCGGAAGATCATATGGTTTCACATCTAACCTACTCGACTTGTCCTATAGGCTATGAATGAAACATCAGACGATGAACTTCTTAAGCACGAAAACAACAGAAGAGGATGATATTCTTAACAAGCAAATCACTGGCATTAGATCGACATGCAAAATAATACGAAGCATTATTCTAAGGAGGCACAGTGAACAGCTCGTGATGCTGCATGCCACAACATTCCAAGCTCAACTTTGCAATCAAACACAAGGCCTGGCATTACATAGACAATATTCAGAACAAACTCTTAACACAGGAATATCTCAGCAGAGTAACTATTTACTTCTAAACTGAACACGGGAATAGGAAAAAACACTCGACGCTGCTCACAGCAAGGGCGTCCCACTCAAAAATATCAAATGCATGTCTTCTGGCTAACATCAATGAGAAAATTTTGACAAGGTTTTCCAATTCCAATATATTAAACTAACGTCTTCTTGCTAACATCAATGATTAAACTTTGACAAGCTTTTCCCATTCAAAATATGTAATGCCTATGATCGTCCTGTCATAGCTTCTTGTACTTGTTTGGGCACTTTTTGCTCAGGGCACTCCACATGTTGTTAAATTGGCAATGGTCTCTGCAGACTAGTCATGTCACCGGTGTCTAATAATACTCTCTAAAGCTTCTCGGTCATTCCTTCTGTAACGTAGCGCAAACAGTGACTGCTTCTTTCTGCAAAGTGGAAAGACCAACTGGACCCAGTAATGCAGCAGTTTGCCTAGGACACATTGGCTCATTTTGTGCAGTTCAACTAAAATCAAAGTCGGAATAAAACCGAGCTTTAATTTTGATATCCCTCTAAGCAACAATAGGTATAAAAGGAAACAATTACTGATAAATAACGGTTGATGACTTGTACTCCCAGAAGAAAAAGCATCTACTGATCTACTTTATCTTAATGGGAAACAAAGCATGAGAGTAGCAATTCTCCATCAGTGTGATTCATTCATATTGACTGAGACATTATCTTAACAATGCCTTGTTTCAACATGTATAAAGAACGACAAAGCAGAAAAGTACCATTCCTAAAACAATGCAACTGGTTCATTTTAACAGAGACATTATCTTAACAATACCTTGGTTAAACATGTAGAAAGAACTACAAAGCAGGATAGTACCATTCCTAACAAGTGTTGCAGTTTTGAACTAAGATTCAGTAGTTGATTAATTCTGAGAGTGGCATTGCTTAATTTTACTAGCGGCATTAGATTAACGAAAAGCATAAACAGTTCCAGGGGAGAGTGGGCGCAACAATAGTATGTGCTTCCATCTACTTATAAAGGGGGTGATGCAGAGTTTGTTGTAACAAAGCAACAAGCGTCATGTATGGGTTGGTCCCATTTTTGTTCACTACTTAATGGGAAAAGACAGCAATAAATAGCTTCAATTCAACATTTATTTAAAACAGTACCAATACAAGTAGAACAACATCTCAAAGCACACTACACAATCATGTGGATGAAGGCCTGTACTGACCTTTCATGACACGGACAAGATAAAATACGAATCTGCCAACACGAATAGGAAATCCAATCTCGTTTTGTGCAGTTGCACTGAAATCAAGCAAAGTGTTTCACGTAGCGAAGCAAAATGTCGCAATAGCAACAAGTTGAATCGATACGAAGACTAGAAACAAATCTCGATCTCCTTTTGTGCAGTTCCACCAAAATTAAGCAAAGTCACCGGTGTGACATTCAAGTGGAACTGCACAAAACACTCTTAAAACGTAAGTGTTTCGAGTAGCGAAGCAAAATGTCGCAATAGCAACAAGTTGAATTGATACCCCTGTTTTAACAGAGGCAAAAAAGGAAACAATTACTTGGCGATAAAGGAGGATGAAACAAACGGTGACAGAAAGAAGCATCTAACTTATCTTGGATGGAAAACAAAGTAGGATAGTAGCATTTCTAAAACGGTTGCATTGATTCATATTAACAGAGACATTTTCTTGAAACAACATTCGTTAAAAATGTAATTTACTTTTAACAGTGGCATTGCTTCAATTTTCCAGCGGCATTCTTAGATTAACAACAGCAAAATAGCTGTATGGGACATGCCAGCACCATGTGCATCCACACGTATAAATGGGTGAAGCAGAGTATGTAGCCAAGCGGCATATATACGCTGGTCCCATATTTGTTCTCTTTGAACCTTCTTCCTATGTGAGGGCAGCAAATCTAGTCCTGCACAAACTACCCGACCCCCCAGTTTCTTTCCCTTTTCAACAAAGTGATCAGTTCCGTACAGATTTGTGTACTGGGTTACCCCATTTTTCCCTTTTCGACCTACAAAGCGGATGGATAGCCAGTCTATACTACTTTCCGCCCCTCCTTTCCTCATTGAACCACGTCCTAGATTCTTGCTCCAGCCCACCGCACCATTCTTTCCTCTTTTAACCAAGACCTAGATTCGACTACAGATCGAAAAAGATCCACATGCAGCTAGAGCAACGACGGTTTCAAAGAAACTTATACCTTAGGGTCGTCGGGATGTGGCAAGGCGTGCGGCGGGAGGCCGGATCTGTCCACACTATGTATGGCAGCGAGGAAGAAGGGGTCGGTGGCCCTCCCGCACAGGTGCTGGGTGAAAGAGAACAGTGCAGCCGGCAATGGATTGCCTCCCTCGCCGAAGGCGATAGAGTGAACACCGCACCTCCTTCCCTTCCCGGTGCGACGGGATACGGACGCCTCCTTCACCAGCTGTGAGGGGGGAGAGAGAGACAAGAGGCCAATGCAGTCTTATTTAGATCTGGTGAAGAGAGGGTGAGAGACTGTGAATATAGCAAACCCTAGCAAATGAACACTGAGCCTCCAGCATGTAACATATATGTAGTGCGGCGAGCGTGTGGAGAGTGCAAACCCTAAGTTGATGTCCACTCTGTTTGTGGTCTATTTTTTTCCTAGTTTTTTGTTTCTTGTTGCTACATTATGTACTTGTGGGAGCTTAGATGTAATATCCTTAAATAACATCTAGATGTGAATTAGACAAACTGATTTTCTAACGTACCAAGAAAGAAAACTTGATCAAAAACACGCCCCCGCTTCCAGGTCGCGAGCGTCGTCGCGCACACACACATAGACATAGACATGCATATCCATGTTTACGTAAAATTCCATTTCCATCTCCATCTCCAATCATATTTGTCCAACTGGCACATTATTTACATTGTTAATTATATATGCAGCAATATTAACGTACATCATCTCTTGTTTGCGCATGTCCGGACCGCTGCCACGGCCGGTCCTGACCAACCCGAACCCTCTTCATCACCCGCGCATGCTTCCCGCCCGAAACGGTCAGTGCCACATTCATGCCCGGCCAGAGCAGACGTGACCTCTCACTGGCGCCGGCATTGAAGCAGTGCGCCGGCCGAGAGAGCGTCACCCGCGCCGCTTCCGGGTGCACGCAGCTGCTCCACGTTCAAAGGTCGCAATAGCCGGCTACAACATGCATGTAAAAAGTTCTTGGCAGTCCATGATATAGCTAGTTGTCCTCCCCCAACTCGTCAATCTCTTCCAGTAGTGCTAGTACTCCATGGCGTGATCCATCGACAAGAAGGCGGGAAAGTTATCGTATACTCGGTTTGCGGTGAGTGGCATGCCGAGCGATCGTGTGGGGTCGAGCCGTGGAGGAGGGTGAGACACGAACACGACAGACGTGATTTAAACATTGGTTTTTCTCAATGGCGTGATCCAATGAAACGAAACATTGGTTTCTCTCCGTTCCATTTTTTCTCCGGAAAAACGAAAACTTTCCACTCCATTTTCATTCCTATTCCAAGGTTGTCCCGTTACAACATTCCATCAAATACAAAGGAAAACTAACACGCATGCTGATGCATCTCAATGATTCACAGATCATAGCCAATATTTACTTCACAACTAAAGAAAAAAGTTGTGAGAGCGTGTACGAAAGAAAAACTATTGATGGGGTCACTACGACTTAAACCCTAAACCCTAAACATGATTTAATTTCCTGGACAGGTAGAACATGTCGAAGGAAAGACGGCTGGTACCCTTGGATCATACGATGCTTTTGTGCAGTTCCACTAAAATCGACCTGAGCATCCCTGATGGCAAAGATATTGAAGAAGTTTGATTAGAATAATAGTACTAGCACTAGTTCATGAGACATAAACTCATCACAAGTAGAAGCCGGTAGAAGTAGAGAAAGATCGACATGGAGATGGAGCTACGGCAGTGGAGCAAGCCGGCTCCAAAAGGAAGATGGACTACCTGGGACGTCGGGCTGTAGCTAGAAGGGCGGTTGGGACGCGGCATTGGCCCATACCGCGGTGACCCCCGATTTGGACGCACCGACTGTGGGTTTTCTCCCTCGCCGATGTCGACCACGTCTACGCAGAACATTGTTCCCTTCCCCCAGCTGCGGGATCAGGCCCGTCGTTCTATGCTTGTCAAGAGAGCAACCTAAGCAAGCAGGCTTGTAGCTTAGGCTCATGCTAGTGTATATATGTGGTTTTCTTTTTCTCTCCATATCAACCATTTTATACTGCGCACGTGTCATTCAAGAGTGAAATGATGGTTGCTTCTTCGGACTAACTTACTATGTGATTTCACTGCTCCTTAGTGGCCCCTACACGTACTCCCCCTACGTATATGCAACAGTCACACGTACACATGGACGCAAAAACGCACGCGACGCCCTAATGCATGCATGTCCGAGCACATGACGGAACACACACGGTCACGCTCAAGTGCTCAACCTACACGTGCATGCACACACATACTCAGTCAGGGTAAGCTAGTGACCGTATAAACACCGGAAAATATATATATTGAGCGCAATGAGCGTATTATGAAGTCCACTGACCGTATTTTTACAAATATACAGTGACAAACAGTGTATTTATCTTGTTTGAAATTAAGCCATATTAACCGGAGAGGAGGCAGTATGGTCTAGCATTACTTTGTTGTGTCTCGTCAACTTGCCGAACGAGGAGAAGGTTGCAGGACGTGAGAACCTTGCGCGCAGTGGCTCATAGGACAAGGAGAAACTTTTGACTAAAGCAAGCTCTCCCTTGCTCAGTTGGTGGACGTGCAACAGTTAATTCGGTGTCAGATTGCCGGAAGCATACACTATACTACTAGTAGTGCTATTATTGTTCGACTTCCCGAATAGGCGAACAGCCAAGCGCAAAGTTCACTAGTACTACTACTATAGTCTATAAAGGTACGTACTATACTAGTACGAACCGGATGGAGGAGCGTCTGCACTCTTATTATAATTTTAAAATGTGATAAAGCAATCTTCAATACATTTGGTTCTCTTTGAGGGTTCTCGCATGTGATAATGGAAGTTGATTGCATGGAACACTTGCCACAATTCTCGCTTAATTCTGGCTCATGTCCTATTACAAATAGTAGCACTCGGTAATATTTCCTCTTTTTTTGTTATTCAGCATGTAAACAGGTCAGCAAACCTTGCGGCGCATCTTCGTGCGAACCATGCTTGCTGCACTTTGAATGTGGCCGAGAGCTGGCTTGATGAAACACGCTTCCTACTTCTTTTTTACGGGGTACCTCGCTTCCTAGTGACCAGTGTCTTGGCTGATCATCCTAAGAATGCTTATATATGAATAAAGCTCTCTCCTTTACCCGCAAAAAAGATTAAGCCATATGAGCGCTGCTATGCAGATGACTCATGGTGCACGATTCTTGCACGACAGTGCTAATCAAGTCGTCCATGCCTATGAGCAAACTACGACATGCCAATGGATTCACCATCGTCCAGCTTTCGTCCGAACAAGTATCGTCTGCGTAGTGGTTTCGAAGCCATATTAACCGAAAAGGAGGGATTATGGACTAGCACTACTTTTTGGTGTGTCCCGTCAACTCGCAGAACGAGGAGAAGCTTGCAGGACAAGGTGAAGCTCGCTTACGCCTTTTGACTAATGCAACCTACCCTTGGTGGACATGCATCAGTCCATTCGGTGTCAGATTGTGAGAGGCACACACTGTAGTACCCAACATGCGGAGTACCATCATTGTTCGACTTCACGAAGATGCGAAGAGCCAAGCGCAGTAGTACGAGTAGTACTACTACTAGAACTGCATGGTGGAGCATCTGTACTCTTATTTTTTATCTCTGATAAAGTACACGTTTATTCCGGAGAAGGGCGGAAAACGGCAGCCCAACATGTAATGAATGATATCGATCAACCAACCATGCTCGAATATATCTTGGCCTCCGTGCGAGCCCGTCTGTGTGTTCTCGCTCCTCAGGCTTGTTTGGTTCATGACTAACTTTGCCACAACTAATCTTAGGCAAACTGTAGCTGCCACAAAAAGTGTGGCTAACAAAATGGCCACCACAAGTGTGGCAAGATTTGGCAAAAATTTGAGCCTATGACTCGTGGGTCGTATAACTAGAAAACTGTGGCAATAAACCAAACATATGCCTAAGGTGTTGTGGCATGACTAAGGTTAGACGTGGCAACCTTAGGCTGAGAACCAAACAGCCCCCTCGTCTCTCTCAAGGAACGGCGAGTTGGCTCTTTGCCATCAATTGAGATCGGTTTGCTCACACTCCTGTCCCACATGTCACTGATATGCCAAGAGGACATGCATTGACCGACTAGCCATACACGTACTTGGTTTTGCACCTTCATACTACTCCTCCCTCCGTCACAGTTTAGAGGGCGCGCTTCATTATGATGCATTTCTCTCAATGCATTTCCACCACCAGAGAGACTTTAGACGCGTTTGGTTTAATGCTCAATTAATTAGGGCGTTGTAACCGCAATCAAGTCTGCAATTTTCTCTCCATGTATTGTACTACTATGGAGTGGAGTAAGTGCATGCATGTGTGTACTCGGGGTGGAAGCACTGCATGCATGTGTGTACGCATTATTCCCTCTAGTAATAGACGCTGTGCTATAACTAGCAATGCTACAGGACGATCGCTAGTCGCCTTGGCCCCACAGATTTTTTTTCTTTTTTCTGAAGCGCGATGTATAAAAAGTGACGGATGGAGTAGTATGAGCGGATTCAAAAAAGAGTGTATTGATGGTTGCTTCTTCAGAGCAACTTACAGTGGGAAAGGTGGGGCTTATGATTTGACTGCTCATTACTCACTATTAATGCGGCGCAACGACCGGGCTGAGTCTCCCATGCGGTTGTGCACTACCCCCTCGGTTCTTAAATATACTCCGGAGTATTTGTCTTTCTAGAGATTTCAATGAGTGACTACTCAAATATTTGTCTTTTTAGAGATTTCAAATGGACTGGCACATACGGATGTATATAGACATATTTTAGAGTGTAGATTCACTCATTTTGCTCCATATGTAGTCACTTGTTGAAATCTCTAAAAAGACGAATAGAATATTTAGGAACGGAGGGAGTACACATACGAAGCAAAATGAGTGAATCTACTCTAAAATATGCCCGTTTGAAATTTGTAAAAAGATAAATATTTAGGAACCAAGGAGTATAATTTTGTGCATGGCACATGGACCCGGATGATGAAGAGGCTTCTGGCAATGCTATCAAGCTTCCATCATTTGTTTACATAATTGACATACTATACAAATAATTTTCCAGCGACATGAAATTGTACAATGGTGTGAGCTTTCAGCTTTTGTTTCGGATGTCTTTCCATCGATGCTCTTTCGGAAACAATAAAAAACTAACTTCCTTGCTAATGCATGTCAATTATTAGCAGATCCGAGCTAATAATTACATCACAACTGAAGACGGAGTTGTGAGAAGGTGTTAAATTAAAATTGATCCATGCTTTCATTGGCAGCAACGTCCCCCCAGCTCTGTCTAAATCAACAAGGCATGTTGGGAAAAAAGTAGTTGTCTGGAGCATGCAACATTCCGATCATTTTGTGCAGTTCCACTAAAATAGAGCTGAGCGTCCCTGTTCCAAAGATATTAAGTGTGATTACGATAATAGAGGACTGCTGATGAAATAATAAACACACAAATAGAAGTCGGTCATCTTTGCAGTCTCTCTTAAGACTAACTAGTTGGAGAATATTAGGCTCGGAGTTGGATGAGGAGGATAGAGCAAAACCAATCTCCCTTTGTGCAGTCGCACTGAAATGTAGAGACGTTGCCTGTGTGACATTTTAGTACAACCGCACAAAACACTCTTAAGAAAAAAGTGATTTGTGCAGTTCACCAAAAGGTCGCAATAGCAACGAGGTGAAACGGATAGCCCTGTTTGCAAAAAAGAGGTAGAAAGGAAACAATTACTGGCCAATAACAGTTGATGACACATGCGACGACAAAAAAGAAGCATATTCCTTGTCCTAAGGGAAGATAACAACACGGTTGTGTTTGTCTAAAACGGTGTGAGGACGAGAATGCAATATGGAAAGTACACCGGACGAGCTACGTTTTGGGCAAAGAACTATGGAAGATCCACATGCAGCAATGTGGGAAGACGGGCAGTGGAGCAAGGCCGGAGGGGATACCTGGAGGTCGTCGAGATGTAACTAGGTGAGCGGCGGCGGGCGGAATCTGCGAGCAGGTGGCGTAGGCCCTGTCGTGCCGGAGCTTGGTCAGAGAGAACGGAGTGTGCCGCAGATCAAGACGTGCTGCCTCGGCACCGTCGAACAGAGAAACGGTGCACTTCCTCCCTTTCCCCTGGCGGAGGGGATGCGGCCGGATCAATGACCAACGGTGAGAGAGAGAGAGAGAGAGGCCACCACACTCCCTTTCCCTCGGCGGACGGGATGCGGCCGAATCAGTGACCAACGGAGAGAGAGAGAGAGAGACGCCACCCCAGCCTTGTGTGAGATACTCTGAAGAGTGACAAACCAGGCAGGCAGACTCCATTGTATATAGTGAGCGGACTACCTTTTTCTCCATAAAAATCGTTTTATATTCTGTGTATGTGCCATTGAGCAATATAACTTTATTTAAAAATAACGCGGCAGCGCGTCGAGTCGAACTTTGTTTCGTGCACGCGTGGTACACGACCTCCCTAGGTAAACAACCGCTACAGGCGTTCAAATTAGCACGTGGGCTACCATTTTGTAAAGAAATGAGCTCCACCGTGTACCCACGCGGGTGTGGCTGGGCACGAAGCGTGAGTACGTGCACGGTGCACCTATTCTCTTCTTGTATACGTACACGATACAAACCTAGAGAGAGATATAGTGTGTGGGTTCTTGAGAGTTTTTGGGGGG
>NC_041384.1:371754845-371797967 GCF_002162155.2 Triticum dicoccoides | reverse complement strand
CGATCCACGAGAAGAGAGTGGAGGTATCATCGGCTTGAGGTGTCCATAGAATCGAAGAGAGGGATGATGTGTGTGTGTGTGTGCGCGCGCGATCGATAAAGAGTGCCATCGAATTTGTGTGTGCCCACGTCAAAGATATAGAGTGGCTGGCCTACTGGAACGTGAGATGGGACATGTGCAGTTTGTCTCTGTGGCATGGATACCTACCTGCGGCGCTCGACTATCGGTGTGTGGTGGGGGAAGAGGGAGGCCCAATTAACTATAGAGGTACAATGGCTGGTATATGTGTGGAGGAGGAGAGAGGCCTACCTCATGTATTAAAGAGATCGATCTGCCTCATGTATTAAGGGAGATCGATCGGCATCCAGGCATATGTGCAGGAGAGGAATAAGGTTGGGAGAGAGACAGAGCTAGAGTGTTGGAGGGGGTGGTAGTGGAGTTGCTTCTAACAAATGGTGGGATAGGCTTGCTAGACAAACGGAGGGCACGCCCGCAATATCAATAAGAGAGGAGATGGCTGCTTGTTGTCTGTGCACGTGCGTGTGAGAGACAGGTCAGGAGGCATGCACGAATGATGAGGGGGACGTTGTGGCTGTGGTAAGCAGACGTAACTACGTAGGAAGATCAATCGCCCTTTGTTAGAGAAAGGAGAGACATAACTTGTGAGGTACGTCGATCGATGGGGGTAGTTAAAGTCGATCTAGGTATATGTTGGGAGATCGATCTGTATACATGCATGTGTGTGTTAGAAGCAAATGAGGCACGAGGAGAAGGATGGAGAGAGAGGGATGCATGTAGGAGGTGGTACGAGAGGCATACTATATCGAGGGGGGAGGAGTGTGCGAGTACGAGAACGATGAAAAGAGTGGTGGGAGTGAGGCATGGACAGTGACAAGAGAAGAGGGGAAGCTTGTGTTTGTGGTAGGCACACCTGGCTAGAGAGGCATATTGATCGATGTGTGCCATAAAGAAGGAGCTGGGGGGCCTACACACACCGTGGGTGAACGACCTAAAGTGAAAAGACAAATTTGTGTGATGGAGCTAGAGAATGCTGAGGGAGGGTGAGAGGGATGCGGGCGTGTGCATGCACAAGAGAAAGTTAGTGCTAGCTACAAAGATAAGAGGGTTGTGTGGGTGTAAAATACGAATAGAGATCATATATACTTCATTATAAAAAGCGAATTCGGATATTTGAAGAATTTATCATAGTGTTTCAAACCGACGCATGTGTGAATATATATAACGGTGATACACATGGTGTGGTTATGAACATGTTATAGTACATTTAATATATTTTATCTCTACTCTTATAAAAAACGGAGTTGTTGATGATGGTGTGCCTGCCATCCTGCATTATAGGCCGTCCGATTTATATCTGGCGGATAGCAAGGAAACTATTATGGTTGAAGTTGGCAACAATCATGATTGTAGATTCTTATTGAAATAGAGAAACGAATTCAAATTTAGTTCAAATTGCAGCGGTAGTATAGACATTTGGAATGCACTAAAATGTTGGTATGAGTAGGTTACATGCATTGATGTGACCTTTAATAGCGTAATGAAGGATTTCACATGTGTTACAGGAGCTATGCCACACATTAGTCGAGAGAAGAGAGACGCATGTCACATGAATGCCTCTGTACATGCAAATACGCAAACTCCAGATGCATTTTATGTTAGTCCTATTTGTGTGGAGGTGCCACCAGCTAGTCCAAAGAAAGATACGGTGATGCCAAATTTCAGAACACCTCCAAGATGGTAGTACAGAGCGTGCCAAAGAAATATCTCATTTATCTTTTGATTAGATACTATGTGATCAACATGGCCGGAATATTTAATTAGTTTCCTTGCAATTAGAGTCCTAGTACGTAGTCTTTGGAGTCTGTACGTGAGCTTTTAAATTGGAAAAGGAGTATAGGTCGGTTGCTAGATTTTGTCTGGTTTGCTTGGATCTGTACCAGTCCAATTAGAAGAAGTATTTGGTCAGCGTGGGTGTCGCCTATATAATCGGCAGGTTTCAGCTTTTGTACAGGAGTTTTTTTTTCAGAGTTGAACAATATACAGAAAAGGCAGCATTATGGTTGAGCCAAAGATATTTGCTTGCTGATCCACGAGGGATCTGGGAGTTGCTTGGCGTGGAGTTGATCTGTGATTGATTATACGCTAGTTTTTGTGCAATTTGGTCTTCTGGCATCTTGCTTGATCCAAAGAGTTGTTCATCTATTTCTTTGTCTGTTTGCTGCTATTACGAGAATCATCGTGGTTTGTCGCTGTTTTTCGTGTACCGTGAAAGATTGGGCCAATGAACGAATCGCCGTCTAGTCAGGTCCCATCAAGTGGTATTCAGAGCAAGGTTGATCACGATACAATTTTTCTCTCTCTCTGGTTCTTCAGTTGATCTACTTGAGTTGCTACAATGGTGAATTCACAGAAATCAAATTCAAGTGTGCATGGTGCACATGAAGGAGATGTGGAAGACGAGCTGCCCTTGCCCACCTATGATCCGAGTGTTTCGCCGGCTATCGTGCTAGGATTGGAGGCAACTCGTGACTATGTGTTGAATCTAGTGGGGAGGTGCATCGACAAGGTTGAGGAAAGTCTAGGAAAAAAGATTGCTGACTTGACTGAGGCCGTTCATCGATTGAGACCACGGTCACCACCTAGTGATGGGTCTGCTGCACCGCGTTGTCATCAGCAATTATCTGGACAGCGGGTAGGCAAACAAGTTCGCAACAATGGTGAACATCAAGACCATCAGTCTGAGGGGGCTGGTAGCTATTACGAGCATGTGCGGCATGCTTATAACCATCATGGAGGTGGCCTACACCATGGGGGAGGACATGAACGTCCGCAACACGCCTACGAAGATGATGGTATTGGAAGAATAAAAATTTCCATACTGTCGTTTAGCGGCAAAGACAACCCGGATGATTATTTGGAGTGGGAGATGCGCGTGGATCAGATTTTTGATGGGCAGCGGTACACCGAGGAGAAAAAAGTTCGCGCTGCATCTATTGAGTTCATGGCTATGCTTTAATATGGAGGAACCAACTATGTCGCGTGGGAGGGCGTCCGGAGTCTTGGAATCAGATGAAGAGTATCATGAAGAGATGCTTCGTTCCGGAGAACTTCACTAGGACCTTGTACACACGCTTGCAGCAGCTTCGACAAGGTAACTCTAGTGTTGAGGAGTATTATAAAGAGATGGAAATATTACTGATTCGTACAGGGGTAGAGGAGCAAGAAGAGGCTACAATGGCACGATTCATGCATGGCTTGAAATCAGAGGTACGAGATCGTGTTGATATGGTAGAATATAATGGATTACAAGGATTATTACACCATGCCATTCGAGCGGAGCAACAAGTAAAGCGTCGTGCCGGTCATGATAATTCATCAAACTCGATGCGACGTAATTTTCAGAGAGATGGTGGTGGTAATAGTGGTTTCAAATCTGATTCTAAGTCGGCTACCAAGGAAGTATCTCCATCCAAGGTTGAATCATCTCGTGCTTCTAAATCTCGTACTAGTGATATTGTGTGCTTTAAGTGTGGTGGCAGGGGGCATAAGAAGTTTGAGTGTCCTAATGAGAGGAGAGTGCTCCTCACAGAAGAAGGATACATGTCTGCGAGTGATGGAGAGAAAAATGTTGACCCGTCTAGTGAGAAATCTGAAGATAAGGAAGAAGTGTATGCGATGAGTTTTGAAGCTGCAGAAGCATACCCATCATTAATGGTGCAGCGAGTGCAAGAAGATCGAATTGAGGATAAGGGACAGCGATGGAATATTTTCCAGTCTGAATGTAAGATCAACAACACCAATTGCAAACTGATAATAGATGGTGGAAACTACACCAATGCAGTCAGCAAAGGGTTGGTTGATGCTTTGGGGTTGCCTGCATGGAAGCACCCGCAACCCCACCGTGTCGAGTGGTTGTATCATACTGGGAAGTTGAAGGTTACTCATAAGGTGCGCATCAAATTCTCCGTTGGTGATTATATTGATATGGTGATATGTGATGTCATACCAATGGAAGCATGCCACTTATTATTGGGAAGGCCATGGCAATACGACCATAACGCAACACATGAAGGTCGAACCAACACATATTCGTTTTGGGATGCTGGAAAGCGATGTGTGCTACAACCAATGTTTGGCAATACAATCAAGGTGGATGAACATGTTCCATTGAAGAAGAAGATTGCAAAGGCTGATCCAAAACCGAGGACGGTTTCTTTTGAAGAGGGAGGGGATGATGTGACCTTTAATAGCGTAATGAAGGATTTCACATGTGTTACAGGAGCTATGCCTCGCATTAGTCGAGAGAAGAGAGACGCATGTTACATGAAGGCCTCTGTACATGCCAATACGCAAACTCCAGTTGTGTTTTATGTTGGTTCTATTTGTGTGGAGGTGCCACCAGCTAGTCCAAAAAAAGATACGGTGATGCCAAATTTCAGAACACCTCCAAGATGGTAGTCCAGAGCGTGCCAAAGAAATATCTCATTTATCTTTTGATTAGATACTATGTGATCAACATGGCTGGAATATTTAATTAGTTTCCTTGCAATTAGAGAGTCCTAGTACGTAGTCTTTGGAGTCTGTACGTGAGCTTTTAAATTGGAAAAGGAGTATAGGTCGGTTGCTAGATTTTGTCTGGTTTGCTTGGATCTGTACGAGTCCAATTAGAGAAGTATTTGGTCAGCGTGGGTGTCGCCTATATAATCAGCAGGTTTCAACTTTTGTACAGGAGTTTTTTTCAGAGTTGAACAATATACAGAAAAGGCAGCGTTATGGTTGCGCCAAAGATATTTCCTTGCTGATCCACGAGGGATCTGGGAGTTGCTTGGCGTGGAGTTGATCTGTGATTGATTATATGCTGGTTTTTGTGCACTTTGGTCTTCTGGCGTCCTGCTTGATCCAAAGAGCTGTTCATCTATTTCTTCGTCTGTTTGCTGCTATTATGAGAATCATCGTGGTCTGTCGCTGTTTTTCGTGTACCGTGAAACATTGGGCCAACGAACGAATCGCCGTCTAGTCAGGTCCCATCATGCATTATACAGCAAGCGAAAAAAATTAATCGGACATAACATGGATTCATACTCCCTCCTTCCATCTATATAGGGCGTAATGAGATTTTTAAGACCACCTTTGACTATTGACAAGATAAATAGTACATGACATGCACAATGTGAAAATTATATCATTGAAAGAACCTTTTACAGATGAATTTAACGGTGTGCTTTGTGTAAGTTGCATGTCATATATCATTTCTCTAATATTTGGCCAAAGTTAGCATCCAAAAACGCATTAGGCCCTATATAGATGGAAGGAGGGAGTAGCTTTGAATAGCATTTGTATAGTAAAACAGGGCAAGACTCTCTCTTTGTGTGGTGTGAATAGTTTTATTTTTTTCATTTTCTTTTTGGTTGAGGGAAGTGCGAATTGATTTGGTACGTACAAGTACAGTATTACTACACGTTAGGCTTGTCCCTAAAATTCAACCCGCGTCTTGTTATATCCCGAAAATTCAGATATCGTGCTCCCAAAACTGGCGCCTTCACAACCCGCGCCTTGCTATCCCGAAATTACAACGCGCGCGAAAACTCCCTCCAGCTGCCAAATCCCGACACGCGAAACCCCCCTTCTAACCCTGAGCCAAAAGGGCCGCTAGTTCAAATCGGTGGGGGCTACTTTTGTAACACACCCTACATTTTGGACAAGCGCGTCCCTATGTCATGCTTCACCCCCTCCCATTGCCCCCTTTTCGCCATTCGAAATCCCAGGCCGCCATAACCTCTCCGCTCGAGCCACGAAACCCCACCCTCCTCCGTCCGCCACGTCACCGCTGCCCAGCCGGAGCCTCTTCCCCGACGACGTCGTCCACCGCAACACCTCGACGTCCCTCGTCCACCTCCCCGGATGAGGATCCGTCGTCCATCTCGCCGTCCCGCCGGTTCAGCCGCCCGGTCCTCCACCTCCAAGGAGCTGCTCCGACGATTGCCTCGTCTATCCCGGCTGCTCCATCCCCACAGCGCCGCCTTAACCTGCTCCACCGGAACCGCAACATCCTCACCGACTCCTCGGACGAAGCCGAGGCCTACTCGGCGCCACCAAAGAGGTTGTACACTCATCGCATCGCACCTTCTCCTTAACTCGACCTCCTGGCGCCGACGGTGCTCCATCCCGCACCCCCATGGAGCGGCTACCTTGAAGCCGGCGCCGCGGGCGACATATCCACGACGGCTCTCCCCCAGTGCGAGGCCCCTTCGGCGGCGGCATCCATACCAGCCGGATCTGCAGCTGCTGCTCCGGCTCTTGCTCGCTCGCTCGCGCTGCTGCTACTGCTCCGGCTCTCGCTCGATCGCTCGATCGCCCAGCTGCTGCTGCTGCTCTCCCCCTCACTCGTGTTGCTGCTCTGCTCCGATTAAGCCACACTTCAGTCGACTGAATTGACTTTTGGGTCAGTCGATTTTCAGGGGCTGGGGGGGCTCGCCGGAGTTAAGGAAGAACCACCCACGGCGGGGACGGGGGCTCGCCGGAGAGGTACCCCACTATCCATCTTAGGGTTCAGGGTGGGGGCGGGGAGCCTAGAGGGCTGGTCGGGGCGGCGGTGGCGAGTTGTTTCGGGGCGGCGAGGCGACGCTGGGGCCGGCGGTTCGGCCGGTGGTGGCTGGTGGCTCAGGGGGTGCAGGTTGAAGATGAACTGCAGGCCCTCCCTAAACTACATGTCAAGTGCCTCTCTGCTACCATTGCGTTCAGTTTCGACAGTAGCATTCAGATTCCAAAGTAAATTTCAGTTTCGACAGTTAAGTTCAAAGACTACAGTTTTTACTTCATCTATTGTAGTCAGGTGTTTTTGGTGATATTAATTTTACATCCATTTTACATCATCTATTGGAGATGCTACTAGAATCCCACTTGAGATTGACGATGTCTGTCTTGTGCTTCTTCAGCCATGACGTCTTACGGCTCACCGGAGCTGCTCCAACGACAGAACGATCCATCACAACAGAGCAGTGCTATGACGGCCCCGATTCAATCATACACTAATCATGCACGCAAACGTGTACGATCAAGATCACGGACTCACTGGAAGATATCACAACACAACTCTACAAATAAAATAAGTCATACAAGCATCATATTACAAGCCATGGGCCTCAAGGGCTCGAATACAAGAGCTCGATCATAGACGAGTCAGCGGAAGCAACAATATCTGAGTACAGACATAAGTAAACAAGTTTGCCTTAAGAAGGCTAGCACAAACTGGGATACCGATTGAAAGAGGCGCAGGCCTCCTACCTGGGATCCTCCTAAACTACTCCTGGTCGTCGTCAGCAGGCTGCACGTAGTAGTAGGCACCTCCCGAGTAGTAGTAGTCGTCATCGACAGTGGCGTCTGGCTCCTGGGCCCCATCGTCTGGTCGCAACAATCGGGTATAGAAAGGGGAAAAGAGGGAGCAAAGCAACCGTTAGTACTCATCCAAAGTACTCGCAAGCAAGGAGCTCCACTACATATGTATGCATTGGTATCAAATGGAATAAATGTATCATATGTGGACTGAACTGCAGAATGCCAGAATAAGGGGGGATAGCTAGTCCTTTCGAAGACTACGCTTCTGGTAACCTCTATCTTGCAGGAGAAGAAGAGAGTAGATGGTAAGTTCACCAAGTATCATCGCATAGCATAATCCTAACCGACGAACCTCCCCTCGTCGCCATGTGAGAGAGCGATCACCGATTGTATCTGGCACTTGGAAGGGTGTGTTTTATTAAGTATCTGGTTCTAGTTGTCATAAGGTCAAGGTACAACTCCAAGTCATCATGTTACCGAAGATCACGACTATTCGAATAGATTAACTTCCCTGCAGAGGTGCACCACATTTCCGAACACGCTCGATCCCCTTTGTCCGGACACACTTTTCTGGGTCATGCCCGGCCTCAGAAGATCAACACGTCGCAGCCCTACCTAGGCACAACAGAGAGGTCAGCACGCCGGTCTAAATCCTATGGCGCAGGGGTCTGTGCCCATCGCCCATTGCACACATGCACATTGCGTACACGGCCGGTGAGCAGACCTAGCCTCCCTTATACAAGAGCAGGCGTTCCAGTCCAACCCGGCGCGCGCCGCTCAGTCGCTGACGTCACGAAGGCTTCGGCTGATACCACGACGTCGAGTGCCCATAATTGTCCCCGCGTAGATGGTTAGTGCGTATAGGCCAGTGGCCAGACTCAGATCAAATACCAAGATCTCGTTAAACATGTTATCTTGAAATAACCATGAACGCCGACCAGGGCCAGGCCCACCTCTCTCCTAGGTGGTCTCAACCTACCCTGTCGCTTCGCCACAAAGATCCACACAGAGGGTTGTCGGGAAAGTATGTCCTTCCAGCCCCCAATTCGTGAATCAACCGCAGGTACTCCTCGAGCCGACCCGTCTTTTGTCACCACAAGTATCATATATTATGTATAAGTATATACCCGTGACCACCTCCCAAGTGATCACGGCCCGATAGTATAGCATGGCAGACGGAGAAGAATGTAGGGCCACTGATGGTAAACTAGCATCCTATACTAAGCATTTAGGATTGCAAGTAAGGTATCAATAGTTGTAGCAACAATGATAGGCTATGCATCAGAATAGGATTAACGGAAAGCAGTAACAAGCTACGCTACTCTAATGCAAGCAGTAGGGAGAAGAGTAGGCGATATCTGGTGATCAAGGGGGGGCTTGCCTGGTTGCCCTGGCAAGAGAGAGGGGTCTTCAACACCGTAGTCGTACTGGGTAGTAGTGGCGTCGGCCTCGGTGTCTAGCGAGAGAAGAGGGGGAGGAAACAATAAATATAATGCAAACAAATGCATGATGATGAATGACATGACAAAGCGTGATGCTAGGTGTGCCCTAATGTGGTATGAGGTGGTACCGGTGAAGGGGGAAAACATCCGGGAAAGTATTCCCAGTGTTTCGCGTTTTCGGACAGATGAACCGGAGAGGGAAAGTTATGTGTTCGCGATGCTAGGGATGCGTGGCGGACGAACGGGTTGCGTATTCGGATTCATCTCGTTGTTCTGAGCAACTTTCATGTTGAAAATAATTAAATCCGAGTTACGGATTAAAAGATATGATTTTCTAAAGATTTACTAATTTCTGGAATTTAATTAATCATTTAATTTAATTCGAAATTGGATTAATGACATCAGCATGATGTCATGTTGACATCAGCAGTCAACAGGGATTGACTAAGTCAAACTGACAGATGGGGCCATTGACTAGGTCAACAGCACAGTCAGCAGGTCCAGTCAGCAGTCAACAGTCCTATTGACTTAGTCAAACTTATGTGTGGGTCCCACTTGTCATACTCTGTTAGTTAATTAACAGTAGTTAATTAGGTTAATTAGTCATTAGGTTAATTAATTTTAATTAGTTAATTTAATCAGAATTAATTAAGTTAATTAATTAATTAATTATTTTTACTATTTATTTATTATTTATTTTATTATTTTTGTTTCCCTTTTTTTGTAAATGTTCTGGGGTGGGTCCCCTTTGTCATAGGCCCGGAGGGCCATAGTGGGTGTGGGCTAACGGATGTGGGCGTAGCCCAAATGGGCGCTGCGGGCAGAGGGGCGCCGCCGACGCTAACGGGCGTTGCCACCAGCGTGGCGTGCAATGCCGGCGAGGACGAGCGAGCGGCGGCAGCGGGTGGCCAGGAGGGCGCAGATCGAGGCGCGGTGCAGGTGGGCGCGGGGTGCAGCGGGGACAACGAGCAGCGCGTGCAGGGAGCTGTGGAGGCGGGAGCGGGTCATCGCCGGCGAGGTCAGGCGGAGACGGGTGACGAAGGCAGTTGGCGGGACGGCCATGGCTGCGGCCTGGAGCAGCGAGCAGGAGGGCGTGGGGCCATGGACAGGCACTAGCTGGTCGGGAACGCAGCGTGGGCGCGGCCAGTGGTGCGAAACGCGACCGCGGGCGAGGGGGTCGCGCGCGGCACGAGCACCCGCGGGGGCGCGGCCAAGGAGGTGGGGCAAGTCACTGCTAGGCGGAGTGGAGACGGCGGCTACGGGCGTGGGGAGCGCGTGCGCAGGCGGACGGCGGGGCGCGCGTTGCGCGGCACAGGGGTTCAAGCGCGCGCGGGGGGCAAGGAGAGGCCGGGGTCTCACCGTGGGGGGTAGGGTCCAGGGCAGCGGGGCTCGGGGAGGTTGACGAGGACGACGGCGGCGTGGAGAAGGCAGTCCAGCGAGGAGGGGCTTGACGAATCCGACGAGGGCGGTGACGTGCGCGGTCGTCGGGGCTGAGGACGTGGACGACGAGGTCCAGCGGCGACGGGGTGGCGACGGCGAGCGATGGGGCGCGGCGTCGGGGTCGAGGCGATGGGGGACTGGGGCGCTGGCGTCGCGAGAGGGGGGAAGCAGTTCGTCCCCGATCCAGATCGGATCGAGAGGGGAGAGGAGAGACGTGGGGAGTGGGGGGAAAGGGTGCGGTCGGGGTGGTTAGGGTTTCCCCTGGTGGGGTTATGAAGGGGGGTTGGGCCGGTTCGGTCGTCTGGCCCAGTTGGCCAAGGGGGGGTCCTTTTCTTTTATTTTGTTCTCTATTTTGTTCTTTTCCTTTTATTTATTTTTCCTTTTCTGTTTTATTTTACTTTTAATTTCTTTAGTTTTGTAAAATATGACAATAGCTCCTAAATTAATGTCTCTGAATAACCCACGGCCTTAAAAAGTTTGGTGACTACATAAACTAGTTTAACATTTGTTTATTAATTTAAAAGAATTCAAATAATTGTTTTGCTACTGTTTTATTTAGTTAAGTGCATTTAAACTTTTTATAAAGACTTGGTTTATCCACCAATATTACTTATGAATTATTTGGCACAAACCGAACATTTTTGTTTTATTGTTTGAAAACTTTTGTTGTATGCCATATTTGGAATTTGAATTTTGAATCAGTTTTTGAACTAACGAGGGATTAGCAACAGTAACGGAGGTGACGTGGCATCATTAGCAGAGTTTTTCTGTAGCCTAATTATCCGGGCGTCACAATTCTCCTCCACTACAAGAAATCTCATCCCGAGATTTAAGAGGGGAGTAAGGGGGAAAGTTCTGGTTACGAAATTTAACGGGTGTCATCGGTCTTGGTTGCTCTTCTCGAAGAGGTCGATTCATTCTGTTGCTGTCTTCATTCCTCTTCTTTAGGGCATCATGATGAAGTCGTCATCCTTTCTTCGGGGGTTCCATCATACTTACGAAAAAGGATAATGGGTATCTTTGGAAGAACGGACCTTACAAGGTTGACTATCTGGCAGATAACTCAGGGAATGTGGTAGAAAGTAACTCTCGAATAGATACTTAAGAAAATATCGAGAGTAAAGTAAGAAGGTACCATGAGAAGTTTCAAACGGATAGGCAACCATTCGATGTCTGAAACAACATGCGAAAGGGGTCCAAAGCAATGAGATTGAATATTGCGTGTGTTACCAGAATAGATCACTAGGACGATGGCCCGTGAATTACATATGAGGCCACGCGCGAGGAATAACTTTGGGAATATGGAGTGTACAGGAGAGTCAGGTTTCGATCCTGTGGAACTGTGGGTTATGGGCCCACCATGTGGTTTTTTTATAGGAGCAGTGACATCTTGCACGGTCATGATAGCAAGGCATGTCAGAGAGTACCATGTTAGTTATGTCGGCAACAACGTTGGTACCAAGGGCGAGGGACGAAGAGAACCATTTTCCTGATCGTTGCAACGAGGCGGACCAATAGGCAAAGTTCTCGTCCATCAGTGGTTACCGGAATGTCATCAACAAAATTAACAGGGCCTTACTGACAGAATTGTACACGAGGGGTTTACATAAGCAGGGAATTAATACTGCTTAGACCATAATGATCACCAGAAAGGTTAAACCAATATTTCAGGGGTATATCCTTCCCAATGATGAGCAGAGTATGATATCCATGACAGGATATAATGTAGAAAACCCTTTAGGTAAGGGGAGAAAAAAAATTCATGACATTACCCATACAACGGTGTTCGGATAATTGAGCAAGAAACATTTAGCTTCGGGCTTCAAATGTTCTTGTTGAAAAACGGAGTACCACAGACATGCTTCGAGACAGCATTGACATGGTCACTGGGTAAAGATCAGACTTTGGATACAAAAAGGATCCATCAGGAACAACTTATAGAATAAGTCTTACAATTTCCTCATGGACGAATGGCTAACCTTGTAAAAGGATACTATAGCAATAGGTCCTCCGACCAGGTGTGCTAGGAATGACATCATCTTACCGGGTCATATAAATACCAATGTTATAACTCTTGGAAATATGTTCCAACCATCATATCTGACCAAGATTCAGATCTGATTGGTGTTAGGATACGTCAGACTCAGGATGCCTGAGAAGAAAAAGGTGCAACACAATTTGATGAGATGACATTGTAAGATTCTTGGGAAATGAACGATGGAAGCGAGTTCCGAAACAAGAGTTCATCATTTAACCAAGGAGAAGATTAGGGGTGGCTGATGGACTCAGCGACAATTCATCGAGATTACCAACAAGATGGATTCCACAATTATGTGAACAAGGAGATAACATTTGTGAGATCAAATGATATAATGATGTATGCTCTAGGAAAACATACACAATTAAACATTGGTTGGAAGGTGCACCCGATATATGGGATGGGTAGCATGATCAATGTTTAGAATGGTGATTCAATAACCAATACACAAATAATGAAACTATCATTCATTAACTTACAAGTAATAGGGTTGCTAGAAGTTTTGAATTTTACACCTCACAGTCCATTTTTCGATATTCCGGTTAGAAACAACACGGAGACCAAGAAATGAATGGAGATGGCGATAAGTATTACTATATCCAGAATTTCTTAAGAGGTGGTGAAACTCTAACAACATTCTTGACATAAAAGATGGTAATACTTCAAGGTAGAACATAATACGAGCTAGATAGCAAGGAACTCAAGGTACCACACAAAACTAGAACAAGTTTTGTGTTGGGAGGGATATCAATAATGTTGCCGATGTTAACACAATTCATCGAGAGGGCAAGCATGTAATTTATCATCAGGAACTCAATGTACGTCTCGAAAGAAGTTCAAATGTTGACAATGATCATGACACATTTATCGAGAGGTTTCAAGAAGATGTAATCGATCGGCGATGACATCACACCAAGGAAATGGTGAAGCAAAAGGTTACTATAACCATAGATAAGATGCCATCTCATAATTCGGAGTTGTCCCTCAAGACAAACAATATGATGCGGAAAGTTCGATGTAAGCTTAGAGCACTGCCGAGATTGTGTCCCGAGGATGAAGGGCATAGGTAGAATGGTCAAGCAGTCAGCCTGACGAATGATGTGGTCAATCAGTTGGGAATGACATGATCGAGTACAAACTCGTAAGCAATGAAGCTTACTAAGAGTTGTCGAATCACAGTGTGGACTCGATTCACTATTCGGTGCTCTTGGTTGACAACAACCCAGAACTCGTGGAGTGACTATGATAGGGAAAGGTATTAATTCATCAAAATTTCATAAGATGAAGTGCAATGGGTTGGTATCCTCGAGATACCAGGGGGTAATACTCGAAAGTAGATCAGGATAAACGTTGAAGTGGCGTATATATCCGCAGAAGGCAAGTACTTTAACTTGTCCGAGAAAAGGATCAAAGATGATCAATCATGGTCGGAACCACGGTTGCAAAGGACCAACATAGATACCAAATGAACTTATATCAAGGGGACCATTATTTTCACGAGCAGCTTCCACGATAAGTTCTACATAGTGTCCATTGGCATGAATGCAAAGTTCAAGGTCGACTCCCACTTCTCCGATGCATAACCTTTCATTCACTCCTCAAAATAAAACGATTTCAGTGTCAAAACCTACCTGGTGAATTACCAGAGGAGTATGACCCGTGAAAACTTTTGGGTTCACACAGATTATGGAAAGCATAGGTTCAACCCATCAGGGCATCTTAGAACATATAGCACGAACTTTAGGGTCAATTAACACGTGCTCGAAGCAGAGCATGGTTGACAAGGCATAGGATATAACTTGCCAAAGGCAGAAGACATAAATTACCAAAGGTATTATGTATCAGGGGAGAAACTCTCAAGATTATTGGAAATGAAGGACACGGTCGGATAATAATCAAGCAAATGGTCTCGTGGACCACAAGGAACCTGATGTGAGTATCGTTACTCAATCAGAAGAGAAAAGATTGCAAGGTATCAGATTATAGAAACAACTGACTAACTCAAGGCTCAAATGCAAAGGAATTACGAATTCCAAGACAAGGGATCAGAAGCAGATGCTTTGATTAAGAATGGATAAGTTGAATAGTCTTAGGGGTACAATCGATGGTAATTTGATTGGTCGAGAACCAGCTCATGTTTAAAATGACATCTCAGCCGGAAGGATAAATCCTGAGAATTGCAAGCATCCGCAGCATATTGAATCGACGGACTCAAAATGATAGTGACAAAGGATGCTAATAAGATTATTAGACTTATGGGATTAACCATAATTTAATCAAGCAAGAATTTCAAGAATAATAGGCTGTTGAGGATTTTCAGAATATCAAATGGTATTCCGAAGACTTTTGTGAAATACATGAATCAACTGGGATGAATGGATCCTCGATAAGTGTAAGGAATTATCCGTAGGGGTATTCAGGTGGCAAGGAACTACAAGGCAGTAGGCACCAAATAATCTCAGAACAATAAAGAGGATTTCGGGGTATCTTGTCAACTGGGAGTAAAAGTAGGAGCGACAAGTGTATGTACTTATCCATAGGGATATTTCGATGGTAGGGAATTGAAAAAGCAACATGCACACAGTCTCGAGAGAACATCAGAGAGTATCTTTGAAATCCTTCGGTGAAGCAGGCCAACATCTAGAATGAAAGGGCTCTCCAGGAGAAAGTATTTACGAGAACCTAGAGTTAGAGTTAGTAAAATCATTTAACCCGAATAGAAGAGAGATTAGAGTCCCAGAGTAAGGGTCGAGGAGTAAAAGATCCTAATACCACCCAATGGCGACGTGGGCCCATGGGCACACAGCCATGTTAGTAAAAGTTTTGCAATGTCTAGACTCGACTTCGGCCAAGGAGTGTGGAAGGGGGATTCCTACAGGCAGTCGGCTCTGGTACCAACTTGTGACGCCCTTGATTCAATCATACACTAATCATACATGCAAACATGTCTGATCAAGATCAGGGACTCACGGGAAGATATCACAACACAACTCTACAAATAAAATAAGTCATACAAGCATCATATTACAAGCCAGGGGCCTCGAGGGCTCGAATACAAGAGCTTGATCATAGACGAGTCAGCGGAAGCAACAATATCTGAGTACAGACATAAGTAAACAAGTTTGCCTTAAGAAGGCTAGCACAAACTAGGATACAAATCGAAAGAGGCGCAGGCCTCCTGCCTGGGATCCTCCTAAACTACTCCTGGTCGTCGTCAGCGGGCTGCACATAGTAGTAGGCACCTCCCGAGTAGTAGTAGTAGTCATCATCGATAGTGGCGTCTTGCTCCTGGGCTCCATCGTCTGGTCGTAGCAATCGGGTATAGAAAGGGGAAAAGGAGGGAGCAAAGCAACCATGAGTACTCATCCAAAGTACTCGCAAGCAAGGAGCTACACTACATATGTATGCATTGGTATCAAATGGAATAAAGGTATCATATGTGGACTGAACTGCAGAATGCTGGAATAAGGGGGGATAGCTAGTCCTTTCGAAGACTACGCTTCTGGTAACCTCCATCTTGCAGTAGAAGAAGAGAGTAGATGGTAAGTTCACCAAGTATCATCGCATAGCATAATCCTAACCGATGATCCTCCCCTCGTCGCCCTGTGAGAGAGCGATCACCGGTTGTATCTGGCACTTGGAAGGGTGTGTTTTATTAAGTATCCAGTTCTAGTTGTCATAAGGTCAAGGTACAACTCCAAGTCGTCCTGTTACCAAAGATCACGACTATTCGAATAGATTAACTTCCCTGCAGGGGTGCACCACATTTCCCAACACGCTCGATCCCCTTTGTCCGGACACACTTTTCTGGGTCATGCCCGGCCTCGGAAGATCAACACGTCGCAGCCCTACCTAGGCACAACAGAGAGGTCAGCACACCGGTCTAAATCCTATGGCGCAGGGGTCTGGGCCCATCGTCCATTGCACACCTGCACATTGCATACACGGCCGGTGAGCAGACCTAGCCTCCCTTATACAAGAGCAGGCGTTCCAGTCCAACCCGGCACGCGTCGCTCAGTCGCTGACGCCACGAAGGCTTCGGTTGATACCACGACATCGAGTGCCCATAATTGTCCCCGCGTAGATGGTTAGTGCGTATAGGCTAGTGGCCAGACTCAGATCAAATACCAAGATCTCGTTAAACGTGTTATCTTGAAATAATTGCGAACGCCGACCAGGGCCAGGCCCACCTCCCTCCTAGGTGGTCTCAACCTGCCCTGTCGCTTCGCCACAAAGATCCACACAGAGGGCTGTCGGGAAAGTATGTCCTTCCAGCTCCCAATTCGTGAATCAACCGCGGGTACTCCTCGAGCCGACCCGTCTTTTGTCACCACAAGTATCATATATTATGTATAAGTATATACCCGTGACAACCTCCCAAGTGATCACGGCCCGATAGTATAGCATGGCAGACGGACAAGAATGTACGGCCACTAATGGTAAACTAGCATCCTATACTAAGCATTCAGGATTGCAAGTAAGGTATCAACAGTTGTAGCAACAATGACAGGCTATGCATCAGAATAGGATTAACGGAAAGCAGTAACAAGCTACACTACTCTAATGGAAGCAGTAGGGAGAAGAGTAGGCGATATCTGGTTATCAAGGGGGGGGCTTGCCTGGTTGCCCTGGCAAGAGAGAGGGGTCGTCAACACCGTAGTCGTACTGGGTAGCAGCGGCGTCGGCCTCGGTGTCTAGAGAGAGAAGAGGGGGAGGAAACAATAAATGTAATGCAAACAAATGCATGACGATGCATGACATGACAAAGCGTGATGCTAGGTGTGCCCTAACGCGGTATGAGGTGGTACTGGTGAAGGAGGAAAACATCCAGGAAAGTATTCCCGGTGTTTCGCATTTTCGGGCAGATGAATCAGAGAGGGAAAGTTGCGTATTCTCTATGCTAGGGATGCGTGGCGGGCGAACGGGCTGCGTATCCGGATTCGTCTTGTCGTTCTGAGCAACTTTCATGTTGAAAATAATTTAATCCGAGTTACGGATTAAAAGATATGATTTTCTAAAGATTTACTAATTTATGGAATTTAATTAGTCATTTAATTTAATTAGAAATTGGATTAATGACATCAGCATGATGTCATGTTGACATCAGCAGTCAATAGAGATTGACTAATTGTAACTTACAGATGGGGCCATTGACTAGGTCAATAGCACAGTCAGCAGGTCTAGTCAGCAGTCAACAGGCCTGTTGACTTAGTCAAACTTATGCGTGGGTCCCACTTATCATACTCTGTTAGTTAATTAACAGTAGTTAATTAGGTTAATTAGTCACTCGGTTAATTAATTTTAATTAGTTAATCTATTCAGAATTAATTAAGTTAATTAATGATTTTTTATTTTTTATTGTTTATTTTTTATTTTATTTTTATTATTTTTGTTTCCCTTTTTTGTAAATGTTCTGGGGTGGGTCCCCTTTGTCATAGGCCCGGAGGGCCATAGTGGGTGTGGGCTAACGGATGTGGGCCTACCCAAACGGGCGCTGCGGGTAGAGGGGCGCCGCCGACACTAACGGGCGGAGCCACCAGCGCGGCGTGCAACGCTGACGAGGACGAGCGAGCGGCAGCAGCGGGTGGCCAGGAGTGCGCAGATCGAGGCACGGTGCAGGTGGGCGCGAGGCGCGGCGGGGACGGCGAGCAGTGCGTGCGGGGAGCTGCGGAGGCGGGAGCGGGTCATCGCCGGCGAGGTCAGGCGGAGACGGCTGATGAAGGCGGTTGGCGGGGCGGCCATGGCTGCGGCCTCGAGCAGCGAGCAGGAGGGCGCGGGGCCGTGGACGGGCACTGGCCGGTCGGGAATGCGGCACGGGCGCGGCCAGAGGCGAGAAACGAGGCCGCGGGCGAGCGGGTCACGCGCGGCACGAGCACCCGCGGGGGCGCGACCAAGGAGGCTGGGCAAGTCACTGCCAGGCGGAGTGGAGACGGCAGCTATAGGCGTGGGCAGCGCGTGCGCAGGCGGACGGCAGGGCGCGCGTTGCGTTGCACAGGGGTCGAGCGCGCTCGCACGCGGGCGAGGAGTTGCCGGGGTCTCACCCCGGGGGGGGTAGGGTCCAGGGCAGCGGGGCTCGAGGAGGTAGACGAGGATGACAGCGGCGTGGGGAAGGCAGTCCGGCGAGGAGGGGCTTGACGAATCCGGCGAGGGTGGTGACGTGGGCGGTCGTCGGGGATGAGGACGAGGTCCAGCGGCGACAGGGTGGCGATGGCGAGCGATGGGGCGCGGCGCCGGGGTCGAGGCGATGGGGGAGTGGGGCGCTGGCATCGCGAGAGGGGGAAGCAGTTTGTCCCCGATCCAGATCGGATCGGGAGGGGAGAGGAGAGACGTGGGGAGTGGGGGAAAGGGTGCGGTCGGGGTGGTTAGGGTTTCCCCCTGGTTGGGTTATGAAGGGGGGTTGGGCCGGTTGGTGGGCGGGCCGGTTGGGTCGTCTGGCCCGGTTGGCCAAGGGGTGGTCCTTTTCTTTTATTTGTTCTCTATTTTGTTCTTTTCCTTTTATTTATTTTTCCTTTTCTGTTTTATTTTACTTTTAATTTCTTTAGTTTTGTAAAATATGACAATAGCTCCTCAATTAATGTCTCTGAATAACCCACGGCCTTAAAAAGTTTGGTGACTACATAAACTAGTTTAACATTTGTTTATTAATTTAATAGCATTCAAATAATTGTTTTGCTATTGTTTTATTTAGTTAAGTGCATTTAAACTTTTTATAAAGACTTGGTTTATCCACCAATATTACTTATGAATTATTTGGCACAAACCGAACATTTTTGTTTTATTGTTTGAAAACTTTTGTTGTATGCCATATTTGGAATTTGAATTTTGAATCAGTTTTTGAACTAACGAGGGATTAGCAACAGTAACGGAGGTGACGTGGCATCATTAGCAGAGTTTTTCTTTAGCCTAATTATCCGGGCGTCACAAGTGCCCTGGACGCCGTCTACAGATTCCTCGGATCTTCCTCCACACCTCCGACAGCCACCTCTGCCTCAACTGCTCCAGCGACCAACCCAATGATGCTGAGGTCGACACGGCTACAGCAAAGAGGTTGTACACTTGTTGCATCACTTATTACTATACATTCACGTTGATCCATTAGGGCTATTTTGGTTCAACGGAAAAACGTTGATCCACTGGTTGTTACCATCACTCTAAATTTCTGCATGCTCTCCTTACATAATCTCACCATATTTTTCCGTATGCATGTCAGATATTGTACACAGTCATGCTGAACATGTAGAGAAAAAGAGAAGAGTTTTGCGCGGCAATACAATGTCATGCAGACATCGCTCCATGGTGGGTTCAATGGCAAACCCTCCCCACCCCTCTCCAGATTGTAATCTAGAGGAAGATATCTGTTCTGAGGCGGATTCAGACGCTGCTGACCACTCCTATTTACCCCCAAGGTGTTTGCTCTACCTTGGCATGATTATGTTAGTCATATCATGCATATGTTGCCTTGCAGTGCCTACTTTTGACATCATATATGTCATCTACTTAGTTTATACATGTACTGTAATGCCACATGTTTAGTTTCTATATCATGGGAATTATGCAGTCTCATGTCTTTTAGCCAGCCATAATATATGTGAAATGTGCGATGCCATCCTGTTTAACCAGGAATCATATATTTGAATGATATCTTGCCCATCCTTTTCTTCTTTACATTTCCATTTGTTGACAATGTTTGTACATTAAACTACTCTTTCTGTGAATCAGCCATTTGGGTGGGAGATGGAAAAATCTGGAGTGAAAACAAGGCCTTCAGAGCAGACAGTGCTACCTGTCGAAGCCGATCTCTTGTTGGGTCCCGATAGCTCCTTAGAGATGGATTCAGAGACAGATGACCAGTCCTATTCCCCCACTGAGGTGTATGCTCTAACTTGGCACGGTTATACTGCTCATATCATGCATACGGTGTCTTGCATTGCATAGTTTAGACATCATATACACAATATTCAACACCATGTTCTTAGTTCAGACATCATATCGAATGCCCTCTGTTTAGCATATAAATCACATATGTGAATTAAATGATGCGACCCTGATTACTTAGATAACATGTAGGTGAATTATGTCATGCGATCCTGTTTAGTTATTCATCATATCTTTGAATTATGTTATGCTATGCTATCCAGTTTAGATAGACATCATATATGTGAAATTATGTCATGCTATCCATTTTAGTTAAACAATATACATGTCAACTATTTCATGCCCTCTTTTTTCCACACTATCTATTGCATCTGTCTCTCATACAATGTCTGTACATTCAACTATGTTTCATGTTTATCAGCCATTTGAATTGGAGCGGGTGATGCCGGTATCTAGCGGACTAAAAACACAGTCTTCAAATAAAACAGTGCTACCTCTTGGTGGAGATAGCACCCCGGTTGTACATGCACAAGAACCAGCCCTACTACACATAACCCAAACTCTCGCAGATTGTACCCCTACTGCGATGGACAGAGAACCAGCTTCACCCAATCTAACCCCAACCCCAGCCGATAGTAACCCAGTTCCTGTTGACACAGCACCATCTCCACCACAGAGCTCCCAAACAACAGCAGTTAGTAAGGCAGCTCTAGTGCCCAAAGGGCCAGACTATCACGGCGAACCCCAACTCCACCAGTTAGTACGCCTATTCCTGTGGAGGAAGCACAACCAGCTAGTCGTAGTTTAGCATCTATCGCATTTGATGTTGTTAAATCGTATGTGTGTATCTTCCCATCTTGGAAATATTATACTGAAGATGAAGGAAAATGCCAGTTGCAGGTGTTTGTCCAGGAGTTATGTGTAAGTAATGTTATTCATGGCAATTACTTTGCTTCGTCCCATACATCCTACCTCCATGATGGTTATAATACAGCAAATTTTCCCATTTTTCTCTATAGAGAAGGATCGATTTGGAAACTCAGGATGAGGTAACCTGTGCTAATACCTCTGCTATCTTCAAGAATGCTTGGTGGCAGTATCGGAATTACCTGAAGAAAACGTACTTCACTGGCAAACAAACTCATCAAATTCCCTTACGTTCTCCTGAGACACATTTACTGGACAATGATTGGGAACGCCTTGTTCTGTACTGGTCCCGAACCAAGAATCTCGTAAGCTCTATTAGCTCATTTTCTATTTTTAAGTATTATATTCTTGTGTCTTACTGTACTCTGTTCATGTAGAACAAGTGCCTAAACCTGAAGTGTTGGAGATCGTAGCAGAAAACAAAAAAAATTCCTACGTTTCACCAAGATCAATCTATGGAGTCAACTAGCAACGAGAGGAGAGTGCATCTACATACCCTTGTAGATCGCGCACGGAAGCATTCAAGAGAACGGGGATGATGGAGTCGTACTCGCCGTGATCCAACTCACCGATGACCAAGTGCCGAACAGACGGCACCTCTGCGTTCAACACACGTACGGAGAGGATGACGTCTCCTCCTTATTGATCCAACAAGGGGGAAGGAGAGGTTGATGAAGATCCAGCAGCACGATGGCGTGGTGGTGGATGCAGCAGTGATCGCAGCAGGGCTTCGCCGAGCTTCTGCGAGAGGGAGAGGTGTAGCAGGGGAGAGGGAGGCGCCAAGGCTTGAGGTGTTGCTGCCCTCTCTCCCCCCTCCTTTATATAGGGCGCCTAGGGGGGTGCGCCAGCCCTAGGAGATGGGATATCCTAGGGGGGGCGGCGGCCAAGGGGTTGGAGTACCCCCCCAAGGCAAGTGGAGGCGCCCCCTCCCCTAGGGTTCCCAACCCTAGGCGCATGGGGGGCCCAAGGGGGGGGGCACCAGCCCACTATGGGCTGGTTCCCCTCCCCACTTCAGCCCATGGGGCCCTCCGGGATGGGTGGCCCCACCCGGTGGACCCCCGGGACCCATCCGGTGGTCCCGGTACAATACCGGTGACCCCGAAACTTTCCCGATGGCCGAAACTACACTTCCTATATATAATTCTTCACCTCCGGACAATTCCGGAACTCCTCGTGATGTCCAGGATCTCATGCGGGACTCCGAACAACTTTTTCATTACTGCATACTCATATCTATACAACCCTAGCGTCACCGAACCTTAAGTGTGTAGACCCTACGGGTTCGGGAGACAAGCAGACATGACCGAGACGACTCTCTGGTCAATAACCAACAGCGGGATCTGGATACCCATGTTGGCTCCCACATGCTCCTCGATGATCTCATCGGATGAACCACGATGTCGAGGACCTAATCAATCCCGTACTCAATTCCCTTTGTCAATCGGTACGTTACTTGCCCGAGACTCGATCGTCGGTATCCCAATACCTTGTTCAGTCTCATTACCGGCAAGTCACTTTACTCATACCGTAATGCATGATCCCGTGATCAACCACTTGATCACATTGAGCTCATTATGATGATGCATTACCGAGTGGGCCCAGAGATACCTCTCCGTCATACGGAGTGACAAATCCCAGTCTCGATTCGTGCCAACCCAACAGACACTTTCGGAGATTCCTGTAATGTACCTTTATAGTCACCCAGTTACGTTGTGACGTTTGGCACACCCAAGGCACTCCTACGGTATCCGGAAGTTGCACAATCTCATGGTCTAAGGAAATGATACTTGATATCCAGAAAAGCTACAGCAAACGAACTACACGATCTTTGTGCTATGCTTAGGTTTGGGTCTTGTCCATCACATCATTCTCCTAATGATGTGATCCCGTTATCAATGACATCCCCATGTCCATAGCCAGGAAACCATGACTATCTATTGATCAACGAGCTAGTCAACTAGAGGCTCACTAGGGACACATTGTGGTCTATGTATTCACACATGTATTACGATTTCCGGATAATACAATTATAGCATGAATAATGGACAATTATCATGAACAAGGAAATATAATAATCATTTTATTATTGCCTCTAGGGCATATTTCCAACAGTCTCCCACTTGCACTAGAGTCAATCATCTAGTTACATTGTGATGAATCGAACACCCATGGAATTCTGGTGTTGATCATGTTTTGCTCTAGGGAGAGGTTTAGTCAACGAATCTGCTACATTCAGGTCCGTATGTACTTTACAAATCTCTATGTCTCCATTTTGAACACTTTCACGAATGGAGTTGAAGCGACGCTTGATATGCCTGGTCTTCCTGTGAAACCTGGGCTCCTTGGCAAGGGAAATAGCTCCAGTGTTGTCACTGAAGAGAGTCATCGGGCCCGACGCATTGGGTATGACTCCTAGGTCGGTAATGAACTCCTTCACCCAGACTGCTTCGTGTGCTGCCTCCGAGGCTGCCATGTACTCCGCTTCACATGTAGATCCCGCCACAACGCTTTGCTTGCAACTGCACCAGCTTACTGCCCCACCATTCAAAATATACACGTATCCGGTTTGTGACTTAGAGTCATCCAGATCTGTGTCGAAGCTAGCATCGACGTAACCCTTTATGACGAGCTCTTCGTCACCTCCATAAACGAGAAACATTTCCTTAGTCCTTTTCAGGTACTTCAGGATATTTTTGACCGCTGTCCAGTGTTCCATGCCAGGATTACTTTGGTACCTTCCTACCAAACTCACGGCAAGGTTTACATCAGGTCTGGTACACAGCATATCATACATGATAGACCCTATGGCCGAGGCATAGGGGACGACACTCATCTTTTCTCTATCTTCTGTCGTGGTCGGGCATTGAGCCAAGCTCAATCTCGTACCTTGCAATACAGGCAAGAACCCCTTCTTTGACTGATCCATTTTGAACTTCTTCAATATCTTGTCAAGGTACGTACTTTGTGAAAGACCAATGAGGCGTCTCGATCTATCTCTATAGATCTTGATGCCTAATATATAAGCAGCTTCTCCAAGGTCCTTCATTGAAAAACACTTGTTCAAATAGGCCTTTATGCTTTCCAAGAATTCTATATCATTTCCCATCAACAGTATGTCATCCACATACAATATGAGAAATGCTACAGAGCTCCCACTCACTTTCTTGTAAATGCAGGCTTCTCCATAAGTCTGCATAAACCCAAACGCTTTGATCATCTCATCAAAGCGAATGTTCCAACTCCGAGATGCTTGCACCAGCCCATAAATCGAGTGTTGGAGCTTGCACACCTTGTCAGCATTCTTAGGATCGACAAAACCTTCCGGCTGCATCATATACAATTCTTCCTTAAGGAAACCATTAAGGAATGCCGTTTTGACGTCCATTTGCCATATCTCATAATCATAGAATGCGGCAATTGCTAACATGATTCGGACGGACTTCAGCATCGCTACGGGTGAGAAAGTCTCATCGTAGTCAACCCCTTGAACTTGTCGATAACCCTTAGCGACAAGCCGAGCTTTATAGATGGTCACATTACCATCCGCGTCTGTCTTCTTCTTAAAGATCCATTTATTTTCTATGGCTTGCCGATCAACGGGCAAGTCAGTCAAAGTCCATACTTCGTTTTCATACATGGATCCTATCTCGGATTTCATGGCTTCCAGCCATTTGTCGGAATCCGGGCCTGCCATTGCTTCTTCATAGTTCGAAGGTTCACCGTTGTCTAACAACATGATTTCCAAGACAGGGTTGCCATACCACTCTGGTGCGGAACGTGTCCTTGTGGACCTACGAAGTTCAGTAGCAACTTTATTTGAAGTTTCATGATCATCATCAACAACTTCCTCTCTAGTCGGTGCAGGCACCTCAGGAACATTTTCTTGAGCTGCGCCACTTACCGGTTCAAGAGGTAATACTTCATCAAGTTCTACCTTCCTCCCACTTATTTCTTTCCAGAGAAACTCTTTCTCTAGAAAGGACCCATTCTTGGCAACAAAGATCTTGCCTTCGGATCTGAGGTAGAAGGTATACCCAATAGTTTCTTTAGGGTATCCTATGAAGACACATTTTTCCGAGTTGGGTTCGCGCTTTTCAGGTTGAAGTTTCTTGACATAAGCATCGCATCCCCAAACTTTTAGAAACGACAGCTCAGGTTTCTTCCCAAACCATAATTCATACGGTGTCGTCTCAACGGATTTCGACGGAGCCCTATTTAAAGTGAATGCGGCAGTCTCTAAAGCATAGCCCCAAAATGATAGCGGAAAATGGGTAAGAGACATCATAGATCGCACCATATCTAATAGAGTGCGATTATGACGTTCGGACACACCATTACGCTGAGGTGTTCCAGGCGGCGTGAGTTGTGAAACTATTCCACATTTTCTTAAGTGTGTGCCAAATTCGTGACTCAAGTATTCTCCCCCACGATCTGATCGCAAGAACTTGATTTTCCTGTCACGTTGATTCTCAACCTCACTCTGAAATTCCTTGAACTTTTCAAAGGTCTCAGACTTGTGTTTCATTAAGTAGACATACCCATATCTACTCAAGTCATCAGTGAGGGTGAGAACATAACGATAGCCACCGCGAGCCTCAACACTCATTGGACCGCACACATCAGTATGTATGATTTCCAATAAGTTGGTTGCTCGCTCCATTGTTCCTGAGAATGGAGTCTTGGTCATTTTACCCATGAGGCATGGTTCGCACGTGTCAAATGATTCGTAATCAAGAGACTCTAAAAGTCCATCTGCATGGAGCTTCTTCATGCGTTTGACACCTATGTGACCAAGGCGGCAGTGCCACAAGTATGTGGGACTATCATCATCAACCTTACATCTTTTGGTATTCACACTATGAATATGTGTAGCATTACGCTCGAGATTCATTAAAAATAAACCATTCACCATCGGAGCATGACCATAAAACATATCTCTCATATAATTAGAACAACCATCTCATAATAAACAAGATCCTGATACAATGTTCATGCTCAAAGCTGGCACTAAATAACAATTATTGAGGTTTAAAACTAATCCCGTAGGTAAATGTAGAGGTAGCGTGCCGACGGCGATCACATCGACCTTGGAACCATTCCCGACGCGCATCGTCACCTCGTCCTTCGCCAGTCTCCGCTTATTCCGCAGCTCCTGCTTTGAGTTACAAATGTGAGCAACCGCACCGGTATCAAATACCCAGGAGCTACTACGAGTACTGGTAAGGTACACATCAATTACATGTATGTCACATATACCTTTTGTGATGTCGGCCTTCTTGTCCGCTAAGTATTTGGGGCAGTTCCGCTTCCAGTGACCACTTCCCTTGCAATAAAAGTACTCAGTCTCGGGCTTGGGTCCATTCTTTGGCTTCTTCCCGGCAGCTTGCTTACCGGGCGCGGCAACTCCCTTGCCGTCCTTCTTGAAGTTCTTCTTACCCTTGCCTTTCTTGAACTTAGTGGTTTTATTAACCATCAACACTTGATGTTCCTTTTTGACTTCTACCTCTGCTGATTTCAGCATTGAATATACCTCAAGAATGGTCTTTTCCATCCCCTGCATATTGAAGTTCATCACAAAGCTCTTGTAGCTCGGTGGAAGCGACTGAAGGATTCTGTCAATGACCGTGTCATCCGGGAGATTAACTCCCAGCTGAGTCAAGCGGTCATGCAACCCAGACATTCTGAGTATGTGCTCACTAACAGAACTATTTTACTCCATCTTACAGTTGAAGAACTTGTCGGAGACTTCATATCTCTCGACCCGATCATGAGCTTGGAAAACCATTTTCAGCTCTTCGAACATCTCATATGCTCCGTGTCGCTCAAAACGCTTTTGGAGCCCCGGTTCTAAGCTGTAAAGCATGCCGCACTGAACGAGGGAGTAATCATCAGCACGTGTCTGCCAAGCGTTCATAACGTCTTGTTCTGCAGGGAAAGCAGGTGCTTCACCTAGCGGTGCTCGTAGGACATAATCTTTCTTGGCAGCTATGAGGATGATCCTCAGGTTCTGGACCTAGTCCGTATAGTTGCTGCCATCGTCTTTCAGCTTGGTTTTCTCTAGGAACGCGTTGAAGTTGAGGACAACGTTGGCCATTTGATCTAAAAGACATATTGTAAAGATTTTAGACTAAGTTCATGATAATTAAGTTCATCTAATCAAATTATTTAATGAACTCCCACTTAGATAAACATCCCTCCAGTCATCTAAGTATAACATGATCCGAGTTGACTAGGCCGTGTCTGATCATCACGTGAGACGGACTAGTCAACATCGGTGAACATCTTCATGTTGATCGTATCTTCTATACGACTCATGCTCGACCTTTCAGTCTTCTGTGTTCCGAGGCCATGTATGTACATGCTAGGCTCGTCAAGTCAACCTAAGTGTATTGTGTGTGTAAATCTGTCTTACACCCGTTGTATCTGAACGTTGGAATCTATCACACCCGATCATCACGTGGTGCTTCGAAACAACGAACTGTCGCAATGTCGCACAGTTAGGGGGGACACTTTCTTGAAATTATTATGAGGGATCATCTTATTTACTACCGTCATTCTAAGTAAACAAGATGCAAAAACATGATAAATATCACATGCAATCAAATAATAGTGACATGATATGGCCAATATCATATAGCTCCTTTGATCTCCATATTGGGGCTCCATGATCATCTTGTCACCGGCATGACACCATGATCTCCATCATCATGATCTCCATCATCGTGTCTTCTTGAATTTGTCTCATCATCTATTACTTCTACTACTATGGCTAATGCTTTAGCAATAAAGTAAAGTAATTACATGACGTTTATGTTGACACGCAGGTCATAAATAAATAAAGACAACTCCTATGGCTCCTGCCGGTTGTCATACTCATCGACATGCAAGTCGTGATTCCTATTACAAGAACATGATCAATCTCATAAATCACATATATCATTCATCATTCATCACAACCTTTGGCCATATCACATCACAAAACACTTGCTGCAAAAACAAATTAGACGTCCTCTAATTGTTGTTGCAAGTTTTTACGTGGCTGCTATAGGTTTCTAGAAAGAACGTTTCTTACCTACGCCAAAACCACAACGTGAATTGCCAATTTCTATTTACCCTTCATAAGGATCCTGTTCATCGAATCCGATCCGACAAAAGTGGGAGAGACAGACACCCGCCAGCCACCTTATGCAACTAGTGCATGTCAGTCGGTGGAACCGGTCTCACGTAAGCATACGTGTAAGGTTGGTCCGGGCCGCTTCATCCCATGATGCCGCCGAATCAAGATAAGACTAGTAAAGGCAAGCAAATTGACAATATCGACGCCCACAACTACTTTGTGTTCTACTCGTGCATAGTAACTACGCATAGACCTAGCTCATGATGCCACTGTTGGAGATCGTAGCAGAAACAAAAAATTTCCTACGTTTCACCAAGATTAATCTATGGAGTCAACTAGCAACGAGAGGAGAGTGCATCTACATACCCTTGTAGATCGCACGCGGAAGCGTTCAAGAGAACGGGGATGATGGAGTCGTACTCGCCGTGATCCAAATCACCGATGACCAAGTGCCGAACAGACGGCACCTCCATGTTCAACACACGTACGGAGCGGATGACGTCTCCTCCTTCTTGATCCAGCAAGGGGGAATGAGAGGTTGATGAAGATCCAGCAGCACGACGGCGTGGTGGTGGATGCAGCAGTGATCGTAGCAGGGCTTCGCCGAGCTTCTGCGAGAGGGAGAGGTGTAGCAAGGGAGAGGGAGGCGCCAAGGCTTGAGGTGTTGCCGCCCTCCATCCCCCCTCCTTTATATAGGCCCCCTAGGGGGGTGCGCCGGCCCTAGGAGATGGGATATCCTAGGGGGGCGGCGGCCAAGGGGTTGGAGTACCCCCCAAGGCAAGTGGAGGCGCCCCCTCCCCTAGGGTTCCCAACCCTAGGCGCATGGGGGGGCCAAGGGGGGCGCACCAGCCCACTATGGGCTGGTTTCCCTCCCCACTTCAGCCCATGGGGCCCTCCAGGATGGGTGGCCCCACCCAGTGGACCCCCGGGACCCATCCGGTGGTCCCGGTACAATACCGGTGACCCGGAAACTTTCCCGATGGCCGAAACTACACTTCCTATATATAATTTTTCACCTCCGGACAATTCCGGAACTCCTCGTGACGTCCAGGATCTCATCCGGGACTCCGAACAACTTTTGGATTACTGCATACTCATATCTATACAACCCTAGCGTCACCGAACCTTAAGTGTGTAGACCTTACGGGTTCGGGAGACAAGCAGACATGACCGAGACGACTCTTTGGTCAATAACCAACAGCGGGATCTGGATACCCATGTTGGCTCCCACATGCTCCTCGATGATCTCATCAGATGAACCACGATGTCGAGGACCTAATCAATCCCGTACTCAATTCCCTTTGTCAATCGGTACGCTACTTGCCCGAGACTCGATCGTCGGTATCCCAATACCTTGTTCGGTCTCGTTACCGGCAAGTCACTTTACTCGTACCGTAATGCATGATCCCGTGATCAACCACTTGATCACATTGAGCTCATTATGATGATGCATTACCGAGTGGGCCTAGAGATACCTCTCCGTCATACGGAGTGACAAATCCCAGTCTCGATTCGTGCCAACAAAACAGACACTTTCGGAGATACCTGTAATGTACCTTTATAGCCACCCAGTTACGTTGTGACGTTTGGCACACCCAAGGCACTCCTGCGGTATCCGGGAGTTGCACAATCTCATGGTCTAAGGAAATGATACTTGACATCCAGAAAAGCTACAGCAAACGAACTACACGATCTTTGTGCTATGCTTAGGTTTGGGTCTTGTCCATCACATCATTCTCCTAATGATGTGATCCCGTTATCAATGACATCCCCATGTCCATAGCCAGGAAACCATGACTATCTGTTGATCAACGAGCTAGTCAACTAGAGGCTCACTAGGGACACATTGTGGTCTATGTATTCACACATGTATTACGATTTCCGGATAATACAATTATAGCATGAATAATAGACAATTATCATGAACAAGGAAATATAATAATTATTTTATTATTGCCTCTAGGGCATATTTCCAACATGAAGAACAACTGTTCTAATTTAAGATTCCATTGCTATCATAGTTCAAAAAAGCGCTAGGCGTTAATTGTGTGTTTTGCCACCGCCTTGCGCTTTACTGACCAAAGAGCATGCTTATGCGCAGTTATGCACAGATTATGCGTAGTTATGCGCAATGCATTTTGCCAACGCCTAGAGCCTAGGCGCGCTTAAGCGCTCGCTTAGGCGCGCCTTTTTTTAACTATTGCTTTGCTCTTGTATCACTGTATTTACTCATACAAACTTATTTTTAAAGTGAAGGATCCAATCAAAACTCCAATGGCACAGCAGGTATGTTCACGCATATTTCTTTAACAGATTTGCTCTTATCAATAGCTCTGTTGATTTCAATTTCAATTGTGTATACAGTTGACTTTCATATCATGCACATTACTAGCATCACAACATAGCCAATAGTGTTGTTGTACATGTAGACCCGTGGTACCCATCTGAAATCTTGTTGTGCCGTGTTGTTTCCCACGCTTTGTATTCTTTCACTGCTGCTTTGTCTTGAACTGATATGATTTGAACCGTGTCTCTATTTTTATTTGGCAAGACAATGCAGTGACCATAGGACATAGATATATGTTTGTTTGATGCTTTTATTATGTACTAGTACTGGGCAATAGAAGACTTGGTAGTTTAATCCTGTCCACCTTACTAATGAACTGGTTCACCGAAATGAGTTTCATATAATAGTACATGCTAAACTTGTTATGTGTCTGCTTGTTTCTTCTTTTAGAATGCTGACAGAATATTGGGAAAGAGTGCCTTATTAAGCAATGGTAAAGGAAGTAATGCAGATAAGGTTCAGGATAGTGACACATCCTTGTTGGTCTCCAACAAAGCTGATAAAACAGCTAAGGAAGACTATCTTGAAGATAGCGAGACAACCACTTGCACAAGCTATTCAAACACACTGTCTGAATCAGTTCGGTTTCTTGAGTCTCAACTACAAGCTGAAAGACATCGATCAGCTGTGCTGCGACAAGAAGCGGAAGGACTGCGGAAGTCCCTGGAGCATTCAGATGCATAATTTCTGGTGCAACAGCAAGCGTTGGAGGATTTTAGCGCCAAACAGGACAAAGCTAATCAGCTTGCTAAGCTTATTGCCAGCATGGTGGATACTGGATACCCAGGATAACGTTTCTTGAGCTCTTCTAAAGTTGTTTCAGTTATGCTCTTGTTTTGCTGCCGCGTTTATTTGCACTGGTGGCCAATTTTGACGGCCAGTGTATGTAATGTGCTGCTTTGTTCCCTATATTTGCACTGGTGGCGAACTTTGATGCCTAGTGGATGTAATATGTGTAATAGCGGTAATAGGCTAGCGTTAATTGCTTGCTTATTTATTTCCTTATTATCTTGTTTAGTTGTTTGCTTGTAGTCACTGCAGTTCTTTTTCTGTTTTTTTCTAGTGGCCACAATAGCCTATTTTTGGTAACTAGGCCAAAATAATCATGGCAACACACGGATTGTTGTAACCATGGGCCTCCTGCAGGCCGTATGATCCATCGGCCTTCTATACGGGCCTTAGGGTCCATGGGCCTTCTACGGGTCGTAGGGTCCATGGGCCTTCTACGGGCCGTACTATCCATGGGCCTTCTACGGGCCATACTATCCATGGGCCTCATACGGGTCGTAGGATCCATGAGCCTTCTATGGGGCGTATATCATTTCGCCAATCATGGGTCGTACTATTCGTGGACCATAACGGGCCGTTAATACGCTGTATTTGATAACTCTATGAAAACAGCCCAACGGGTTTTTTTGACATGAAAACGGCCCAATGTATTAACGGTCCGCAAATGGGCCGACTGTAACGACGGGCTGAATTTGGCCCACAAGCAGAAAATGATAGTAACGGGCCGTATGTAACCAAATGCTGCAAATGAGCCCAAGAATCAATGGGCCCTGAGAAGGCCGAAAGATAACTTGGGCTGGAAACGGCCCAATGGAATAACGGGCCGTTAATGGGTATAAAGTTATACACTGTTCATTACGGGCCAGTTTCACCACGAGCCGTTAATGGGCCAAGATTTACAAAGGTCCTCATATGGGCCGAAAGAAGTCATGGGCCACACACGGGCCGGAAGTTAAAACGGGTTGAATCATATTGGACGGCCCAGATGACGCTACTAGGCCTAATTCGGATAGGGCGTAACGGGCCCTGGGTTAGTGGGTTGTAAATGGGCTATATGCGAACATGCCGTTAACAGGCTTTCCGTGGGCCGGCCCGCCACCTTTTGACCAAGTCAAATGGGCCGGCCTTTTCACAGGAATGGGCCTCTGTTGGGCCGTGCCACGTGTCGCTGTATCATAGGCGCCTTCGGTCCAATGAGCGGATGACATATGTCCCAACGGTGAGCCGACACGTGTTTCCTCTAGCCAATGATGATTTTACACGTGGAAAATCCCCATTGGTCGGGGCTGTTAACGGGTTATCGGATCCAAAACCCGACCCGGTAGCTTAACGGCATTCCGTTACGGTGGATGCATGTGTCGTTCACCCTTGACGAAAGCACTTGTGTGACGCGCGATTTATCGTCATGGAAGTGGACACTTCCCTGATGATAATTTTGGCAATGTCATGGAACACTTCTACGATAGCACAGGTATGACTATCTTGATTATGTCATAAATTTGTCATGGATGTACATGCATGACAGAAAACATGACCTACTGTGACAAACACATATCATCACGGAAGTGTATTTTTTTGTAGTGTATTGGTGTTAAATCATATGGCGATGTGAACTAGATTATTGACTCTAGTGCAAGTGGGAGACTGAAGGAAATATGCCCTAGAGGCAATAATAAAGTTATTATTTATTTCCTTCTTTCATGATAAATGTTTATTATTCATGCTATAATTGTATTAGCCGGAAACTCAGTACATGTGTGGATACATAGACAAACAGAGCGCCACTAGTATGCATCTACTTGACTAGCTCGTTGAATCAAAGATGGTTAAGTTTCCTAGCCATAGACATGAGTTGTCAGTTGATTAACGGGGTCACATCATTGGAGAATTATGTGATTGACTTGACCCATTCCGTTAGCTTAGCACTTGATCGTTTAGTATATTGCTATTGTTTTCTTCATGACTTATACATGTTCCTATGACTATGAGATTATGCAACTCCCAGATACTGGAGGAACACTTTATGTGCTACCAAATGTCACAATGTAACTGGGTGACTATAAAGGTGATCTACAGGTGTCTCCGATGGTAATTGTTGAGTTGGCATAGATCGAGATTAGGATTTGTCACTCCGATTGTCGAAGAGGTATCTCTGGGCCCTCTCGGTAATGCACATCTCTATAATCCTTGCAAGCAATGTGACTAATGAGTTAGTTGCGGGATGATGCATTATGGAACAAGTAAAGATACTTTCCGGTAACGAGATTGAACTAGGTATTGAGATACCAACGATCGAATCTCGAACAAGTAACATATCGATGACAAAGGGAACAATGTATGTTTTTATGCGGTTTGACCGATAAAGATCTTCGTAGAATATGTAGGAACCAATATGAGCATCCATGTTCCGCTATTGGTTATTGACCGGAGATGAGTATCGGTCATGTCTACACAGTTCTCGAACCCGTAGGGTCCGCACGCTTAACGTTCTGTGACTATTTGTATTATGAGTTATGTGATTTGATGACCGAAGTTTGTTCGGAGTCCCGGATGAGATCGGGGACATGACAAGGAGTCTCGAAATGGTCGAGCTGTAAAGATAAATATATTGGAAGGCTATATTCGGACATCGGAAAGGTTCCGAGTGATTCGGGTATTTTTCGGAGTACCGGAGAGTTACGGGAATTCGTATTGGGCCTTAATGGGCCATACGGAAAGGAGAGAAATGCCTCAAGGGTGGCCGCGCCCCTTTCCCATGGACTGGTCCGAATTGGACTAGGGAAAGGGGGCGCCCCCTTCCTTCCTTCTCCTTCTCCCTTCCCTTTTTCCTATTCCATGTGGGAGGTGGAATCCTACTAGGACTAGGGACTCCTAGTAGGACTCCACACTTTGGGCGCACCCTATGAGGACCGGCCTCCTCCTCCCTTCATCCTTTATATACATGGCTAGGGGGCACCCCATAGACACACAAGTTGATCATTGATCTCTTAGCCGTGTGTGGTGCCCCCCTCCACCATAATCCACCTCGGTCATATCATGGTAGTGCTTAGGCGAAGCCCTGCGCCGGTAGCTTCATCATCACTGTCATCGCGCTATCGTGCTGACGAAGCTCTCCCTCGACACTCTGCTGGATCATGAGTTCGTGGGACGTCACCGAGCCGAACGTGTGCAGATCGCGGATGTGCCGTACTTTTGGTGCTAGGATCGGTCGATCGTGAAGACGTACGACTACATCAACCGTGTTTTCATAATGCTTCCGCTTACGGTCTACGAGGGTACGTAGTCAACACTCTCCGTCTCGTTGCTATGCATCACCATGATCTTGCGTGTGCCTAGGAATTTTTTTGAAATTGCTACGTTCTCCAACAAGTTCTATATCCATGGCTCACGCTCATGTATTGTGTGAAAGTTGAAAGAGCTTGAGAAGATTAAAAGTATGAAACAATTGTTTGGCTTTTCATCGGGGTTGTGCATGATGAAATACTTTGTGTGATGAGGATGGAGCATAGACAGACTATATGATTTTGTAGGAACAACTTTCTTTGGCCATGTTATTTTGAGAAAGACATGATTGCTTTATTAGTATGCTTGAAGTATTATTGTCTTTAATGATAGACTATTGCTTTGAATTACTCGTGTCTTAATATTCATGCCATGATTAGATTATATGATCAAGATTATGTTAAGTAGCATTCCACATCAAAAATTATCTTTTTTATCATTTACCTACTCGAAGACAAGAAGGAATTAAGCTTGGGGATGCTGATACGTCTCCATCGTATCTATAATTATTGATTGTTCCATGCCAATATTCTACAACTTTTACATACTTTTGGCAACTTTTTATACTATTTTTTGGGACTAACATATTGATCCAGTGCCCAGTGATAGTTCCTGCTTGTTGCATTTTTTTGTTTCGCAGAAAATCCATATCAAACGGAGTCCAAACGGGATAAAAACTTACGGAGATTTTTTTGTAATATATGTGATTTTGGGGAAAAAGAATCAACGCGAGACGATGCCCGAGGGGCCCACAAGGACGGAGGGCGCACCCCTTGTCCTTGTGGCCACTCCGTAAGGAGGTTGGTGCCCTTCTTCTGGCGCAAGAAAGCTAATATCTGGATAAAAATCGTGCTAAAATTTCAGCCCAATCGGAGTTATGGATCTCCAGGAATTTAAGAAACGGTGAAACCCTAGAATTTGGGAGCGCAGAAAGAGAAGGAAACAGAGAGAGATATCCAATCTCGAAGGGGCTCCTGCCCCTCCTCTGCCATCGAAGCCAACGACCAGCGGGAAAACCCTTCTCCCATCTAGGGGGAAGGTCAAAGAATAATAATAATAATAATAATAATAATAATAATAATAATAATAATAATAATAAGAAGAAGAAGAAGAAGGGGGCTCTCTCCCCCTCTCTCCCGGTGGCGCCGGAACGCCGCCGGGGCCATCACCGCAACGACAATCTACACCAACAACTTCGTTGCCATCATCACTAACTCTCTCCCCCTCTATGCAGCGGTGTAACACCCCTTCTCCCCGTTGTAATCTCTACTTGAAAATGGTGCTCAACGCTTTATATTATTTCCCAATGATGTATGGCTATCCTATGATGTTTGAGTAGATCTGTTTTGTCCAATGGGTTGATTGATGATCGTGATTGATTTGAGTTGCATGTTTTATTATTGGTGTTGTCCTATGGTGCTCTCCATGTCGCGCAAGAGTGAGGGGTCCCCGCTATTGGGTTTGCAGTACGTTCATGATTTGCTTATGGTGGGTGGTGTGAGTGACAGACGCACAGACCCGAGTAAGTAGGTTGTTTGCGTATGGGAATAAAGAGGACTTGATACTTTAATGCTATAGTTGGGTTTTACCTTAATGATCTTTAGTAGTTGCGGATGCTTGCTAGAGTTCCAATCATAAGTGCATATGATACAAGAAGAGAAAGTATGTTACCTCATATAAAATTGCAATAATGATTACCGGTCTAGTTATCGATTGCCTAGGGACAAATAACTTTCTCGTGACAAAAAGCTCTCTACTAAAACTAACTTAGTTGTGTCTTTATCTAAACAGCCCCTAGTTTTTATTTACGTGCTCTTTATTATCTTGCAAACCTATCCTACAACACCTACAAAGTACTTCCAGTTTCATACTTGTTCTAGGTAAAGCGAACGTTAAGCGTGCGTAGAGTTGTATCGGTGGTCGATAGAACTTGAGGGAATATTTGTTCTACCTTTAGCTCCTCTTTGGGTTCGACAATCTTACTTATTGAAAGAGGCTACAATTGATTCCCTATACTTGTGGTTATCACTTCACCGAGGTCTTTCATTGAAAAATTCTTGTTCAAGTATCCTTTTATGCTACCCAGAAATTTTATATCATTTCCAATCAACAATATGTCATCCACATATAATATCAGAAATGCTATAGAGCTCCCACTCACTTTCTTGTAAATATAGGCTTTGGCATAAGTCTATATAAAGCCATATGCTTTGATCGAATCATCAAGCGTATATTCCAACTCCGAGATGCTTGCACGAGTCCATAAATGGGTCACTGGAGCTTGCACACTTTGTTAGCACCTTTAGGATCGACAAAACCTTCTGGTTGTATCATATACAACTCTTCTTTAAGAAACCCGTCAAGGAATGCAGTTTTGACATCCATTTGCCAGATTTCATAATCATAAAATGCGGCAATTGCTAACATGATTCAGACAGACTTAAGCATCGCTACGGGTGAGAAAGTCTCATAGTAGTCAACTGATGAGACACAAGTGTAGGGCATCTATCGTAGTCCTTTAGATAAGTAAGAGTGTCGAACCCAACGAGGAGCAGAAGGAAATGACAAGCGGTTTTCAGCAAGGTATTCTCTGCAAGCACTAAAATTATCGGTAACAGATAGTTTTGTGATAGAGTAAACTGTAACGGGTAGCAAGTAAATTAAGTAACTAAGGTGCAACAAGGTGGCCCAATCCTTGTTGTAGCAAAGGTCAAGCCTGGACAAACTCTTATATAAAGCAAAGCGCTCCCGAGGACACATGGGAATTGTTGTCAAGCTAGTTTTCATCATGCTCATATGATTCGCGTTCTTTACTTTGATAATTTGATATGTGGGTGGACCGGTGTTTGGGTGCTGCCCTTCCTTGGACAAGCCTCCCACTTATGATTAACCCCCCTCTTGCAAGCATCCACAACGATGAAAGAAGAATTAAGGTAAACCTAACCATAGCATGAAACATATGGATCCAAATCAGCCCCTTACAAAGCAACGCATAAACTAGGGTTTAAGCTTCTGTCACTCTAGCAACCCATCATCTACTTATTACTTCCCAATTCCTTCCCCTAGGCCCAAATAATGGTGAAGTGTCATGTAGTCTACATTCACATAACACCACTAGAGGAGAGACAACATACATCTCATCAAAATATCGAATGAATACGAAATTCACATGATTACTTATAACAAGACTTCTCCCATGTCCTCAGGAACAAACGTAACTACTCATGAAGCATATTTATAATCATAATCAGAGGAGTATTAATTATCAATAAGGATCTGAACATATGATCCTCCACCGGATAAACCAACTAGCATCAACTACAAGGAGTAATAAACACTACTAGCAACCCACAGGTACCAATTTGAGGTTTTCGGACCAAGATCGAATACAAGAGATGAACTAGGGTTTGAGAGGAGATGGTGCTGGGGAAGATGTTGATGGAAATTGACCCCCTCTCAATGAGAGGATCGATGGTGATGACGATGGCGATGATTTCCCCCTCCCGGAGGGAAGTTTCCCCGGCAGAATAGCTCCGCTGGAGCCCTAGATTGGTTCTGCGCAGGTTCCGCCTCGAGACGGTGGCGCTTCGTCCCGAAAGCTTTTTCTTGATTTTTTTCCAGGGTAAAAGACACCATATAGCCAAAGATGGGCACCGGAGGCCTACCAGGGGGCCCACAAGGTCGGGGGGCACGCCAGGGGGTAAGGCGCGCCTTCCACCCTTGTGGCTGGCTTGTGGCCCCCCTATGGTACTTTCTTCGCCCAATATTTTTATTTATTCCAAAAACTTGCTCCGTGAAGTTTCAGGACTTTTAGAGTTGTGCGGAATAGGTCTCTAATATTTGCTCCTTTTCCAGCCCAGAATTTTAGCTGCCGGCATTCTCCCTCTTCATGTAAACCTTGTGAAATAAGAGAGAATAGGCATAAGTATTGTGATATAATGTGTAATAACAGCCCATAATGCATTAAATATCAATATAAAAGCATAATGCAAAATGGACGTATCATCAACCCCTTGAACTTATCGCAAACCTTTTGCGACAAGTCGAGCTTTGTAGACAGTGATATTACCATCAGCGTCTGTCTGCCTCTTGAAGATCCATTTATTCTCAATGGCCTGCCGATCATTGGGCAAGTCCACCAAAGTCCACACTTTGTTCTCATACATGGATCCAATCTTAGATTTCATGGACTCAAACCATTTGTTGGAATCTAGGCTCATCATAGCTTCTTCATAGTTTGTAGGTTCGTCGTTGTCTAACGAAATGACTTCCATTACAGGATTACCGTACCACTCTGGTGCGATACGTGTTCTGGTCGACCTACGAGGTTCAGTAGTAAATTGATCTGAACTTTCATGATCATCATCATTAGCTTCCTCTCTAGTTAGTGTAGGCGTCATGGGAACGGTTTTCTCTGATGTTCTACTTTCCAATTCGAGGGAAGGTACAATTACCTCATCAAGTTCTACTTTCCTCACACTCACTTCTTTTGAGAGAAAATCCTTCTCTAGAAAGGACCCATTCTTAGCGACAAAGATCTTGCCTTCGGATCTGTGGTAGAAGGTGTACCCAATAGTTTCTTTAGGGTATCCTATGAAGACGCACTTCTCCGATTTGGGTTCGAGCTTATCAGGTTGAAGCCTTTTGACATAAGTGTCGCATCCCCAAACTTTAAGAAATGATAGCTTTGGTTTCTTGCCAAACCATAGTTCATACGGTGTCGTCTCAATGGATTTAGACGGTGCCCTATTTAATGTGAATGCAGCTGTCGCGAATGCATAACCCCAAAATGATAAAGGCAAATTGGTAAGAGACATCATAGAACACACCATATCTAATAAAGTATGGTTACGACGTTTGAACAATGTTATGGTGTTCCAGGTGGCGTGAGTTGTGAAACAATTCCACATTGTTTTAAATGAAGGTCAAACTCGTAACTCAAATATTCGCCTCCACGATCATATCGTAGAAACTTTATTTTCTTGTTATGATGATTCTCCACTTCACTCTAAAATTCTTTGAACTTTTCAAATGTTTCAGACTTGTGTTTCATTAAGTAGATATACCCATACCTACTTAAATCATCTGTGAAGGTTTGAAAATAACGATACCCGCCGCGTGCCTCAACACTCATCGGACCGCATACATCTGTATGTATTATTTCCAGTAAGTCATTAGCTCGCTCCATTGTTCTGGAGAACGGAGTTTTAGTCATCTTACCCATAAGGCATGGTTCACAAGTATCAAATGATTCATAATCAAGTGATTCCAAAAGTCCATCCGCATGGAGTTTCTTCATGCGCTTTACACCAATATGACCTAAACGGCAGTGCCACAAGTATATTGCACTATCATTATCAATTTTGCATATTTTGGCATCAATATTATGAATATGTGTATCACCATGATCGAGATTCAACAAGAATAGACAATTCATCAAAGGTTCATGACCATAAAAGATATTACTCATATAAATAGAACAACCATTATTCTCTGATTTAAATGAATAACCATCTCGCATTAAACAAGATCCAGATAATGTTCATGCTCAATGCTGGCACCAAATAATAATTACTGAGGTCCAAAACTAATCCTGAAGGTAGATGTAGAGGTAGCGTGCCTACGGTGATGACATCAACCTTGGAACCATTCCCGACGTGCGTCGCCACCTCATCCTTAACCAATCCTCGTTTATACCGCAGCTCCTAATTCGAGTTACAAATATGAGCAACTGAATCGGTATCAAATACTCAGACGCTACTATGAGCATTAAGGAACACATCAATAACATGTATATCAAATATAACTTTGTTCACTTTGCCATCCTTCTTATCTGCCAAGTATTTTGGGCAGTTTCGCTTCCAACGACCATTCCCTTTGCAGTAGAAACACTTAGTTTCAGGCTTGGGTCCAGCTTTGGGCTTCTTCACGGGAGTGGCAACTTGCTTGCCATTCTTATTGAAGTTCCCTTTCTTTCCCTTGCCCTTTTTCTTGAAACTAGTGGTATTGTTAACCATCAACACTTGATGCTCCTTCTTGATTTCTACCTCCGCCGATTTCAGCATCGCGAAGAGCTCGGGAATTGTTTTCATCATCCCTTTCATATTATAGTTCATCACAAAGCCTTTGTAGCTTGGTGGCAGTGACTGAAGAACTCTGTCAATAACACTCTCAACTAGAAGATCAATTCCCAGTTGAGTCAAGTGGTTATGATACCCTGACATTTTGAGTATGTGCTCACTGACAGAACTGTTCTCCTCCATCTTACAGCTATAGAACTTGTTGGACACTTCATATCTCTCAACCCGGGCATTAGCTTGAAGTATCAACTTCAGCTTATGCTCTGTGGTGCTCAAAACACTTTTGGAGCCCCGGTTCTAAGCCATATAGCATGGCACACTAAACTATCGAGTAGTCATCAGTCCGCATTTGCCAGGCGTTCACAACGTCTAGATTAGCAGGAGCAGGTCTGTCACCTATCGGTGCATCAAGGACATAATTGTTTTGTGCAACAATGAGGATAATCCTCAAGTTACGAACCTAGTCCATGTAGTTTCTACCATCATCTTTCAACTTAACTTCTCAAGGAATGCATTAAAATTCAAGGGAACGCGGTAGCACGAGTCATTGATCTACAACATAGATATGCAAAAACTATTAAGACTAAGTTCATGATAAATTAAGTTCAATTAATCAAATTACTAATGAACTCCCACTTAAATTAACATCCCTCAAGTTATCTAAGTGATACATGATCCAAATCAACTAAACCATGTCCGATCATCACGTGAGATGGGGTAGTCATCAATGGTGAACATCTCTATGTTGATCATATCTACTATATGAGTCATGTTCGACCTTTTGGTCTCTAATGTTCCGAGACAATATCTGTATATGTTAGGCTCGTCAAGTTTAACCCAAGTATTTTGCATGTGCAAAATTGTCTTACACCCGTTGTATGTGAACATAGAGTCTATCACACCCGATCATCACGAGGTGCTTCGAAGTGACGAACTTTGGAAGCGGTGCATACTCAGGGAGAACACTTTTATCTTGAAATTAAGTGAAGGGATCATCTTAAAATGTTATTGTCGTTCTAAGCAAAATTAGATGCATAAAGGATAAACATCACATGCAATCAAAATATGTGACATAATATGGCCATCATCTTGTGCTTTTGATCTCCATCTCCAAAGCATCGGCATGTTCTCCATCGTCACCGGCTCGACACCTTGATCTCCATCGTAGTGGCAGGGTCATCTCGCCAACTATTGCTTCTACAACTATTGCTAACGCATAGCGATAAAGTAAAGCAATTACACGACGCTTAGTGATTGACATGCATGCCATACAATAATTAAAGACAACCCTAAGGCTCCTGCCGGTTGTCGTACTCATCGACATGCAAGTCGTGAACTTATTACAAAACATGATCATCTCATACATCAACATATATCACATCATATCTTGACCATATCACATCACAACATGCCCTGAAAAAACAAGTTAGACGTCCTCTACTTTGTTGTTGCAAGTTTTACGTGGCTGCTACGAGCTTCTAGCAAGAACCGTTCTTACCTATGCAAAATCACAATGGTGATTATCAAATTTGCTGTTTTAACCTTCTTCAAGGACTGGTCGTAGTCAAATTCGATTCAACTAAAGTAGGAGAAACAGACACCCGCCAGCCACCTTTATGCAAAACAAGTTGCATGTCAGTCGGTGGAACCGGTCTCATGTGCGTGGACATGTAAGGTTGGTTCGGGCCGCTTCATCCCACAATACCGCCGAATCAAAATAAGACGTTGGTGGTAAGCAGTATGAACATCACCGCCCACAACTCTTTTGTGTTTTACTCGTGCATATTGTCTATGCATAGACCTGGCTCTGGTACCACTATTGGGGAACATTGCATGGAAAAACAAAAAAAATCTACGCACACGTAAGATCTATCCATGGAGATGCATATCAATGAGAGGGGAGAGTATGTCTACGTACCTTCCTAGACCGTTTAGCGGAAGCGTTTATCAAGCCGGTTGATGTAGTCGTACACCTTCACGATCCACCCGATCAAGTACCGAACGTACGGCACCTTCGTGTTCAACACACGTTCAGCTGGATGACTTCCTTGCCTTCTTGATCAGCAAGACAGGCGAAGTAGTAGATGAGTTCTGGCAGCACAACGGCATGATGACGGTGGTGGTGCAACTATCTCCGCAGGGCTTCACTGAGCACTACGAAAATTATGACCGAGGACGAACAAGAGGGAGAGGGGCGCCGCACACGGCTAGGGAATTTTGGTATGTGTTGCCCCTCTCCCTCCTCTCATATATATATAGAGAGAGTGGCACTATTCTAATCCTGGGATTAGAATAACTATTTGGATCACAGCGCCTCTATATATAGGCACGATCTGGTTTCTCCCGAACTCTGTGAACTGCCGCACCAGCGCCGTCTAAAAAAAAGTCCCCCTCCTCTTGATCCCGATCCCCTGATCCCACCGTCGGCG
>NC_041384.1:371698727-371754421 GCF_002162155.2 Triticum dicoccoides | reverse complement strand
GCTCCACCACTCCTGCCTCGGCCCGGACCCCCTGCCATTAGTGCCCCGCTTGCCGCCGCCCCCGTAAACTCCAGGCGCTGCTGCCCCCATCAACGTCGGGCGTTGCCATCCCAGCCAACCTCAGGTGCCGCCGCCAACCTCCAGCATCCCGCCGCCGGCTCTGGGAAGCCACCGCCAACCAAGGCTCCGCAGGCTATGGGATCCCGCCGCTACCCACGCGTCGCCAGGCTCCGGGATCCAGCGGCCAACCCGCTCGCCGCCGGCCACCTGGATCCAGCGGCCAACCCGCGCGCCGCCGGCCTCCGGAATCCTGCCACCCTGGGCGCCGCCGGCCGCCGCTGCGGTCAAAATCCTCCACCAGACGCCGTTCTCCCTCCAACACAACCAGGCGTCCGCACCAACCCCACCGTCGGCGCCTCTTCCTCTATCGCCTCCCCGCTCATCATCCCGAAGTCCACCTCTGTCAAAGTTGTCATTCAAGTACTGGTTCCATGTCAAAGTCTGTTTTTTTAGTTCTATTCTTCGTGTGACACTGACACTGCTCTCAAATTAGTTCTGTGATGAACAAGAAAAGAGTGCCTGAAGATACATGTGAGTTGTCGTATCATCACAAGGGGCAGAAGAAAAGCAGCTAGCTAGGAGCATCTTAATTACTCACCTGGAGATTGGAGGAGAAAAAGTAACTAGCTAGGAGCAAAACTACGGGTGCTTTCGCTGCCTCCGCTACCTCGTGCTATAGCCATGGCCCCTCTCGCGTCATCACTTCGGTGACAGAGAGGATCCGAGGATGTGGGGGGAGGTAAACCTGGGAATGGTTATTAAAAAACTAGGTGAAACGGTTCGGTTCTTACTTTGGGTTTGATTGGTTCAGGTTTTATTGGGCTGAATCTTTTTTAGTTTGGTTTTGGTTTGGGTATGTGAAGAAACCAATTTGGGTATAGTTGGTTATGGGCTTAAACAGTTTGGTTATTAACGGTTGTAAACTATGGGTCCAAACCGGTTTTAGGGTATTGGTTATGTGTAATAAGCAACGACGCATCGTCAACGAGTATCTTTGATCCGCGTACATGATGCGATGCACTATGTAATTCTGTATTATGGGGAAACAACACATGCAAATTGAATGTGTCTGCTTGTGCTTTAGCTAAGCAATTGGTTTTAATGCACTTGTCAGTGAGCTTTTCAGTCGTGGGCATTGTCTTTTTGACACTTGTTGTGTGTTGACCATATCTCAACGATAACTTTGTTCCCAAACTATTGTAGATGCACTTATGTCTTTTCTATGCCATTTGCTTCTTGACATGTCGATTTGTGCAATCATATATACATTGAAGCAAACCCATAGTTACGTATTGGGTTTAAACCCACGGTTATGTATTGGGTTTAAATTAGTTTGGGTGGAAAAAATAGAGGGTTTAGTTTTGGTTGGGCTGAAAATGGCATTAAACGGGTATGGTTCAAGTATGATTTTGAGAGATACATGTACAGATATGGTTCAAATGTGGTTTAGGTATGAAACCATTCTCAGATTTAGGGGGAGGTGGTCATGAAGATTGAAGATGTAGCAGTTCGGGCTATGAAAAACTGGCAGGTCGAGAGATTCCTCCTTCGCCCGCAGGGATGCTGGCCACTGCATCGAGGAGCGATTGCCTCCCCGGCTTGAGGCTTTCACTGACCACCACGTGGCCGCGCTGCAGCAACTGTTGTACACTGGTTTGGGAGGATACCCGCCATTGAAGGCCGGCTCAGCTTGTCCCCAAGCTCACAACATCTGCCCTCGTGGTCCGCCTCATCTTCCTACAATGCACAAGGTCCGCGGCCAAAACGGGGCGAGCTGATGCAGCCGTACTACTACTAATGTGATTCAGTGAAGAAGGGATATTAAGAACAAAGTTCAGAGATCCCTCTGCTGAAATTTCAGAAAAACAGAGAGACAAAGTTCAGAGATCCCTTTGCTGAATATTAGCATGCGATACAAACTTGACTTCTATCAGACAACAAAAAAATGTGTCGGCGTATAGGTGGCAGTGGCTCCATTTCTCACAAAATCTACAGGGGATCCCTTCTTGCTATGTCAAGCAATTCACTTGCTGTAAAAAATCCCGTATCCTATATTTTGGAGCCTCATGACACACACTAGTTTACATTCTTCACCGATGCATCGCTTTTCTCTGGAGTTGAAAGACAGGGAAGTTCATCCTAGCAGACTATGTGGTTCAGTGTGTATATTAAATGAAGGAAAAAGAAATAGCAAGTGTCCAGCAGCATCAGTGTGTGGCTGCCTATAATTCTTCTTTGTGTGTGTGCGCACGCGCTGCACACGAGCATGAGTAAGAGGTAAAAATGGAGGCGCCCGGGGCCAGAACCTGGCGGAGTAGACCGGCCAGAGTAGTCGGGTGAGGCCATGGCATCTGACCGCAGACGACGACGAATCAGCGATGTTGTAGCTTGCTGTCGTTGGGTGCGTGACATTCTGTTGGTGTGTCGCGTGAGTGGTGAGTGTGTGCGCCGTACTAGTAATATGTGCAGGGTGCATGCATGTACGAGTGCACATGCATATTTTCACACACGAAGTCAAAAAAGTTACAGATTTAGTACACGACTCCTATGCACCACAGCTGTTCGTATTTATGCCCCAAAAGGAGAATACTACATTTATACTAAGCAAGAAAAAAACACAGACACATTTTGTCAGGTTTTATTTTTGAGCTAAACACATTTTGTCAGGTATTCACCTTATTTGATGTTCATTTATTTGTACTTATGCACGTATAGAACCAAGCCCATCTAATTTATATTTTTTAAATTTTCATTTATATCGTATAAAACCAGAGAGTACATGAAGGAATAGTACGGCATTCAATATGTTTTTAACGCAAAAACAATAAATTACAAAAAGGAAGAAGTTCAACCACTAATAAGAGGGGAGTCCATGAATAAAAAAATAGGGGGTTAAAAGAAACGAAAAGGGAATTCAACAAAATCATGAGAAGTATGCGGTACAAATGTTTGGAAATTTAGAGATGGACAAATAGAGGAATTGAGAAGAGTTCATTTTTAATGGATTTTCCCCGTTTCGAAAAAACCTAGAGGTTTAAATTTCAATAAATAAGAAAATTCAATGTTTATTAAAACCCCAAGAAGGTCAAATAAAAAATAGAGCAGTTCCAAAACTATATAAAAAACTTGTCCCTTCTCTCTGAAAAAAACTAGAAGTTATAATTTAAATAACAGGGCAGTTCAATGTTTATTACAAAACCAAGAAGTCCAAATTACAAAAATAGAGCAGTTCAATATTTATAACAAACTCAGAAATAAAAAGAAGAAGTTCAAATTAAAGTAATGGAGTAGTTCAATGTATACGGGAAACTGAAAATTCTTTCCGTTCCTAGAAAAATTAAAGTATGAAGTTCAATTTTATTTAAAAATGTATGATGCTTAAAATTATTTAACGACAATATTTTTTTCCTAAAGAATAAAACTAAGAAGTTCAAATTAAAATAATAGAGAAGATTGAAGTTTATAAAAAAAACTCAGATTTTTTTTCTCGTTACAAAAGAATTAAATGAAGAAGTTCAAATTAAAAATAAAAGGAACAATCAAATGACTTTCCCATTACTAAAGATCATCAATAAAAAAGAACAAACTAAAGGTTACTAAAGGGAACAAACAAGGCATTAAAATTAAAAAATGGAGTAGTTAAAAATTTATAAAATAAGAAATGTATTTTCCCCATTTGTGAAAAGACCCCCGAAAGTTCATATTAAACCAACGAAGTGGTTCAATGTTTACTAGAAGCTCGAATTTTTAGTGGCTTCTAAAGAATAAAATCAAGAAGTTCAATTCAAAATGAGGAGAAGTTCAATTTTAAAAAGCACAGCAGTTTGATATTTATTTGAAAACTTGATTTCTTCGGTTACTAAAGAGTAAGACCAATAAGATCTATTCGAAATAAGAAAGAATTTGATGTTTCTAATAAAACTCCAATTTTCACATTCCTAAAAAGCACATAAAGAAGTTGAAAAAAAAGTTAGAGAGGTCTGATGTCTATAAAAAACTCAGATTTTTTCGTTACTAAAGTGAAATATGGAGAAGTTCAAATTGACAACAGAAGGAAGTTCAGGTACTGCATGGTGTGTCTTTTGTATGAGAAAATAAGAGTAAAAAGGCGAAGTCCAAAAATTTTGTTGCTAGAAGTTCAAGTGCACAGACCAGGAAAGTTCAAAAAGTTCCTCCTGTTCAACAAGTTTCCACATCGGAAGCTCAAATTAAAATAACAAAAAATAGTTTAGAAAAATAATTAGAAAAAGAATGTGTAGGGTGTCCAATATTTATGACAAAACTAGGATATTTTGATGCTAAAAGAAATAAACCAAGAAGTCCAAATTATAAAAAAGAGAAGTTCAATATTTATAAAAAGAACACAGGTTTTCTTTGTTACTAAAGAATAAAATTAAATAAGTTCAAACTAAAATAAAAGGAGTAGTTTGATGTCTATGGAAAACTCAAATTCTTTCCATTTCTAGGAAAAATAAAAGTATGAGGTTCAATTTTTTTAAAAAAATTGATGCTTATTTGAAAACATATTCTTTTCTAAGAAGACGACTGAGAAGTTCATTTGAAATAACAGAGAAATTTGAATTATATAAAAAAAACTTAGATTTGTTGCAAGAAGTTCACGTGCACCTCCGTGCACGGTTTTGAATTTATATTGCGGGACATTTGACCTCCAGTTACATGTTTTAAAATGGCAAAAAATGACGTTCGACCTTCAATTGTGTGTAATTTGACGTATAAACATAAATGTGAAAGAAGTTCATAGTGAAAACAGCGAGAAGTTCAAGTACTGCAAGTTATGCTTTTCATGCGACAATAAACGTATAGAAAAATAAAAGCTTAAAAGGTTTGTTGACAGAAGTTCAAGTGCTCTGTCCCGGGAAGTTCAAAAATTCTTGCGAGAGAGGTTCACCTTGTATTTCCATGTTCAAGAAAATAAAAAAGATTTTTTTTTTGCGTTTTAAAATAATTCTCTCAATCCACAAAGAAGTTCAGTTATTATTTGGGAGCAATTTGATTTCAAAAAGAAAATAAAAATTCAAATTATAAAAATGGAAAAAGTTCATGTACTACATGGTGTGTGTTTAATATGAGAAAAATGAATTAAAAAGCAAGGTCTAATTTTGTTGTTGTTATAAGTTCAAATCCTCGGTCGGAGAAAGTTAAAAAAATTACTACGAGAGAGGTTAGTACAAAAGGAATATCATTTGTGTAACACTGACGAATGGATGAGAAAATCACAAACGAAAATACGTCACAGAAGTTCAACGTGAAAACAGCAAGAAGTTCAACTACTACGCTGAATGAATTTTAGATGAAAAACTTTTAAAATCGTCGCGAGTATGAAAAGATGATCAACACGGGAAACTTGCGTGTTTACAGCAGCTTTCCATCGGTATATCACCTGCTCAATTCTGGTGCATGGATGGAGAGCTACTTGAAGTGGATGGAGATCTACGAAAAAAACGTGAAAAACAGAGTGAAGTTCAAGCACACACGCTGAGAAGTTCAAGTTCTTCACGTGGTGCATATTTGAAGAATCTGTTTCGCGATAAAGGCAGAATGCATGATCTCGCGTTTTCGAAATTACTTCAAAACGGCCAGGATTCAGAGAAAACCATCAACACGAAAAAGTTTCGAATTTTCCATAGCTTTTCAGCGGTATATTATTTGCCCCATTCCGATAAACTTTGTAGAAATTACGGCAAAAATACGTTTTTAGCCATTTTCGAAACTGACATAAAACCATAATGAATTAGGAGAAACAATATATACAAAAAGTTTCGCATTTCTTCAAGATTTCCAACGCCATATCATTTGCTGCATTTGGACGCACGGTTAAAAAATTAGCTAAAAAATACGAACTCGGTGGAACTTGTACCGTTTTCTAAATTACTTTTAAACTGTTCAAAATTAGAAAAAACTTTCAACATGAAAAAGTAGTGCATTTTCACAAGCTTTCCAACGCCATATCATTTGCCTCAATTGGATTAGCCGTTTAGAAATTACATTGAAAATACGAACTCGACTGTTCGGTTTGCGAAATTTTATGATTTTCCAAATTACTCTTTATCCATAGTGAATTAGAGAATACTTTCAACATGTGGAAGGAGCGGTTTTGCAGCAGCTTTCCAACGCCAAATTATTTGCCTCATTCCAATAAACGGTTTAGAAATGCGATCAAAAATATGATTCACGTTTTTGTACGAAGAAAAAACGGTTTTCAAAACTGCTCTTAAACCGCTCACATTTTGCCAAAAATTTAACTTGGGTCATGATACTGGTGTCCATAGCTTTCCAACGGTATATCGCAAGCCCCATTTGGACACCTTTTAGCTGGAGTTCAACCTAGTACTCGGGGAAGGTCAGGCGCGTTACTCGGGAAGTTCATGTTGTGATCAGAATATTATTCTGATCCCGTGATAAGAATAGTGTTTATATATATATATATATATATATATATATATATATATATATATATATATATATATATATATATATATATATATATATATATATATATATGTATGTATATAATGTGTGTGTGTGGAGGGGGAGAGGAGGCAGGCCTAGGGCGCCCCCAATGGCCGGCAGCTGCCCTAGAGGCCTGCCTAGCCACACCCCACCCCCTCTTCCATAAATGGACATGGGGGAAGGAAAGGGGGGTTGGCTACCTTAGGGTACCTTCCCCTTCCTTCCCTCCCTTCCTTGGCATGTGGGAAGGGGTGGAGGGGCGTGCCAACCCCTTTGTGGGATGGTGTGCTCCCCCCCCCCTTTGGCCCATAAGGCCCACCACTTACCGGTGGCCTCCCGGTACCCCTTCCAGCACTTCGATGAATACCCGATTCATTCTGAAACCTTTCTGGTGACCAAATAGCATCGTCCTATATATCAATCTTTACCTCCAGATCATTTCTGATCTCCTCGTCATGTCCACGATGTCATCCAGGACTCCGAACAACATTCAGTCACCAACTCACATAACTCATATAGTACTATATCACCAACGAATGTTAAGCATGCGGACCCTATGGGTTCGAGAATGATGTAGACACGACCGAGAGCCTCTTCAGTCAATTACCAATAGAGGGACCTGGATGCCCATATTGGTTCCTACATATTCTACGAAGGTCTTTATCGGTCGAAGCTTTATGACAACATACGTAATTCCCTTTGTATATCGGTATGTTACTTACCCGAGATTCGATCATCGGTATCTTCATACGTAGTTCAGTCTTGTTACTGGCAAGTCTCTTTACTCGTTTCATAACACATCATCTCGTAACTAACTCCTTAGTCACTTTGCTTGCAAGCTTCTTGTGATGTTGTATTACCGAGAGGGCCCAGAGATACCTCTCCGATATATGGACTGACAAATCCCAATCTTAATTCATGCCAACTCAACAAACACCTTCGGAGATACCTGTAAAGCATCTTTATGTTCACCCAGTTACATTGTGACGTTTGATATCACATAATGTATTCCTCCGGTATCCGGGAGTTACATGATCTCATGGTCGAAGGAACATGTATTTGACATTAAGAAAGCGGTACCAATAAATTGAATAATCATAAGCTATGCTAACGGTTGGGTCTTGTCCATCACATCATTCTCCTAATGATGTGATCCCGTTATCAAATGACAACTCATGTCTATGGTTAGGAAACCTTAACCATCTTTGATCAACAAGCTAGTCTAGTAGAGTCTCACTAGGGACACGGTATTTGTTTATGTATTCACACATGTATTTAAGTTTTTGGTCAATACAATTGTAGCATGAATAATAAACCTTTATCATGAATAAGAAAATATAATAATAACAACTTTATTATTGCCTCTAGGGCATATTTCCATCACAATTCTCTTAAGAATTTTTGCTAACAGAGGTTGAATGTCCTCTCTCTTTAACTTGTCATGGTGCAGGGAGATCCCTAGATATTTGATGGGAAACTTCACCCACTACAATCTAAGATAGAGAGGTATTCATTAAACTCTGGCTCGTCAATATTTATGGGAACGAGTTCACTTTTAGAATAGTTAATTCTCATGCGAGAAACCTGTTCAAAGCAAGTTAAGACAATTTTGAGGTTCTTGGCATGGATAGGATTTTTGTCAAGGAACTGAATGGTATCATCTGCATACTGGAGACAGATGATACCCCCAGAGTAGACTCCTGGGTAGAGCCCTACAACAAGCCTTGGGTAGCAGCCTTAGACAACATTTTAGTAAGAACATCTACTACTAAGTTGAAAAGGAGAGGAGAGATGGGGTCCCCCTACCTCAGCCCTTTTCTAGTGAGGAAGAAATCACTCTCTACATTATTCAATTTGACCCCAACTGAACCCCCATGAGTAAGCTGGTAGATCTAGTGAGTCCATTTACCACCAAAACCTCTAAGTTTTAGGAGTTCGATCAGGAAACTCAGGTCAACCTTGTCAAAAAGCTTTCCCATAATCTAATTCGAGGACTAGGCCTTCATCTTTACTAGAGTGGACTGAGTGTAGCACCTCATGAGCAGTAACCACACTTTCTAAAATATACCTCCCTTTAAGGAAGGCAGATTGATTACTAGCAATCAGCCTTTGCAAAACTATAGAGAGTCTATTTGTGAGAACTTTGGAGAAAATTTTAAAACTATAGTTAATAAGACTGATTGGCCTAAGCTTCTTCATAAAAGTAGCTTCGACCTCTTTAGGAATGAGAGAGAGCATGGCAATGTTAAGCCTATGTATATCTAGTTCTCCTCTGTAGAGGACCTGAAATAGGGCCACCAGGTCTGTTTTAATGAGACCCCAAAAGTGTTGATAGAACAGGAAAGGAATCCCATCAAGGCCAGGGGCCCATCTGGGTAAGATCCAAACATAGCTAATTTAATCTCCTCTTCAGAGAAAGGGGCTTCTAGCATATCATTCTCATCCGTGGAGACTTTTTCTACATCAGAGAAAAAAAATCAGGGCTTAAGCTAAACCCAGAGCTCTCTTCCTTCTTAAAGATGTTTTTGTAGAAATCACTAGCAATCCCAATCATGTCTTTAATTTCAGTGGCAGGACCATCTAAGGAGTGGATAAGGGTCTTCCTTCTTTGGTTCGCTACTGCATGGAAATAAGCATTGTTCTTGTCTCCCTCTTTGATGTCCCTATTCCTATATCTCTGCTTAGGTTTGGTCTCCTCTTTGAGCCAAATTTTCTTCAGCTCACCATGAATGAAATTCATTCTGGCTAGCTCAGATTCAGAGAGATTAGAGGTTTATGATTTAATGTCTAAGGTATCAAATTCCTGAAGGAGAATCCTTATGTATCTCCTAAGGCAAGCTTCCTCATTAGTGGTCCACCCTTTAATGGCCTTCCTAAATCTTCCAACCTTTATCTGCCAATTCTCCAAAGGAGAGATAGCACCAGTTGGCTCTAACCAGATTTTCCTGACTAAGTTAGAGAAGTCCTCCCTCAAAAGCCTTGTGCCTAAGGATGGCAATGGGTAGGGTATGAGGCAGGTAGAGCATTACCATACACATACCAGTGTAGTAAATTGGTACAAAATTATACCCACACTCATATCCACGGGTATGAAACTTTATCGGTACCCATACCCGGTGGGTACCCATACCCAATGGGTAGATCAAATAGTACACAATTAATTCATAATTTTACATTCATCTATAGCACATTTGACTAAAAACCATTGATACCAACTCAATAATAGATAAATGAGCACATGACAATTATCTCAAATCCAATTAAGAATTGGTAAAAACTTTAGGGATAATTGATATTATGCCCCTAGTTGGGTCACACTCGACAGGTTTACCCCTACTTTTCAAAAATACTCGTTCCTGCCCAAATCACTTTGCTTCTCTTGTGTTTTTGCCCTTCCGTCTCAATTCCGTCTGGTCAAAGGCGTTTGACTGTTAGAAAGAAATTTTTCTGGACCATTTTGACCCTCCTTACAACTCCAGTTAAAAATCAAAGAAAAAACAATGTTACACTTGCATGTGGGACTCAATTAAATGCAAAAGAAAAAAAGCCTTCCCTCTCTCTTCCATGTGGGACCCATGCCCCATCCACCTTCCTATCTTCTTCCTCCCCCGGCTCCGGCGTGGCTTCCCCGCTCACCCCGCTGCCGGTCACCCGCGCCAGTGCCTCCCTGACCTCGAGCCCAGGGACGAGCAGCTGCTACCCACCTGCCCGCCGTCGGTCGCCAGTGCCTCCCCAACCTCCATCCCGGCCAGATCCGGTCCAGCCCGAGCCTCCCGCGGCCGGATCTGCCGTCTCCGCCACGCCCCCATGCTCCGCACCGATCCTGGCCTCCCCTGCATCGCGCCGCTGCCCCTTGCCCAAGGATCCCCGCCGCCCGTCCCTGGACCCGCCTTGTCTCGATGGCTCCGGCCATCCGCATTGAATCTCTGGCACTCCAGCGGTCCAGCCAAACCTCACCGCCACCTACCTCCAGCGACGCGTCGGATTGAGACCTCCTGCACGCCTTGCAGTGGCGCTGCCTCTGCCACACCCATCGCGAACGAACACCATGGCCTCGAGGTCCAGCGTCTCATCGAAGGCACCCGCTGGCGAGAGGTCGGCTCCCCTGCATCACGCCGCCGCCCCTTGCCCAAGGATCAGTGCGCCAGTCGGCAGAGCTGGGCAGTGTTTGGGGTGGGAGAGGGAGGTGGTAGTGGGGGCGCCAACGGCAGGTCATGCGACGCCGGCGGCGCGGGTGCAGCGACAGTAGGATGGGGAAAGTGAGGTGTTTCGGGAGGAAGAGAGAGAGTGTATGTTTTTCTCTTTTTTTTTCTTTTGCATTTAGTTGGGTCCTACTTGTAAGAGTCACATTGTTTTTTTCTTTGATTCTTAAATGAAGTTGGAAGGAGAGGCAAAATGGTCTAGAAAAGTGTCGCTCTGACGGTCAAATGCCTTTGACTGGACGGAATTGAGACGAAAGGGCAAAAACACAAGAGAAGCAAAGTGGTTTGGACAGGAACGAGTATTTTCAAAAAGTAGGGGTAAACCTGTCGAATGTGACCCAACTAAGAGCATAATATCAGTTATCCCAAAACTTTAACATATGTTCACAAACTCACGACATAAAATTAACATAGGTACAAATGTGAATCACGGGTAAGGTTCACATGTTAGTATAAACGGATAGGGTATGTGTATATCCATGAGTAAAAGACTATATTCGTGACATATCCATAACTTAATGAAGGGTATGAATACTACCCATAGTTATAAAATTGTGTTCATACTCTATCCATGTGAGTACGGTATCCGCATGTATCCATACCTATGCGTAGAATTGCCATTCTTACTTGTGCGTCGCCATCTTGTGGCAATGTCGCCATCGTTAGAAACAAACTCGCTGGAAATCAGGATTTGACAAATGGATGGGGAGAAGAAACCTGGTTCCTTTGCGATCCGTGCTGGCACGTGCCTTCCGATGGAGTGGGTCTACTCACCGGAGGCATACAACCGGATCGTATAGGATTTTTTCCAGGGACCGGTGTCAAAATGATTTTCTACCGGGATGATTTTTTTCTTTCAGACTGGGAGTTCATGGGTTTGGGTAACGGGCGTTCTTCCCTCCGCCAGTATTGGCCAGGTTCATCATTCATGAAGGACTGGTCACCATTAACGTGTGGTACGACCGTAATGGAAAGGGTTGATCGAACGCGAGTTGCGCCATTTCTCTTTGTTTTTCTTTTCTGAATCTGAAAAGGAAAAAAGAATGACCGATTTGTCTTCGTTCTTGTGTGGAGTTCCAAAAATGATTAAGAAACTCCCCTAAAAATGATTAAGAAACACGCTGATCATGAATCGGACGAAGCCCTCTAGGCGTCGTGTCCACCATGCACCCCACTCGCCACCTTTTCCGGATCGAACAAAAAATGGTACACCTCCCACCCCATCCCATGCACGCACGCACGCACGTACGCACCCCACATAACTGAGTCCCTCCCTTCCGCACGCACACCTCCTCGCATTCTTCAGTTTCACCGCAGAAGAGTCGAGGTGCCATCTACATGCACGCGCAACGGGCGTACTAGCAGCTAGAACGGGCCAAACGACAACGACGATGATCCCTTCCGCCACGTTCCTCTACGCTGCGTGGATTGCGGCCGCCATCGCCGTCTGCCTCGCGCTCTGCACCATCCACTCCCGCAAGTCCTCCTCGTCGCTCCGCCGCGGCTCTTCACGCCCCGGGCCGGCTCGCAGTTCCACCGCTGCCGTCGGAACCAGCGAGTGCAACGGCGGCGGCGGCGGTATTGGCGCGGCAGCCGGCGCCCCGCCGGCTGCGAGGGTATCCCCGACGCGAAGCCACACGGCCAAGAGCTGCTGCGTTAACGTAGGCGATCTGCACGAGCCGGCGCGCGTGGGGGACGACGTCATGCGGGTCGATGTCAGCGCCGTTGCCGGCCCGGTCACGGTCATCGACGTCGGGACGCACGGGCCGATCGCGCCGGTGTTCCTGGTGCCGGACCCGATGCCACCGCGGCGGAGCCTTTCGGTGAAGCACATCCGGTTCGCTGAACGGCTGGAGAGGATACGATCGAGGCGGTGGGGAGGAGACAACGACGACCCGGAGGCCCAGCTGGACGACACCACGCTGTGGACGAAGACGATCCTTCTCGGGGAGAGGTGCCGCGTCCCAAGTGGGGGCGGGGACGGCGGCGGCGACGACGCCATGGGCTACCGGCCGAGGCATCCCCGGTCGGTGCCGGTGACGAGGAGCAACTCCTTCGCCGGCGTCCTCGACAACCGTGGCGGTTCGTGCAGGCCTGCTGGTGCGCGCTTGTAGTTAAACGCCTAGCTGATGTTTTCAGTGTTTCGTTTTTCAGTAGTAGTCGTTATTTCTTCCTTATTGGGTCTGTTTGGACCTCGTCTCACACCAAACCAAATACTAGTGACGCCGCTAGAAAATTTATCCTTGTTTGCTTTTCCACGATAGTTCTGTAGCACCCACCAAATTCAGAAAAAATCCAAAATAAACCTTGAACTCACATGCGTTAGCTAAATCAAACCCTGAACTCTAAATTCCGAGAATCAACACACTTAATTCTCAAATCCTGGTCCAAATTGAACCTTGATTGCACTCCCAAACAGGGATTGATGACGTGCAGACCTCGTTATTGGGCACGTTGGGCGCGTACAAGTTGGGCTGGCCCATAGAGGCCCAGAGCGCTCCCCTGTTCTTAGTCCGGAGGCAGCCCACGCAGGGGGCAATCCATCCCCACTCGTGGCATCCCCTGGAATTCCCCTGCTTAGCGACGGCAATGGCAACGGGCGAATGATCGGCTCCAGTGGCAGCAATCGTTACGGTGCGACGACGAGTGACGTCAAAGGTATTGTCTCCGACATACTCCTCCTCTGGTGGCCGTAATTTATGCTTTGACCGCGTTGTTAGTGTTAGGGTTTCAGATAGAGAAAATGAGGCTTTTCTTCAATTATAAAGCTGGTTTTTTGGGGGATTTTTCGTGCATTTTTGTCATTCCAATTGCTCAGATTAGGACAATACTGATATTCTCATGTTTGTTTCAGTTAAATCATGGACGTGAGATCTTGAACGTCAGATTTCATTTCGGAGGCGAGTTCATCCACAATGGTCCTGTTTTGAATTATGTGGGTGGAGATGAAGAGATTTCAGAGATTGAGAGGGACAAGCTGTCATTGCATGAAGTTCAAGGGCATTTGAAAGACCACCTGGAGTTCAAGGAATCAATGAAGTTGTATTTTCATCATCCTGGGAAAGAATTAACTGGTGGTTTGATGTTCTTGTTCGATAACAATACTTGTGTGGGGATGACAGACTACATATGTGTTGGAGATGTAGCAGATGTTTATGTTGAATACCACAAGGAGCAGGATAGTTGAGTACAACAGCAGTGGCAGTGACTTTGAGAATGAGATAGTTGATCTAGATGATGATGAAGCTGAAGAAACTGACATTATCATTAGTGCAGAGCCAGATGACAGTGGTGTGCTCACTCAAATGAACATCAGTCATGTTGAGCAGCCTAGGGCAAGGAAACCACAGTAGCCAGTGAGGTTGTCGATGTGGCAGGTTCTCAGCTTCCATTTTCTCATATATGCAATCCAGATCAAGGACTAGCAGAGGCTATGAATGTTCAAAACACTATGTTCAGAGCAATATGAGGACGGAGCAAGTGAATGATCATAGCAGCATTCCACCATAGCAAATGAATGTTCAGAGCAACATTGCAGATTCAACTAGTGATTCTGATGAAGATACTGAGTACATGCCACACAGTGAGGACAGTGGTGAAAATTCAGAGGTTGTTGAGCTCAGAAGGCATGCTAGAAAATTTAAGAAGAGGATGAGAGATACAAAGAGTTGGTTTGCAGGGGATTCATCAACTCCTATTCCAATTGAATTAATTGCAAATATCGAGGATCGGTTAGAGGGAGAGGAGAAACAGTGGGGCTATGATTCATCTGATGAGGATTATTCCTATCATGAAGATTCTGATGGGCGAATGGTGAGGGGGAAGAGCCAGTTGATACATCTCCAATGTATCTATAATTTTTTATTGTTCCATGCTATTATATTATAAATCTTGGATGTTTTATATTCATTATTATGCTATTTTATATCATTTTTAATGTAGTGCCTAGTGCGAGTTGTTGTTTTTCCCTTGTTTTTGTCTTTACGGAGAATCAATACCAAACGGAGTCCAAATGGAACGAAAATTTTTGACAATTTTTCTTGGACCACAAGACACCCTGGAAGCTTCAGGAGGAGGCCGGAAGGGCCATGAGATGGCCACAAGCTCAGGGGGCGGGCCCTAGGGGGCGCCCCCCAATCTTGAGGGCCCCTCGTGGCTCCTCTAACCCTAATTCTTCTTCTGTAAATACCTAAATATTCCTCTTAGACCAGAGGACACATCAAAAATACTTTTCCGCCACCACAATTTTCTATCTTCATGAGATCCCATCTGGGGACCTTTTTCGGTACACTATTGGAGGGGGATTCGATCACGGAGGGCCTCTACATCAACTTTGCTGCCCTTTCGATGATGTGTGAGTAGTTTACCACAGACCTACGGGTCCATAGCTAGTAGCCAGATGTCTTCTTCTCCCTCTTTGATCTTCAATACAATGTTCTCCTCGATGTTCTTGGATATCTATTCGATGTAATCTTCTTCTGCAGTGTGTTTGCTGGGATCCGATGAATTGTGGGTTTATGATCAGATTATCTATGAATATTATTGAGTCTTCTCTGAACTCTTTTATGCATGATTCATATAGCTTTGTATTTCTTTTCGATCTACTGATTTGGTTTGGCCAACTAGGTTGATTTTTCTTGCAATGGGAGAGGTGCTTTGTAATCGGTTCAATCTTACGGTGCTCAATCCCAGTGACAGAAGGGGACATGACACGTATTTGTATTGTTGCCATTAAGGATGAAAAGATAGGGTTTGTTCATATTGATTGGATCTATCCATCTACATCATGTCATCTTGCTTAAGGCATTACTCCGTTCTTATTAACTTAACACACTAGATGCATGCTAGATAGCGGTCAATGTGGAGTAATAGTAGTAGATGCAGGCAGGAGTCGGTCTACTTGTCTCGATGTGATGCCTATATACATGATCATTGCCTTCAATATCGTGATAACTATATGCTTTTCTATCAATTGCTCAAAATTAATTTGTTTACCCACCGTATGCTTTCTTTCAAGAGAGAAGCCTCTAGTGAAAACTATGGCCCCGGGGTCTATCTTTTATCATATTATTTTCAGATCTACAAAATCAAAAACACAAAAATACCTTGCTGCAATTTATTTACTTTTATTTTATTTTGCATTTTTACTTGTTTTTTATATCCATCACTACCAGATCTTATCCTTGCAAGTAACCGCGAAGGGATTGACAACCCCTTTGTCGCGTTGGGTGCAAGTTTTGTCTGTTTGTGCAGGTACAACTATTGGAGACTTGTGTGTTCCTCCTACCGGATTGATACCTTGGTTCTTAACTGAGGGAAATACTTATCTCTACTTTGCTGCATCACCCTTTCCTCTTCAAGGGAAAAACCAACCCAAACTCAAGAAGTAGCACCAGTATCTATCGGATTACGGGTTCCGGCAAAACCCTTGAGGTTCGAACTATGGGGTGCGCACGAAGATCTCTCTCCCCCTAGCTCACACTCTCACCTCGATCTCAAAGCCTAGCTCGCCGAACCCGAGGAAAAAGGGACACAAGAGTTTATACTGGTTTGGGCCACCGTTGCGATGTAATACCCTACTCTGGTGTGGTGTGGTGGATTGCCTTGTAGGCTGGGTATGAACAAGTACAAGGGAAGAACAGCCTCCTAAGGAGAGGTGGTCTTGAGCTCGACGAGCTTGTGTGTGTGTGGATGGTCTGGTTCCTCTCCAGATCGGATCCGATGCCTCCTACGGTGGTAGCTAGTCCTATTTATAGAGGCCCGGTCCCTCTTCTCAAATATTCAGCGGGAAGGGATCCCACAATGGCCAATTTGAAGGGGGGCAACTAGTATAAGCTATCCTGACAAAAGGTGGTCTTCGCCTGCCAAAGGCTCTGGTCGTGACGCCGTCATGGGCTCCGTGATGACCTTCGTCCTGTTGTCCTGCTGGTCTTGGTCTCCTTCCACCGATATGGAAACCTTTGCCTGATGCCTCTGGACTCCTCGCCTGCGCCTGCCTCTTTAGCACCAAAGAGGCAACCAGTACTCTGCGCGTGATGGCGTCCGCCTGGCGCCCGCATGGCCTTGGTCGTCATGGCTGACATCACGCGCTCCTCGTGAGGTGCCCCTCGCATAGGTATCTCCGCTCCTTGGGACCCAGCCTAGGGAGGCCGCCCCAGAGGAGGTCTTGGTGTCGTCCGCCTCGCGAGGCTTGGCCCCTCGCGAGGGTCTTGAGTGGTTGCTGATGGAGATGGGCCGTACCAGGTCGCTGGTGGAGCCACGCCCTGAGCCATAGGCAGGCAAGTCTGGGTACCCACATTCCCCAGACGCCGACAGTAGCCCCCGGGCCCAAGGTGCGCTCGTACTTGGCTTCACGACGAAGCCAAGGGTCAAGTGCGGAGCACCGTGGGCCTAACAGCCTGCGACCTTGATTGACGCATGGCGATTGACGGGGCGTGGGCGTCTCCGCTTCCCCATGCTGCCTCGGCAACTGCCCGACTTGACGAGTCCATGTTGCATGCAGAAAAAGGCCATCATTACCTTAATATCATGGAGGCCGGCGGTTGGCCTCCCCTTGGCTATAAATGAGGGGAGGGGCAGAGCCCCTGTCGCTCATATATTCCTCCATTCTGACTGCTTCTTCTTCTTTTGTCTTGCTCCGCTGCCCGGCAGCGACACTCATGGCGCCGGTGAAGAGGTTCTCGGCCGCCGAGAAGGGGAAAGCTCGCCGGGAGGGGTCTGGCTCGCCACTACCTAAGAGGGGGCGTGGTCACCCCTGCAAGCACGCCGCGACCCCTACCGTGGTCTAATGTCTACTACACAACCTTCTTCTTGTAGACGTTGTTGGGCCTCCAAGTGCAGAGGTTTGTTGGACAGTAGCAAATTTCCCTCAAGTGGATGACCTAAGGTTTATCAATATGTAGGAGGCGTAGGATGAAGATGGTCTCTCTCAAGCAACCCTGCAACCAAATAACAAAGAGTCTCTTGTGTCCCCAACACACCCAATACAATGGTAAATTGTATAGGTGCACTAGTTCGGCGAAGAGATGGTGATACAAGTGGAATATGGATAGTAGATGAAGGTATTTGTAATATGAAAATATAAAAACAGCAAGGTAACGAACGATAAAAGTGACGTAAACGGTATTGCAATGCTAGGAAACAAGGCCTAGGGTTCATACTTTCACTCGTGCAAGTCCTCTCACAAATAATAGCTAATTGGATCACATAACTATCCCTCAACATGCAACAAAGAGTCACTCCAAAGTCACTAATAGCGGAGAACGAACGAAGAGACTATGGTAGGGTACGAAACCACCTCAAAGTTATTCTTTCCAATCAACCCGTTGGGCTATTCCTATAAGTGTCACAAACAGCCCTAGAGTTCGTACTAGAATAACACCTTAAGACACAAATCAACCAAAACCCTAATGTCACATAGATACTCCAATGTCACCTCAAGTATCCGTGGGTATGATTATACGATTTGCATCACACAATCTCAGATTCATCTATTCAACCAACACAAAGGACCTCAAAGAGTGCCCCAAAGTTCTACCGGAGAATCACGACGAAAACGTGTGCCAACCCCTATGCATAGGTTCATAGGCGGAACCCGCAAGTTGATCACCAAAACATACATCAAGTGAATCACGTGGTATCCCATTGTCACCACAGATACGCACGACAAGACATACATCAAGTGTTCTCAAATCTTTAAAGACTCAATCCGATAAGATAACTTCAAAGGGGAAACTCAATTCATTACAAGAGAGTAGAGGGGGGAGAAAACATCATAGGATCCAAATATAATAGCAAAGCTCGCGATACATCAAGATCGTATCACCTCAAGAACACGAGAGAGAGATATCAAACACATAGCTACTGGTACATACCCTCAGCCCCGAGGGAGAACTACTCCCTCCTCGTCATGGAGAGCACCGGGATGATGAAGATGGCCACCGGAGAAGGATTCCCCTCCGACGGGGTGCCAGAACGGGTCTAGATTGGTTTTCGGTGGCTACGGAGGCTTCTGACGGCAGAACTCCCGATCTATTGTGCTCCCTGATGTTTTTAGGGTATATGGAGATATATAGGCGGAAGAAGTACGTCAGGGGGGCCACGAGGGGCCCACGAGGGTGGAGGGTGCGCCCCCTGCCTCGTGGCCTCCTCGAAGCTTCCCTTACGTGCACTTCAAGTCTTCTAGGCTTCTTTCCTTCCAAAAATGAGTTTCGTAAAGTTTTAGGTCAATTGGACTCTGTTTGATTTTCCTTTTCTTCGAAACCCTAAAACAAGGTAAAAACAGAAACTGGCATTGGGCTCTGGGTTAATAGGTTAGTCCCAAAAATGATATAAAAGTGTATAATAAATCCCATAAACATCTAAAACAGTAGATAATATAGCATGGAGCAATCAAAAATTATAGATACGTTGGAGACGTATCAGCATCCCCAAGCTTATTTCATGCTCGTCCTCAAGTAGGTAAATGATAAAAACAAAAATTTTGATGCGGAGTGCTACTTGGCATAATCTCAATGTAATTCTTCTTAATTGTGGCATGAATATTCAGATCCAAAAGATTCAAGATAAAAGTTCATGTTGACATAAAAATAATAATACTTCAAGCATACTAACTAAGCAATCATGTCTTCTCAAAATAACATGGCCAAACAAAGTTCATCCCTACAAAATCATATAGTTTAGTCATGCTCCATTTTCGTCACACAAGAATGCTCTCATCATGCACAACCCCGATGACAAGCCAAGCAATTGTTTCATACTTTAGTAATCTCAAACATATAAACTTTCACGCAATATATGAGTGTGAGCCATGGATATAGCACTATGGGTGGAATAGAATAATGAGGGGGGTTATGTGGAGAAGACAAAAAGGAGAAAGTCTTACATCAACGATGCCCATCGATTGATGTTAATGCAAGGAGTAGGGATTGCCATGCAACGCATGCACTAGAGCTATAAATGTATGAAAGCTCAACAAAAGAAACTAAGTGGGTGTGCATCCAACTTGCTTGCTCACGAAGACCTAGGGCACTTGAGGAGGCCCATTGTTGGAATATACAAGCCAAGTTCTATAATGAAAATTTCCCATTAGTATATGAAAGTGACAAAATAAGAGACTCTCTATCATGAGGATTATGGTGTTACTTTGAAGCACAAGTGTGGCAAAGAATAGTAGCATTGTCCCTTCTCTCTTTTTCTCTCATTTTTTATTTATTTTTTTGGCCTTCTCTTTTTTATGGCCTTTCTCTTTTTGGGGGGCCTTCTCTTTTTTATGGCCTTTCTCTTTTTTATTCTTTTTTTTATTCCTCACTTGGGACAATGCTCTAGAAAATGATGATCATCACACTTCTATTTATTTACAACTCAATGATTACAACTCGATACTATAAAAAATATGACTCTATATGAATGTCTTCGGCGGTGTACCGGGATTGCGATGATGCATGAGTGACATGTATGAAAGAATTATGAGAGGTGGCTTTGCCACAAATACGATCTCAACTACATGATCATGCAAAGCAATATGACAATGATGATGTGTGTCATAATAAACAGAACGGTGGAAAGTTGCATGGCAATATATCTCGGAATGGCTATGGAAATGCCATAATAGGTAGGTATGGTGGCTGTTTTGAGGAAGATATAAGGAGGTTTATGTGTGATAGAGCGTATCATATCACGGGGTTTGGATGCACCGGCGAAGTTTGCGCCAACTCTCAATGTGAGAAAGGGCAATGCACGGTACCGAAGAGGCTAGCAAGGATGGAAGGGTGAGAGTGCGTATAATCCATGGACTCAACATTAGTCATAAAGAACTCACATACTTACTGCAAAAATCTACAAGTCATCAAAAACCTCGGTACTACGCGCATGCTCCTAGGGGGATAGATTGGTAGGAAAAGACCATCGCTCGTCCCCGACCGCCACTCATAAGGAGGACAATCAAATAACACCTCATGTTTGAAATTTGTTACATAACATTTACCATACGTGCATGCTACGGGACTTGCAAACTTCAACACAAGCATTTCTCAATTTCACAACTACTAACTAGCATGACTTTGATATTATTACCTCCATATCTCAAAACAATCATCAAGCATCAAACTTCTCTTAGTATTCAAAACACTCATAAGAAAATTTTACTAATCTTGAATACCTAGCATATTAGGATTTTAAGAAAATTACCATGCTATTTAAGACTCTCAAAATAATCTAAGTGAAGCATGAGAGTTCATCTATTTCTATAATATAAAACCACCACCGTGCTCTAGAAAGATATAAGTGAAGCACTAGAGCAACAACAAACTACTCCGAAAGAAATAAGTGAAGATCAATGAGTAGTCGAATAATTATGCAACTATGTGAAGACTCTCTAACATTTAAGAATTTCAGATCTTGGTATTATATTCAAACAGCAAGCAAAGAAAAATAAAATGACATTCTAAGAATGGCAAACATCATGTGAAGAAGCAAAAACTTAGGATCAACCGAAACTAACCGATAGTTGTTGAAGAAGAAAGGTGGGATGCCAACCGGGGCATCCCCAAGCTTAGATGCTTGAGACTTCTTGAAATATTATCTTGGGATGCCTTGGGCATCCCCAAGCTTGAGCTTTTGTGTCTCCTTAATTCCTCTCATAGCATGGTCTCCCTAAATCTCAAAAACTTCATCCACACAAAACTCAACAAGGACTCGTGAGATAAGTTAGTATAAACCATTGCAAAAACCTTATCATACTCTACTGTAGCAAATCACTAAAGTTATTATTCAACATTTCATACTAAATGCCTCTGCATATTTAATAGCCTATCCTCAAATAGAATCATTAAAGAAGCAAACATATGCAAACAATGCAAACATAACAGCAATCTGCCTAAACAGGACAGTCTGTAAAGAATGCAGCAACATCCATACTTCCCTAGCTCCAAAAATTATGAAAGAAAATTCCCACTGTATTAAATTTATCATAGCTTAATATGCAAAAGTTTTCAACATTTTATCACATCCTGAATTTTCTAGGGAATTATTGCAACAGCTAAACTTTTTGTTTTCAAACAGCAATATGTGGACTTCTAAAATAGGCATAGTAAAGGCTATCAATGCCACTTTTATTGAAATAAAAGATGCAAAACATTGTTATAAATAACAGCAAGCAAATCCTAACAAAATAAATTGACGCTCCAAGCAAAACACATATCATGTGGCGAATAAAAATATAGCTCCAAGTAAAGTTACCGATAAACAAGGACGAAAGAGGGGATGCCTTCCGGGGCATCCCAAGCTTAGGCTTTTTGGTGTCCTTGGATTTTACCTTGGGGTTCCTTGGGAATCCCCAAGATTAGGTTCTTGCCACTCCTTATTCCGTAGTCTATCGAATCCTTACCCAAAACTTGAAAACTTCACAACACAAAACTTAACAGAAAACTCATAAGCTCCGTTAGTATAAGAAAATAAATCACCACTTCAAGGTACTGTAATGAACTCATTATTTATTTATATTTGTGTTAAACTTACTATATTCTAACTTCTCTATGGTTTATAAACTCTTTTACTAGCCATAGATTTATCAAAATAAGTAAACAACACATGAAAAACAGAATCTGTCAAAAACAGAACAGTCTGTAGTAATCTGGATCAAACGTATACTTCTGGAACTCATAAAATTATCAAATAAATTGATGGACCTGAGGAATTTATCTATTAATTATTTTCAAAAATAATTAACTAAATAGCACTTTCCAAATAAAAATGGCTGCAATTCTCGTGAGCGCTAAAGTTTCTGTTTTCTTACAGCATGATCAACAAGACTTTCCCCAAGTCTTCCCAAAGGTTCTACTTGGCACAAACACTAATTAAAAGCATAAAACCACATATAAACAGAGGCTAGATGAATTATTTATTACTAAACAGGAACAAAAAGCTTGGAATAAAAATAAAATTGGGTTGCCTCCCAACAAGCGCTATCGTTTAACGCCCCTAGCTAGGCATGATGATTTCAATGATGCTCACATAAAAGATAAGAATTATAACATAAAGAGAGCATCATGAAGAATATGACTAGCACATTTAAGTCTAACCCACTTCCTATGCATAGGGATTTTGTGAGCAAACAACTTGCGGGGACAATAATCAACTTGCATAGGAAGGTAAAACAAGCATAACTTCAAAACTTTAAGCACATAGAGAGGGAACTTGATATTATTGCAATTCCTATAAGCATATGTTCCTCCCTCATAATAATTTTCAGTAGCATCATTAATGAATTCAACAATATAACCAGCACCTAAAGCATTCTTTTCATGATCTACAAGCATAGAAAATTTACTACTCTCCACATAAGCAAATTTCTTCTCATGAATAATAGTGGGAGCAAGCTCAACAAAATAATTATCATGTGAGGCATAATCCAATTGAAAACTAAAATCATGATGACTAGTTTCATTGTTATCATTATTCTTTAAAGATTATGTGTCATCACAATAATCATCATATATAGTAGGCATGCTTTCATCATAATAAATTTGCTCATCAAAACTTGGGGAACAAAAAATATCATCTTCATCAAACATAGCTTCCCCAAGCTTGTGGCTTTGCATATCATTAGCATCATGGATATTCAAGGAATTCATACTAACAACATTGCAATCATGCTCATCATTCAAATATTTAGTGCCAAACATTTTATAGATTTCTTCTTCTAGCACTTGAGCACAATTATCCTTTCCATCATACTCACGAAAGATATTAAAAAGGTGAACCGTATGAGACAAACTCAATTCCAATTTTTTTATAGTTTTCTTTTATAAACTAAACTAGTGATAAAATAAGAAACTAAAAGACTCGATTGCAAGATCTAAAGATATACCTTCAAGCGCTAGCCTCCCCGGCAACGGCGCCAGAAAAGAGCTTGACGTCTACTACACAACCTTCTTATTGTAGACGTTGTTGGGCCTCCAAAAGCAGAGGTTTGTAGGACAGTAGCAAATTTCCCTCAAGTGGATGACCTAAGGTTTATCAATCCGTAGGAGGTGTACGATGAAGATGGTCTCTCTCAAGCAACCCTGCAACCAAATAACAAAGAGTCTCTTGTGTCCCCAGCACACCCAATACAATGGTAAATTATATAGGTGCACTAGTTCGGCGAAGAGATGGTGATACAAGTGCAATATGGATAGTAGATAAAGGTATTTGTAATCTGAAAATATAAAAACAGCAAGGTAACGAATGATAAAAGTGAGCGTAAATGGTATTGCAATGCTAGGAATCAAGGCCTAGGGTTCATACTTTCACTAGTGCAAGTCCTCTCAACAATAATAGCATAATTGGATCACATAAGTATCCCTCAACATGCAACAAAGAGTCACTCCAAAGTCACTAATAGCGGAGAGCGAACGAAGAGATTATGGTAGGGTACGAAACCACCTCAAAGTTATTCTTTCCAATCAATCCGTTGGGCTATTCCTATAAGTGTCACAAACAGCCCTAGAGTTCGTACTAGAATAACACCTTAAGACATAAATCAACCAAAACCCTAATGTCACCTAGATACTCCAATGTCACCTCAAGTATCCGTGGGTATGATTATACGATTTGCATCACACAATCTCAGATTCATCTATTCAACCAACACAAAGGACCTCAAAGAGTGCCCCAAAGTTCTACCGGAGAATCACGACGAAAACGTGTGCCAACCCCTATGCATAGGTTCATGGGCGGAACCCGCGAGTTGATCACCAAAACATACATCAAGTGAATCACATGGTATCCCATTGTCACCACAGATACGCATGGCAAGACATACATCAAGTGTTCTCAAATCTTTAAAGACTCAATCCGATAAGAGAACTTCAAAGGGGAAACTCAATTCATTACAAGAGAGTAGAGGGGGGGGGGAGAAAACATCATAGGATCCAAATATAATAGCAAAGCTCGCGATACATCAAGATCGTATCACCTCAAGAACACGAGAGAGAGATATCAAACACATAGCTACTGGTACATACCGTCAGCCCCGAGGGAGAACTACTCCCTCCTCGTCATGGAGAGCACCGAGATGATGAAGATAGCCACCGGAGAAGGATTCCCCCTCCGACAGGGTGCCAGAACGGGTCTAGATTGGTTTTCGGTGGCTACGGAGGCTTCTGGCGGCGGAACTCCCGATCTATTGTGCTCCCTGATGTTTTTAGGGCATATTGAGATATATAGGCAGAAGAAGTACGTCAGGGGGGCCACGAGGGTGGAGGGCGCGCCCCCTGCCTCGTGGCCTCCTTGAAGCTTCCCTTACGTGCACTTCAAGTCTTCTGGGCTTCTTTCCTTCCAAAAATGAGTTCCGTGAAGTTTCAGGTCAATTGGACTCCGTTTGATTTTCCTTTTCTTTGAAATCCTAAAACAAGGTAAAAACAGAAACTGGCATTGGGATCTGGGTTAATAGGTTAGTCCCAAAAATGATATAAAAGTGTATAATAAAGCCCATAAACATCTAAAATAGTAGATAATATAGTATGGAGCAATCAAAAATTATAGATACATTGGAGACGTATCATGGTCCCTCGTGGACGTGGGCGAACTTCCCCTGGGTCCGGCACCGTTGCTGGCGGCCGCGGCGGCGCCTCTTCGCGCAGCGGGTGCCCCCTAGGGCATGGCAGCCCTATCAATGAAGGAAGGCGCGGCATGGTCGCTCGGCCTCCCCGGCCGCGCTTCTAGTCGGCAGAGGTGCTGCTGGAGTTTGTCGTGTGGTCGAAGAACCCGGCCGGCACTTGGCTTCAACTTCCATGCTCCTTTGTCGCGAACTGCCGGCCCCAGGTCTCGGCGGCTGCTGCAGCAAAGCTTCGTGGGTCGCGGTGGAGATCTCTGCTGTGGGCAACGTAGCCCTGGCCCACGGCTGGCAGGCGTTCGCCCGCACGCGCGGCCTGGGTAGGCGGTGCACCCTCCACTTCAAGTACGACGGCGCAGCGACCCTCTTCGTGAGGGTGTTTGGGAAGACAGTCGCCGCGCCGGATGCTGCCCTAAAGACGACAACAATGGTGGCGAGGTGCTTGGCCTTGGCGATGGCCGTGACGAGCACGAGGGTGACCTTGCCCTCGGCGGCGGCCGCGGTTCGCCCAGCTACGGCAGCTCCTCCTCCGGCGAAAGCTCCAGCAGCGGCGGCTACGACCAGCCGCCATGTCGTCGGGCTCGCTTCGAGGACGGTGGCGGGTCATCCCGTCGTCGCGCCCCGGTGAAGCGCGAGGAGGGCTCTGGCTGAGTTCGAGGGGCCGATCCTCATGAGCAGTCGTGTCGTAGGAGCCGCTTTTGCTTATCCTCTCCTTCCCTTTTTCCCTGCACTGTCAGAAACGAATATGGGGCCCTGCGAGGGCGTGTAATGAACCATGGTGCTTATGTTGCTTTTGTGGTGTGTTGTGAGATCTATGCCTTATACGGGTGTAGAGGGGTAACTTAACTCGATGCATCCGGGGTAGCTTTGACCTCATGAGGGCGCGCGTCTCTGGGCACCTGGTGGGGCTTCCCCACTGTTGATTCGGGTGACATCGCGAAGCTGCAAAAAATCGTTAAGAAATCCTTAACCCTTCTTGCGCGAGGCCTCAGGTATGGGCTGGATATGGCCAAACGCACAGCGTCGTGGTACCCGTGGGGCACGGACTAAAAGGGGATGCGCCGATCACAAGCTCAGACGAGAACGCCTCGCGAAGACCAGGGGAGTGCGCACGCGCATACCACCTGTCCAGCCCCCATCGCGGGGTGTGCGAGGGAGAGCGTCGGGCAACTGCCGCCCTCCCTGACAAAAAACAAAGGATGGTGGGAGAATCAGAAAGAAGAGGGGGTTCAACCAAACCATCAAGAAACGCCAGAACTCCAAATTTCATTAAAGGAAAAAGGGGCAAGCTAACTATAGAAAGCAAATGAACAGCCGCGTCTGGCACCTAGTCTAGTCTTCTCACCAGCGCGGAGTTAAGTGTTGCCACTAGGATGCGGGAGGGAGCCCTTGAGGCCCGAGGGCGGCACTCCGGAGACTCCGGGGCATGTACAGCCCCACTCACTATTATGTGAGAGTGTCCCGAGCGGAGACCTTCACAGGCACTGGGCCTTGCTTCATGGGTAGAACTTCCGGAGGTGCTGGATGTTCCAGGCGTTCTGGATGCGGATCCCGTCCTGTGTCTCCAGGCGCGGGGCGCCAGGCCTGGAGACGCGGGCAATCCTAAATGGGCCCTCCCACATGGGTGAGAGCTTATGTAGCCCTTCCCTGGAGAGCACCCGCCTCAGGACGAGATCTCCCACCTCGAGCGCCCTGGAGCGGATGCTGCGATAGTGGTACCGTCGCAGCGCCTGCTGGTATCTTGCCGCTCAGAGCGAGGCTTCACGGCGGCGTTCCTCCCCCAGCACAAGGTCCATCCCCCGCTTGGCGTTCTGTTGCGTCTCATCAAATGCCAGAACCCGCGCGGAGCGATACCTGTCCTCGTGAGGGAGAACAGCTTCTGCTCCTAGATGAGGAAGAACGGGGTCTCGCCTCTTGGCTTGGTGGCGGTGGTGCGGATGGACGAAAGCACAGACTGGAGCTCGTCGTGCCAGCCCCTGCCACAAGCTTCGAGCTTCTTCTTGAAGGTCCGGATCTTGAGGCCTCTCAATACCTCGATGTTGGCGCGCTCAGCTTGGCCATTGCTCCTGGGGTGTGCCACCGAAGCGTAGCAAATCTGCGTTCCAAGGTTAGCACAATAGGTCTTGAAGAGATTGCTAGTGAACTGCGAGCCATTGTCGGTGATGATGCGGCTAGGGACCCTAAACCGGCTCACGAGGCCCTTGATGAACTTAACTGCTGACCCGACTAGGATGGTGTAGACGGCTTCCACCTCTGCCCATTTGGTGAACTTGTCGATGGCGACGTAGAGCTAGCGGTAGCCCCAGGCGCTCGCGGGAACGGACCCAGGATGTCCAGCCCCCAGACCGCGAATGGCCACGAGAGCGGGATAGTCTGGAGGCCCTAGGCCGGCTGGTGGATTTGCTTGGCATGGAACTGGCAGGCCTCGCAGGACCTTACCAGCTCGATCACGTCGTTGAGTGTCGTGGGCCAGTAGAACCCGCTGCGGAACGCCTTGCCGACCAGGGTGCGTGACGACGAGTGGTGCCCACAGTCTCCGCCATGTATGTTAGCTAGCAGCTCGTTCCCCTGCTCCTGGAGATGCATCGCAAGGAAACATCATTTGGTCACTTTCTGTATAACTCACCATCTTGTATGCGGTATGCCGTAGCCTGCCGGGCCACGCACTCCATGTCCTCCTCTTTCTCCGGCAGTGTCCCATGCACCAGATATGCCTTGAACTCCTTGGTCCAGCACCCCTCCCGAGGCTCGAGCGCCAGGAGTAGACGTGCTCCTGAGGTAGGACCGCAAGCGGGGGCTCCCGAGGCTGGTGGTTGGGGGAGTTCCTCTCGGGGTGATGTAGTCTCCATAGCCGCGGGGGTCGTCGAAGTCTTGAAGACTCGCTCCTCGAAGACACCAGGTTCTTGGGGTAGACACCTTGACGCCCTCTTGGCGATCTCGTCGGCCTCCTTGTTGGTGTCGCGTGGCACATCCTGCAGCTCTAGGCCTAAGAATTGCTTCTCCATCTTGCGCACCTCCGCGAGGTAGGCCTTCATATGCTCGTCCCTTGCTTCGTACACCTTGTTAGAGAAGTTGACGAGGAGCTAGGAGTCACCCTTAATGGTGAGACGCTTCACCCCCAAGGCCGTCGCTGCCTTGAGGCCCGCGATCAACCCCTCGTATTCTGCAATGTTGTTGGAGACCTTCTCACCCCGCTGGAAGCAGATCTTCACGGCATAGCATAGCTTGTCTTGGGTGGGCGAGATGAGCACAGCGCCAGCCCCCGCGCCCTGGCAGCATCGGGTCAGCTTGGGCGGCAACGAGGAGGTCAGTTTCGGGTGCCCCAGTAGCTTCAGGCCACCACCGCCGGCCGCTGGTGTGCGAAAGCACCGTCGAAGTACATGACCCAACCATCTGGTGCTTCACTTCCTGGCGAGAGAGATAGGCTCTCGCCAACTTCAGGTTCCGGGGCGCTGGTCCATTCTGCAACGAAGTCGGCAAGCGCGGGTCCCTCGATAACCCTGGTCGTGCTGAACTCCAATTGAAACGCTTGCATTTCAATGTTCCATTCAGCGACTCTCCCCGCAGCATTGGGGCTCCGGAGCACCCTCTCCAGGGGGTAGGCTAAGACGACCTTGATTGGGTAGCCTTCGAAATAATGGCGTAGCTTGCGTGAGGCCACCAGGAGTGCGAGTAAGAGCTTCTGCGGCATTGGGTACCATGCTCTTGCGTCCCGTAGCACAGTGCTGACAAAGTATACTGGATGCTCGACGATGGCGGGAGCGTCGATGGAGCATGTGTCCCCAGGAGGTTGTGGTGCCTCCTGAGGTGGGGGGGCCCTCAGGGGCCCGGTCGCCCATCGGGGGCCTCCTAAGGACCGAGAGCGCCGTCTTGCAAGGCCTGAGCGTCAGCTGATGTCGTCGTGGCTTTGGTGGCGCTGCCTTGGTGCCGCATCGTACCCATCGAAGGTGCAGCGTTGCTTGGCGAGCTCTCGGCTTGGCGCTCCTCCCGGACAGCCACAAGCGCCGCGCTGGCGGAGTGGGGCATGGCAGCCAGGTAGAGCACCAGGGGCTCGAGGGGGCGAGGCGCGACCATCACTGGTGGGCTGGTCAAGTATCTCTTGAGTTCTTGGAACGCCAGATCGGCCTCTGGGGTCAATTCGAATAGGCCCTTCTTCACCATCAGCTTGAAGAACGGCAGGGCGCGCTCCCCCAGCTTGGAGACGAAGCGCCCCAACGAGGTCACGCAGACCGCAAGCTTCTGGATTTCCTTGAGAGTTTGCGGTGGGCTCATGTCTTCTATTGCCTTGACCTTCTCGGGGTTAGCCTCGATCCCCTGGTGAGACACAAGGAAACCCAGTAGCTTGCCGGAGGGGACACCAAACACGCACTTCTCTAGGTTGAGCCGCAAATCCACCGGGCGAAGGCTAGCGAACGGCTCAACCTAGCAAAGGTCTCCTCCAGGTCCTAAATTAGGGTTCTCGCCTGCCTAGATTTTACGATGATGTCGTCGATGTAGGCTTCAGCGTTTCTCCCGAGCTGCTGACCCAGGGCGATGTGCATCAGCCGCTGGAAGGTCGCCCCAGCATTGCACAGTCCGAACGACATGCAGGTGTAGCAGTACACCCCGCATGGGGTCGGGAAGGCGGTCTTCTTCACATCCTCCACTGCCATCTTGATCTGGTGGTAGCCCGACAACGCGTCCAGGAAACACAGCAGGTCGCACTCGGCGGTGGAGTCGGCGATCTGGTCGATGCGCGGAAGCGGGAATGGGTCTTGGGGACAGACCTTGTTGAGGTTGGTGAAGTCGACACACATGTGTTCCTTCCCGCCTTTCTTTGGCACGACGACAGGGTTCGCCAGCCACTCCGGGTATCGGACCTCGCGAATGACACCTACCGCCTCCATCTTGCGAGTTTCCTGAATGATGAAGGAATGCTTCTCCATGGATTGTCGTCGTGCCTTCTGCTTCACAAGGCGCACATTAGGGCACACCCTTAAGTGATGCTCGATTACCCCCCTCGGGACCCCTACCAGTTGCTTGGGTTCCCAGGCGAATACCTCCTTGTTCATGTGCAAGAACTTCACCAATTCCTCCTCTTGATCCGGGTCGAGGTTGGCGCCTATGGTGAAGGTGGCTCCCGAGGGTCCACCTTCCTCGACTGACACTTGCTTCGTTTCGGCCAGGTCTTGAGTGAGCAACTGCTTATTCTTCGCCGGTGCGGCCTCCTTAGCCCCTGGGGTGGCTTCGCCGGCCGGGCACGCTGCTGCGGCGGCCCTGAAGGTAAGCTTGAGGGCCGCTAGAGCTTCCTTGGTGTCTTCGTCCACGGTGAGTATGCCGCTGCTGCCCGACATCTTCATGAGGTTGTAGGCCGGATGGGTCGCTGCCATGAACTGAGCCAAAGTAGGGTACCCGAGGATGGCGTTGTACGGGAGGCCGACGCGGGCGATGTCGAAGTCAATGAGCTTGGTGCGGTAGTTGTCCGGGGTACCGAAGGTGACCGGGAGGCGTATTTTCCCCAAGGGGCTGGTGGACCTGCTGCCGACTCCGGAGAAAGGCTTGGTGGGGCGGAGCCGGCCGTACGACACGTGAAGCAAGTCGAAAGCTTCCATGGAGAGCAGGTTGAGGCCTGCTCCGCCGTTGATGAGAGTCTTGGTCATGGCGACGTTGCAGATGGTGGGCGTGCAGAGCATTGGGAGCGCACCCGAGCCGTAAGTGGTAGCGAGGTGATCCCCTGAGTCGAAGGTGAGGTCGGCCTTGGGCACCACCCATCCTGGAGGGGCTCCCCATTGTACAGACGCGGTGCCGATCTGGCAGAAGAACTGCTTGGCATGGCGGTCCGAGGGTTGCGCTTGCGAGCCGCCGAGGAGGGTCGCGACGGCGACAGGCGCCGGTGTCGCGAAGCGTGCGATGAAAAGGCCGCACAGCTCCTCCCAAGAAGCCACAAAGGATCCTGGCAGGTTGAGCAGTCAGGCGCGTGGCGCGCCAGCGAGGGCCATGGAGAACCAGTTGGCCATGGCCCTGTCGTCGCCTCCAGCTTCCAGGATGGCCTCCTCGTATGCCAGTAGGAAGGCCGGCGGATCCGCCCCGCCATCATAGTGAGGCGGCATCTCTGGCTTGAACTTGTGCGGCCACTGCACCTGCCGCAAGGCTGGGGTAAATGCCCTGAGCCCCCTGGCGTCACCGTGGTCTCCCACCGATCCAGTCGGAGGAACAGCGCTGGCCATGGGGACCGGACGGAGAGGCGGAGCCGACGGAGGAATGGAACTTTGGCGCACCCCTACCTGGCGCGCCAAATGTCGGATTACGGGTTTCGGCAAAACCCTTGAGGTTCAAACTCTGGGGTGCACACGAAGATCTCTCTCCCCCTAGCTCACACTCTCACCTCGATCTCAAAGCCTAGCTTGCCAAACCCGAGGAACAAGGGACACAAGAGTTTATACTGGTTCGGGCCACCATTGCGGTGTAATACCCTACTCCAGTGTGGTGTTGTGGATTGCCTTGTAGGCTGGGGACAAACAAGTACAAGGGAAGAACAACCTCCTGAGGAGAGGTGTTCTTGAGCTCGATGAGCTTGTGTGTGTGGATGGTCTGGTTCCTCTCCAGATTGGATCTAATGCCTCCTACGGTGGTGGCTAGTCCTATTTATAGAGGCCCGGGTCCTCTTCCCAAATATTCGGCGGGAAGGGATCCCACAACGGCCAATTTGAAGGGGGGTAGCTAGTACAAGCTATCCTGACAAAAGGTGGTCTTCGCCTGCCAAAGGCTCTGGTGGTGACATCGTCGTGGGCTCCGTGATGACCTTCATCCTACCGTCCTGCTGGTCCTAGTCTCGTTGCACCGATATGGAAACATTTTCCTGATGCCTCGGGACTCCCCGCCTGTGCCTGCCTCTTTAGCACCAAAGAGGCAACCAGTACTCTGCGCGCGCTGGCGTCCGCCTGGCCTTGGTCGTCATGGCTCACGTCACATGCTCCTCGTGAGGTGCCCCTCGCATAGGTATCTCCGCTCCTTGAGAGCCAGCCTAGGGAGGCTGCCCCGGAGGAGGTCTTAGTGTCATCCGCCTCGCGAAGCTTGGGCGCTCACGAGGGTCTTGAGTGGTTGCTGGTGGAGATGGGCCGTACCAGGCCACGGGTGGAGCCACGCCCTGGGCCGCAGGCAGGCAAGTCTAGGTACCCCCGTTCTTAGGATGCCGGCCGTATCCAATATACAATTATGACATAGAAATTCCACACTTTTCATTGGCAATGATGTTCAGGAGCAAGAATCAGGTTGTCAAAGCATTGAAGAGATATGAAATTGTGACAAAAGGAGCATTGTGTTTTTGAAGTTAGAGTCAGATAGAGTTAGGGCTAAGTGTGGATGGCGCGGCTGCCCTTGGCTGATTTATGGAGCCAAAACCTCAAGAACAAGTAGGTTTCAAATTATAACTTTCAATGATGAGCACTACTGTGCACAAAACAGGGAGAACGAACTTGTACCAGCAAAAGTTATTGCCCAAAGATATGAGCACTTTATTTTAGCAAATCCAATGTGAAAATTGAGAGCAGGAAAGCAATAGTTCTTCAGGACATGTTTGCTGATGTATCAACTTCAAAGGCAAGCATGAAAAGAAGCTTGTCATGGACAAGTTAAGGGCTGGGATGAAGAATGAATACGCCAGGGTTTTTTATTACCAGCTAGAGCTACTTAGAAGTAATCCTGGAAGCATTGTTGCAGTTTATTTGGATCCAATAAACATGGAACCGAACAATTTGAGAGTGTCTATCTATCCTTTAATGCATTGAAGTTGGGACTCAAAGCTGGCTGCAGGAAAGAAATAGGTTTAGATGGCTGTTTTTTAAAGGTGTTGTCAAAGGAGAGTTGTTGTGTGATGTTGCAAGAGATGCCTACAATCAAATCTATCCACTGGCATGGGCAGTTGTTGAGAGGGAAACAAATGATACATGGAAGTGGTTTATTGGCTTGCTGATTAAAGATCTTGACATAAATAACAATGGAGTTAGATGGGTGTTCATTTCAGATCAGCAAAAGGGACTGATAAATGCTATGAAGGACTTTCTACCAAATGCGGAACATAGAATGTGTTCTAGGCATATCTATGCAAACTGGATGAAGAAGCATAGAGCACATGAGTGGTAGAAGAAGTTTTGTGCAGTTGCCAAAGCAGCAAACAAGCAAGACTTCAACTACTATAAAGCTAAGCTTGCCCAGGAAACATCGGAAGGTGCAAAATGTTGGGGAAAGCAGTATTTCAAAAAAAACTCCTACGATCATGCAAGATCTATCTAGGAGATGCATATCAATGAGAGGGGAGAGTGTGTCCACGTACCCTCGTAGACCGAAAGCGAAAGCGTTAAGTAACGTGGTTGATGTAGTCGAACGTCTTTGCGATCCAACCGATCAAGTACCGAACGCACGGCACCTCCACGATCTGCACACATTCAGCTCGGTGATGTCCCTCGTACTCTTGATCCAGTTGATGACGAGGGAGAGTTTCGTCAGCAGTTACCGACGTAGGGCTTCGCCTAAGCACTACAACGATATGACCGAGGTGGAAATCTGTGGAGGGGGGCACCGCACACGGCTAAGACAACTGTCAACTTGTGTGTCTATGGGGTGCCCCCCTCCCCCGTATATAAAGGAGTGGAGGAGGGGAGGGCCGGCCCTCTCTATGGCGCGCCCCAAGGGGGATTCCTACTCCTAGTAGGAGTAGGTCCCCCCCTTTCCCTAGTTGGAGTAGGAGAAGAAGGAAGAGGGAGAAGGAGAGAAGGAAAGGGGGGCCGGCCCCCTCCCCAATTCGGATTGGGCTTGGGGGGAAGGGCGTCCCCCACTTGGTCGCCTCCTCCTCTCTCCCACTATGGCCCATTAAGGCCCATAGACTCCCCGGGGGGTTCCGGTAACCCCCCGGTACTCCGGTAATTGCCTGAACTTATCTGAAACCATTCCAGTGTTCAAACATAGCCTTCCAATATATCAATCTTTATTTCTCGACCATTTTGGGACTCCTCATCGTGTCTGTGATCACATCTAGGACTCCGAACTACCTTTGGTACATCAAAACACATAAACTCATAATATCGATCGTCATCAAACGTTAAGCGTGCGGACCCTACGGGTTCGAGAACTATATAGACATGACCGAGACTCATCTTCGATCAATAACCAATAGCGGAACCTGGATGCTCATATTGGTTCCTACATATTCTACGAAGATCTTTATCAGTCAAACTGCATAACAACATACGTTGTTCCCTTTGTCATCGGTATGTTACTTGCCCAAGATTCAATCGTCGGTATCATCATACCTAGTTCAATCTCATTACCAACAAGTCTCTTTACTCGTTCTGTAATGCATCATCTCGTAACTAACTTATTAGTTACACTACTTGCAAGGCTTATAGTGATGTGCATCATCGAGAGGGCCCAGAGATACCTCTCCGACAATCGGAGTGACAAATCCTAATCTTGATCTATGCCAACTCAACAAACACCATCGGAGACACCTGTAGAGCATCTTTATAATCACCCAGTTACGTTGTGACGTTTGATAGCACACTAAGTGTTCCTCCGGTATTTGGGAGTTGCATAATCTCATAGTCATAGAAACATGTATAAGTTATGAAGAAAGCAATAGCAACAAACTAAATGATCATAGTGCTAAGATAACGGATGGGTCAAGTCAATCACATCATTCTCTAATGATGTGATCCCGTTCATCAAATGACAACTCTTGTCCATGGCTAGGAAACTTAACCATCTTTGATTAACGAGCTAGTTAAGTAGAGGCATACTAGTGACACTCTGTTTGTCTATGTATTCACAATGTACTAAGTTTCCAGTTAATACAATTCTAGCATGAATAATAAACATTAATCATGATATAAGGAAATATAAATAACAACTTTATTATTGGCTCTAGGGCATATTTCCTTTAGTCTCCCACTTGCACTAGAGTTAATAATCTAGATTACATTGTAATGATTCTAACACCCATGGAGTCTTGGTGCTGATCATGTTTTGCTCATGAGAGAGGCTTAGTCAATGGGTCTGCAACATTCAGATCCGTATGTATCTTGCAAATCTCTATGTCTCCCTCCTTGACTTGATCGTGGATGGAATTGAAGCGTCTCTTGATGTGCTTGGTTCTCTTTTGAAATCTGGATTTCTTTGCCAAGGCAATTGCACCAGTATTGTCACAAAAAAATCATTGCACCCGATGCACTAGGTATGACACCTAGATCGGATATGAACTCCTTCATCCAGACTCCTTCTTTTGCTGCTTCCGAAGCAGCTATGTACTCCGCTTCACACGTAGATCCCGCCACGACGCTCTATTTGGAACTGCACCAACTCACAGCTCCACCATTCAATAAAATACGTATCCGGTTTGTGACTTAGAGTCATCTGGATCAGTGTCAAAGCTTGCATCGACGTAACCGTTTACGACGAGCTCTTTGTCACCTCCACAAACGAGAAACATATCTGTCGGCGTTCTGGAAATGGGGGTCCCCAGACTTGCCTGCCTGCAGCCTGCGGCGTGGCTCAAAGGGGGGCCCAACATGGCCCATCTTCACCAATGCACACCCAAGACCCTCGCGAGGGGCCAAGCCTCGCGGGGCAGACGACACAGAGCTTCCTCAGGCACGGCCTCATCAGGCTGGCTCGCAAGGAGGCGGAGAGATCAAGGCAGGGTACCTCACAAGGTGCCCGTGACGCAAGCCATGACGACCAAAGGCGCCAGGCGGGCGCCATCTCGCGCAGTGTCCCCCTTTCCTCTTTGGTGCAAAGGGAGCAAGCGCAGCCGCGGAGTATCGAGGCATCGGGCAAAGGTTGCCATTTCGGTGCTACAAGACCAAAACCAGGAGGACTGCAGGACGGAGGTCATCGTGGAGCCCAAGACGGCGTCACCACCAGAGCTTTGTGCAGGCGAAGACTACTTTTGTCAGGATAGCTAGTACTAGTTGTCCCCCTTCAAATTAGCCCGCCATTGTTGGCTCCCTTCCCGCTCGATATTTGGGAACAGGACCAGGGCCTCTATAAATAGGACTAGCCACCATAGTAGAGGGATCGAGAAAAACAATCGAGGAGAGAGAGAGAGAGAGAGAAGGGTGACTGAACTCCTCCCAGCAGTTCATCGCCCCAGCCAAGAACAGACCCTCGTGAGGTTGTTCTTCCTTGTATTGTCCATCATCATCAGGCCAAGAGGCAATCCACCACACCACACACTGGAGTAGGGTATTACACCACAACGGTGGCCCGAACCAGTATAAACCCTGTGTCTCTTGTGTTGTTCTTTCCATAGCTTAGATCTTAGCGAGGCGGACGGGTGCAGGTAGGTAGGAGGCGAAATCTCCGCGCGCACCCCAGTGTTCGAACCTCAAGGGTCTGTCAGAACCCGAAATCCGACAATATCCTTAGTCCTTTTCAGGTATTTCAGGATGTTCTTGACCGCTGTCCAGTGATCCACTCCTGGATTACTTTGGTACCTCCCCGCTAAACTAATAGCAAGGCACACATCAGGCCTTGTACACAGCATCGCATACATGATAGAACCTATGGCTGAAGCATAGGGAATGACTTTCATTTTCTCTCTATCTTCTGAAGTGGTCGGGCATTGAGTCTGACTCAACTTCACACCTTGTAACACAGGCAAGAACCCTTTCTTTGCTTGATCCATTTTGAACTTCTTCAAAAGTTTATCAAGGTATGTGCTTTGTGAAAGTCCAATTAAGCATCTTGATCTATCTCTATAGATCTTGATGCCCAATATATAAGCAGCTTCACCGAGGTCTTTCATTGAAAAATTCTTATTCAAGTATCCTTTTATGCTATTCAGAAATTCAGTATCATTTCCGATCAACAACATGTCATCCACATATAATATCAGAAATGCTACAGAGCTCCCACTCACTTTCTTGTAAATACAGACTTCTCCAAAAGTTCGTATAAAACCATATGCTTTGATCACACTATCAAAGCATATATTCCAACTCCGAGATGCTTGCACCAGTCCATAAATGGATCGCTAGAGCTTACACACTTTGTTAGCACCTTTTGGATTGACAAAACCTTTTGGTTGCATCATATACAACTCTTCTTTAAGATATCCATTAAGGAATGCAGTTTTGACATCCATTTGCCAAATTTCATAATCATAAAATGCGGCAATTGCTAACATGATTCGGACAGACTTAAGCATCGCTACGGGTGAGAAGGCTTCATCATAGTCAACTCCTTGAACTTGTCGAAAACCTTTCGCAACAAGTCGTGCTTTGTAGACAGTAACATTACTGTCAGCATCAGTCTTCTTCTTGAAGATCCATTTATTCTCTATGGCTTGCCGATCAACGGGCAAGTCAACCAAAGTCCACACTTTGTTCTCATACATGGATCCCATCTCAGATTTCATGGCCTCAAGCCATTTTGCGGAATCTGGGCTCATCATCGCTTCCTCATAGTTCGTAGGTTCGTCATGGTCAAGTAACATGACTTCCAGAACAGGATTACCTTACCACTCTGGTGCAAATCTTACTCTGGTTGACCTACGAGGTTCGGTACACTACAAAAAAAAGACACATATGTGACATTTTGGGCCAAACGAAAAAATTTCTGTCATGCTTAGGACACTTCTATGATGATAAATGTGACAAAACCCGGTATCATCATAGATGTGGTGGGCTCCTACTTCTATAACAAAAAATCATGACAGAAAATGAGTTTTTCGTCCTGGGTGGGTTGGAGACGCAGCTGCATGACATTCTTTGGGTCACACATGACGGAAAAAACTATGGTAGAAGCAAGGACGAGGAAAATATCGGGGAGTTCCCGGTTATAGTGGGTGGTCTGGGGCCGAGCGATGCGCGTTTCTCTCGTACACGTACGTGCGTGGGTGCAAGGCGTTGGGCTCTAACTGAACCCACTACAGGCTACACGTTACTGAACCCGATCGATCCCTTGTTGTTAACTGAAGCCAAGTGATTCCTTCGCTACTACTGCTAACTGAAGCCGATCGAACATTGCTGCCTCCTTCCCTTGATGAACAGTGAGTGTTGTTGGAGGGTTTAGATGAACAGTTTCCGGTGGGGGGTTGGATGAACAGGATCCCGTGGTAGTAGAGGCCGTTGCCGCTGGGTGAACAGTACCCCGATCGATCGAGCCGGTGGATGAACAGGACCCCGTGGAGGGCTGGATGAACAGGACCCTGTGGAGGGCTGGATGAATAGGACGATTCCGTGGAGGGCTGATTGAACAATAGCCGGTGGAGGGCTGGATGAACAGTAGCCCATGGAGGGGTAGTTGAACAGGACCCCGTGGAGAGGGATGGTTGAACAGTAGCCAGTGGAGGAGCGCGCAGTGGAAGCTGGATGAACAGGAGCCCGTGGATGAACAGTCACAGGTGGAGGTTGGAGGAGGTCAATGGTGGATGAACAGTAGCCCGTGGAGGCAGTCGACGGTGGAGATGAATAGTATCGCGTGGAGTCCGGTTTGCAGTACGCCACACCCCTCCCGATCAATAGGACCCCGTTTCGACCGTAGGAGGGCCGTTTCCTCCGTTTTGCGGTACGTCAGACCCCTCCTGATGAACAGGATCCCGTTTCGACCGTGGCTGGTCGAACACAAGGTTGTTTCCTCCGTTCTGCGGTATGCCAGGCCTCGTTTCTATCGGCTATTCCGTCCAAGCCGGTTGGCTCCTGATGAACAACACGCGTTCTGTTGCCTCCCGATGAACACGACGCATTCTGTTTCCTCCCCATGAACACGACAACGACGCAGCTTCTCCGTTCCGACCCAGCCATGTACACGAGCGCTGGCCATACGTATGCCCGAGTAGGCGTTCGAGACACCACCCGTATGTACGTACGTGGCCGTATTTACTTTCTTGCACCCTGGTCGTTGTACGTACGTGTACATGCTACGTGCGCGCCTCTACTACGACACCTGCACGCCTCTATATCGACCAGTATGTACATACACATTCGCGACCAGAATGACAGTCCTACGTACGCATCGACCAGGTGGGTCCCGACTGTCAGGCACTTCCTTGCGTGCGAAGATGTAGCTGGTGGGTCCCAGCAGTCAGGGGAAAACATTTTTCATGAAATACGGTGGCCCATCTGATGGCTCCTTGCTGTCAGGTGGAGGAATCATTATTTTGCGCGTAATATGGAGGCATTTCCTTTTGTGCGGCCGTGGACCCAGCCGTCAGCCTCTCCACGTACAGTCCACGTCCGATGAATGTCGTTCGTTGACCACGTTGACATGGCGTGCCGAGAGCACCAGGAAGGGAACGACATGGAGCCGGGGAAGACTCGGCAGTGGTTGCCCACGCAGTGGGGGTACGAGGGTTTACTGGTCCGGCTCCCGTGGCCGGTTGTGTTGCCGCATAGGCCGCACAGCCCCAGCCTACTCCATTGCTGGCCAGGCCATTCCTCTACTCACCCACACCTCATGTTATTTTTATGGCCGTTGGATGGACATCGTACGGTCTCTGCAGTTAGAATCGTTTGTGTTGACTAAGCCCTTGATACGCGTCAACTTAGTAGGCCCAGAGGCCAGCCTCCAAAACGGTGCGCCCCAGTTGTCAGGGGAAGGAATAATTTTTTGGACGGCTGAAGCTAGAATATCTGAGATTGAAGAAGAAACATGACATCCGTTGGATGGACATCCAACAGCCATTGCTGCTAGAACCGTGTGTTGACTATAAGTTGACAAAGCCTTGCATACGCATCACTTACTTTTTTAGGAGACACGTCAACTTAGTAGGCCCATAAGTGTGTGGCAGAGAACTTATAGCCCATTTGCGATTTGCAAGAATGTACAACCCATTTTTGAACTCTAATGGAATTTACTACAACCCATCGCCCATTTTCTAGCTAGGACAACGATTAATAATTTCAACCAACCGTTCAAAACAGAATTCAATAAAAGTTCCCACATTTTGATGGGATCTGAAATATTTTTATGCCGAAATTTCTAGTCAGGTTAAATACAATTTTAATATAAATTTGTATTACATAAAAATTCCAATGAAACATTGCGCGCGCAACAATTAATGAAATTAAAATTTTCAAAATCCAAAAAAAAAATATAAACTAATTATGTGTTTGGTGCATTTTTTTATAGTTACTTCCAGTTTTTGTAATGACATCCCACTTATTATTTCTTAAAATCTATTTCCTTGTTAAGCCTAATGCATCTCTTCTTGGGAAGATTTGCAGCCCAGCGGGACGGTTGCCTGGGTATTCCTAAAAAAAGTATAGCTAGGCTAGCCATTTTCAGCTTGAAAAAAATTAATATCTGGGCTGGATATCTGGCCTAGTCTAGACGGGCCATAGCCCGCCCAGTTAATACCCTGCTCTCCTCTGAACAACAATGAAAACATCGCTCAAGAAAAACTCTGTAGTGCTCACACCTCAAAAACACGAATACTGCTCGAGCTGCTTGGTCCCAGCTGTCGGCCGCTCCTTGTGCAATTATCTCATTTATTGACTACATAGGTTGACAATGGTGTGGGACCGTGATGTCAGAAAATCAGGAAGAAGCAAAAAATATTATAGTTGTATATAATAAGGAGGCACTTGCGTACGTGCAGCTATGGCCCTGGTGGGTCCCCATTGTCATCCACTTCAAGTAAAGTCATCTCCTCATTCCTCATGTCTGTTGACCATGTTGACAATGCAAGACGGCGGCGCCACGGCGAGCGCAACAACTCAAAGGACGATGGAGAGGGCCTCGCGGGCCCTACAGATGGTCTGATACAGCGCCCGCTACTCATTCGGGAAGCCAGGATCATAGGGCCACATGTCCGCGACAGCATTGTTGTTCGCTTGTTCACCGGTACTCGTTGAGGAGATGGAGATTGCAGCACAGGTCCTCCTGCGCTAATAGCTCTTCCGCCATTAGGGCGTCGAAGTGCGGCCGCACCTGCTCTATGGTGAACAGGGCATGAACCAACTTGGACAGTGGCGCCGGCTCCTGGTCGGAAACTACATCCATCATCTGATTGTCGACGCTCAGCTCGGCGAGCTCGCTAGCGAGGTAGCATGTCCGGTTGCTGGACCGACCCACTGCCAAGCACGAGTCTGACTGTCGTGGCCCACCCAGACTGTCTCCCTCTCCCGCGCATGCTTTTTGCCCGAAACAGTCAGCGCCGCCCGCCCCGCTTCCTGGTGTAGGCGATTGCTCCACCTTCAAACGACACAAGAGCCGTTCGTCCGTCCGGCTGCCGCCCACATTAATGATACATGGTTGCCGAGGCGGCTACTCGGGCGCCACATGTCCGTCCCTCCGCCGCCCACCATTGCTATATAAATTGCTGCGCCGGCCATAGCTGCAGTCATCCGCCTCTGTTCCCTTTCTCCTGTCCACACCACTACTGCCCACCATGGCTTTCTCGCGCTCCAGCGCTCTGCAGGACGGGCAGGCGATGGACCACAAGGAGATAGCAGCCATTGCTGCCGACTGGCTGGCCGGCAGACAGCCAGAGGACGACAACATCTCAATGGATAACACGGTAGTCGACGATCTGGCGCCAACCCCCTCCTCCGCGCCATCCTCGCCGGTGCATTACACCATGACCATCGGCAAGGCCCGTGCCCAATACATGGACACGGTGAGGCAAAAGCGTGAGGAGCAGTTCCGGGAGGCGCAGGCCGACGCCGCCTACAACCACCATCTCCTCCAGGAGCACCTACAGGCAAAGGAGCAGATCGCTGCGGAGCGGGCAGAGTAGGAGGCGCTGCTCGACTCGTACCGCTCCGCCTGCAAGGGACGCCTCGAACGCTGGCGGTACCGCATGCGGGTGGCGGAGGCTGCGGCTGCCTACAAAGAGGGTGATGAAGCGGGCGAGGCGCTGTTTGGTGAGACCGAGGACGAGGCAAAGGACAATGTCGGCTCCCACGAGTCCCCGCTCTGCTGGCGTCGACGAGGCCCTGCTCCTCCGATGCCCCGCGGCGCCACCAACGAGGCAGAGGACACCGCAGGTTCCGCCGAGGCCCCGCCCCACCGGCACCGAGGCAGAGGACCTCGCCGGCTTCGGTGAGGCCCTACTCCGCTGAGGCCCCGCCCCGCCAACAACGAGGCAGAGGACACCACCAGCTCAGCCGAGGCCCCACCCTGCCGGCAACGAGGGGGAGGATTCCCCCGCTCCGCCGAGGCACCGCCCCGCCGGCAATGAGACAGAGGACATCGCCGGCTCCGTCGAGGCTCCTCCCCGCTGCTAATGAGGTAGCGCCACACAGAAAACGACGAAGAGTAGAACACGGTAGGTCACCGCTGAGGGAGTCCTGGATTAGGGGGTCCTCGGACAGCCGGACTATATCCTTTGGCCGGACTGTTGGACTATGAAGATACAAGATTGAAGACTTCGTCTCGTGTCCGGGTGGGACTCTCCTTTGCGTGGAAGGCAAGCTTGGCAATTCGGATATGTAGATCTCCTCCCTTGTAACCGACTCTGTGTAACCCTAGCCCCCTCCGGTGTCTATATAAACCGGAGGGTTTAGTCCGTAGGACAACAACAATCATAACCATAGGCTAGCTTCTAGGGTCTAGCCTCTATGATCTCGTGGAAGATCAACTCTTGTAATACTCATATCATCAAGATCAATCAAGCAGGACGTAGGGTATTACCTCCATCGAGAGGGCCCGAACCTGGGTAAACATTGTGTCCCCCACCTCCTGTTACCATCCGCCTTAGACGCACAGTTCGGGACCCCCTACCCGGGATCCGCCGGTTTTGACACCGACATTGGTGCTTTCATTGAGAGTTCCATTGTGTCGTCACCATAAGGCTTGATGGCTTCTTCGATCATTGACAACGATGCGATCCAGGGTGAGGTTTTTCTCCCCGAACATATCTTCGTATTCGGCGGCTTCGTACTGCGGGCCAACTCGCTTGGCCATCTGGAGCAGATCGAAAGCTACGCCCTTGGCCATCAGGTCAGGTTTGGAAGCTTGAACTATATTGCCGACATCCGCGGAGACTTGATCTTTGACGGATTCGAGCCCATGTCAGATGCGCCGCACCATCGCGACGAGCATGACTTAACTCTGTCGTCGGACGGTGTTCGGGAGATCACCCCTGTGGCTACTCCGGCCTTCAATCCGGAGCAGATCATGCCGTCCGAGGATGGGTAGATGGACCCCGCCACGGAGGCCACACACTCAGCGGTGATAGAGCTGAATACTGACTTCACCTCCTACGAGACCTGTGTTACCGGATCCTCGGATTCGTCCCTGGCCACGAGCTCCGAACCGCCTGCGTCCGTGCCTATCGAATCTGATTGGGCACCGATCATGGAGTTTACCTCCACGGATATCTTTTAGCACTCACCCTTGGGCGATGTGCTAAATTCATTGAGGTCTCTCTCCTTGTCAGGAGACCCTTGGCCGAACTATGCCCGGTTCGAGTGGGAAGCGGACGACGAAGAAATTCATTCCCCACCCACCACCCACTTAATAGCCGCTATCGACGACCTAACCGACATGCTTGATTTAGACTCCGAAGACATCGACGGTATGGACGACGATGTAGGAGAGGAACAAGAACCACCCCTCACAGGGCGCTGGACAGCCACTTCATCACACGACATATACATTGTGGATACACCCAAAGAAAACAATGACGAGGAACGGAAGGACGCAAAGGAGGATAATTCCCTTGAGAAGCAACCAAAGCGATGATGTAGGCGCCGCTCCAAATCCCGCCTCAGCAAAAACAACGATAACAGCGCAAGAAAGAATAATACCCCAGTCAACTCCAAAGCAAACGACGACCACATGGACCCAGCGACAAAGCAGGATGAACCAGCGGACGGCGAACATAGTATGGAGTCGTTGTCCGATCACGGCAACGCCGAGGGTAAAGCTCATCAACCTGTCTCCAGAGAGGAGAACAGTCCGGACGACGATGCACGCATCATCCCGAAAAGGAACTTGGAGCAAGAGGACCTCCATAGAAGGCTTATTGCCACCGCGAGGAGTCTGAAGAAGCAGAAGCAAAGGCTTAAGGCCACGCAAAATACACTCAACAGTAGATGGAACAAAGTGCTCGACACTGAAGAAAACTACGGTGGCAGCCGCCACACAAAGAGCTATCCAAAGCGCAAGCCGCTGCCTGAATTCGATGACGAGGCCTTAGAGCCTATACAGCCGAAAAACAAAACGGACGATCAGCCGGATCGACCATCCCGTGGCTGCGATAGGGCGGCTAACGATGTCGCACATAAGTCAGCACACGATTTACGTGAGGACTTGCACCAAAAAGCCGGTATGACCAGGTCCATCTACGGATCCAGGAAGCGCGCTCCGACATAGAATCAAAACTGAACACTACAACCGTCAAAATGCCATTACACATCCAAATACAGGGGTGCCGCGCACCCCCTATGCTTCACCGATGAGGTCCTGGATCACGAATTTCCAGAAGGATTCAAACCCGTGAGCATAGAAGCATACGACAGAACGACAGACCATGGGGTCTGGATTGAGGACTTTATCCTTCATATCCACATGGCTCGCGGAGATGATCTCCACGCCATCAAATACTTACCCCTCAAGTTGAAAGGACCAGCTCGGCACTGGCTGAAGAGCCTCCCCGGAAACTCAATTGGAAGTTGGGAAGAGCTCGAAGATGCTTTTAGGGCTAATTTTCAAGGGATCTATGTCCGACCTCCGGATGCAGACGATCTAAGTCATATAATTCAACAGCCCGGAGAGTCAGCCCGAAAGCTTTGGAACAGATTCCTCACTAAGAAGAATCAAATTGTCGAATGCTCGGACGCCGAGGCCTTAGCGGCTTTCAAACACAGTTTCCGGGATGAATGGCTCGCCAGACACCTCGGCCAGGAAAAATTGAGGACAATGGCAGCCCTAACAAGCCTTATGACCCGCTTTTGCGCGGGCGAAGACAGCTGGCTGGCCCGTAGCGACACCAGCGACCCAGTCACATCCGAAGTCAGGGATGGCAATGGAAAACCACGACAAAATAAAAGCAAGCGTCGAAACAATGAAGACAGCCCAGACAACATGGCGGTAAACGCCGTATTCAGGGGCTCTGGACCCGATCAACGGAAAAAGCCATTCAAAGGCAGTAGAGATGGACCATCCAGCCTAAACAAGATTCTAGACAGATTATGGCAGATTCATGACACCTCCGACAAACCAGAAAATCACACCAATAGAGAATGTTGGGTCTTCAAGTAGGCCGGCAAGCTAAACGCCGAACACAAGGGGAGGGAGACACCAAGCGAAGACGAGGATGAGCCTCGCCAGCCGAACACTAGGGGACAGAAAAAATTCCCACCAGAGGTCAAAACAGCAAACATGATTCACGTAACGAAGAGGAGGAGAAAACACGCACTCCGAGACATATGCGTCGTGGAGCCCGTCACCCCCAAGTTCAACCCTTGGTCGGCCTGCCCGATCACTTTTGATCGCAGGGATCACCCGACTAGTATCTGGCATGGAGGATCGGCTGCCTTGGTACTAGACCCAGTAATTGACGGATACCATCTCACCCGAGTCCTTATGGACGACGGCAGTAGTCTTAATCTGATATATCATGACACAGTCCGCAAAATGGGGATAGACCCGACAAGAATCAGCCAAAGCAATACTACCTTTAAAGGAGTAATACCAGGCCCAGAGGCCCGCTGCATGGGATCTCTAGTACTATAGGTTGTATTCGGTTCTCCCGACAACTTTCGAAGTGAAAAGTTAACCTTCGACATTGCTCCATTCCGAAGCGGCTATCAAGCACTACTCGGAAGAATGGCCTTCGCTCATTTTAATGCAATACCGCATTACGCTTACCTTAAGCTTAAGATGCCCGGTCCACGTGGCATCATCACAGTTAGCGGAAACACAGAACGTTCCTTACGTGCGGAAGAACGTGTGGCGGCTTTAGCAGCCGAACACTAAACGACCTCTCCAACCAGAATAAATGATCGATCGTCAAGACCGCAGACATGGCTAGACGAGTCCGACACATCACTAGCTGTAACAGCTCAGATAAACCTAAGACTGGGTTGATGGATACACCCCCATAGGTGGTGCTAGGGGCTTCCCACATGTAAAAAGGACTACTGTTCAGCTTGATCTTATTTAGATTGAATTTTAATGGTTTATTAAGAATAACCAATTTTTCGCACGAAAACTTTCACCTGGACTTTTCTCTCTTACAGATGATCATCGTGCTACACCCTTCCAGGATACGGCACAACGGAGACACACGCGCAAACGTGCAGCAGGGCCCCGTCCAAAAGTTTCTTTTTAGATTAAAACCCTATGTAAACCTTTTTTACTGTCTCTTGTTGCTTCATACCCTCAGGATACTCAACATAACCAAGAGGGATGCTGGCGTTATTGACATTTCGTCACGTCAGACTAATGCAAGTACCTGGAAATTTAGGGCTTATTATCGAGGGCGTTACTCAGCCCAGTATACATTGTAAAGACAGAATACCTTAGGGAGTGTTCGGCGTCGCGAGTTTGGCCTTATATGCATCAGCTCCGAATCATGTCTTTGGTCAATAGTTGGGTTTGCCCGGCTCCCGTGTTTTGCTACCTTACGTTCCGCTCTATCAGCTAAGGTGGCACTGGGAGAACTACTGCGATTGTGACTTGGTTCATCTGGATGAGCACCTCAATAGAGAAAGCCGAAAATTGACTGTCATGATAAAGCACGAGATTGGTCAACCACTCGAGGACTCAGTGGAATCTTCACGATTCCTCCGCATTAATGAAGGACCGGTTTCCCGGTAATGTATGTACGCGCACCGTATTTGGATAAGTGCGGAAGTACCATGGGCTATATAGTAGCCCCACTGTCAAACTCCTATGGCTAAGTGAAAGTGTTAAAGCAATATAGTCTGATTGCCTTGTTCGCCGTGCTATCACCTCCTTAATGGACCAAGACGTTGGATCAAGTGTGAATATGCGCTTTTTTGGACACCCCCGCATTATATGCGTGGGGGTTGAAGCCGACGACTGCAAACTTTTAGGTTATATACATACATAAAATGGCCGCACAGGAGGCACCATAATACTTTCAGGCAAAAGTATAAACACATCCTTTTATAAGCCAAATAGCATTGTTTTTACAAATTGGGATACATGTCACTCGAACATAATACTCTTCGAGCACTGAGCCTCTATTAGACGAGCGCCTTCTAGGACTTCTTCAAACTAGTGCTCGGACAAGACCTGGCCTACGGCCGGACCCCGGGTTGCAATAGCAGTGGCCTCCATCTTGGCCCAGTATGTCTTAACATGGGCAAGAGCCATCCACGCACCCTCTATGCACGCCGACCTCTTTACATCGTCGATATGCGGCACAGCATCAAGGAATCGTTGCACTAAACCAAAATAACTATTCGGCCTTGGTCCTTCCGGCCAAAGATGATCCACGACAGACCTCATGGCAAGCCCGGACAACCTATGGAGCTCAGCCCACTCGGCCATTTGCTCATTTAACAGCAGCGGACGCGTTGGAGCACTGAACTGCGACCAGAACAACTTCTCCACTTCGTGATCTTTTTTATCTTTGAAAAATACAGTCGCATCAGCAACACTCATTGCCAGGTCCGAATACGCGTCTGCAGCACTCCATAATTGATCCAGAGGAGCATACTTCGGATCTCTGAACTTCGTCCGCAACAAAAAGGGTTTCCCAGCCGTGATATCTCCGACTTGACGAAGCTCCTCCTTCGCCGCTCTGATTTTAGAGCGGGTCTCCTTGGCTGCTACCATGGCTTTCTCCAGGTCTGCCGCTTTCGCTTGGCTTTCCTTTTCAAGAAGCTCATACTGATTGGTGGCATCCTTCAGCTCAACGGCCATCTTGGCTATTTTATCTTCGCTCTGGTGATGAGCAGCCCGTTCGTCTCTTAACTCTTCGGCTGCCTTTAGGGTAGCCGCATCACTTCTCCTGGCTTGTTCCTTGGCTCGGGCAAGCTCTGCCCGAAGGGTCTCCACGGCGGCAGCTCCACCCGCAGACACAGCATGTTATAGATACTAGCATCATGCTCCTCTTAATATATGTTGACCACCGGAGAATACATACCATGTGCCTCGTCAAGCCGCTTGTTCACAAGCACGATGTCGGCATATGCCGTATCAAGCTGTCGCCTCAGTTCGGCAAACTCACTAGTCCGGCCAGCCACCGGACACTCAGCCGCCTGCACATGTGAGCAGCATGATCATTACCTGGGACTATGATCCTCTGTTTGCCGCCTCTGGACAGCAACCAGAGTCTCAGGGGCTACTATCTGTATAGAGCACATCTAGCGTGTGCGGTACCGTCAAAAAAATTATATATTACTTTGCGTACCTCAAAGCCTCTTAGCAGGCTCATAAAAGCTTCATGCAACCCACTTTTAGCGGATGAGATTCTCTCAACCACCGTACCCATTAAAGTATGATGCTCCTCCGAGATAGCCGCTTGCTCCAGAAGACCCATCAGTACGTCCAGTTGTGCACCGGACAATCCCAGACTCTTTCTGCTGCTCTCCTTAGGAGCCGAATACTCCGGACTTCGGGTGGCCGAAGGGTTACCTTCCGGCCCTGGCGGATCAGGAGAAATCCTCCGTGATGACACCTCAGGGTCGTCCGCCCCGGGAGGCGGGGAGGCAGAGGGAGGCATTTCGCTCTCCATCATCTCCGGAAGAAGATCCCCCGAAGACGAACTCTATTGAGAAGGGCTACGAGCCGGACTGCAAGATACATGTCTCAGTTATTGTCCTCGGAGATAAAGCAGGATATATTTACCAAAAGTACTCTTGATTCACTTACAGATCGGTGGAGGGTTGGCCCCCTTGCGGGCACTGTGCGGTAAGGACGCCCTCCAGGGCAGGGCCCCCTGGCGAAGGTTTCTTCCCTCGTTTGGAAACTTTCATTTCCATGTCGTCAGAGGCAGTCCTTTTCCTTCCTTGGGGAGAGGGGATTCTAGATTCTTCTCCCAGATCATCCTCATTTGCGGAGACACTACTTCCCCCGGTTTGGATGAGTAATGTGTGAGGCCCGCTTTCGGCTTCTTTATTCCTCCCTCTATCTTCCCCTAACGGCACTTGATAAAGTGCGTGCTCAAGCATCCTGGCTAGTACAGGATCCGGTGAGCCTTCGGGAAGGGGGGCCGAACACCTGATCATCTTCGCCTTTCTTATCCAGTCCTGGCCAAGAGCAATTTTTTCAGAATGATGTTATGACAAATGAAAAAACGACGTGTTCGGCCGCGGAATTACTTACATGGGTATCTGGACGATTGCAGTTTAGACCCGCATCCTCGGTGGTATCCGGACACTTTATTCGTGATCCGAAGAACAATCCATACATCCCTTCGAGCATCATGCCGAAGAATTGTTGAATAGTTCGCGGTCCTTCCGGGTTGAACTCCCACATACGGAGAGATCGACATTGGCATGGCAGGACCCGACGAACTAGCATAACTTGCATCACCTTGACGAGACTGACATCCCTCTTGAGGAGATCTCGGATGCGACTTTGCAATGTCGGCACGTCATTGACTGGCCCCCGGTCCAGCCCCTTGTTGACCCATGACGCCAGTTGTAGCAGGGGGCCCGAACGGAAGGCGGGGGCAGCTACCCACTTAGTACTTCAGGGAGCTGTGATGTAAAACCACTCCCGCTGCCATAGGTTGGACACCTCCGGGAAGGAACCCTTTGGCCATGGAGCATCGGCGCCTTTGCTTATTATGGCACCTCTGCATTCTGCGTGTCGCCCATCGATCATATTCGGCTTCACATTGAAGGTCTTGAGCCATAAGCCGAAGTATGGGGTGATGCGGAGGAAGGCCTCGCACACAACGATAAACGACGAGATGTGAAGGATGGAATCTGGGGCTAGATCGTGGAAATCGAGCCCGTAATAGAACATAAGCCCTCTAACAAAGGGATCAAGATTAAAGCCTAGCCCTAGGAGGAAGTGGGAAACAAATACAACACTCTCGTTGGGTTCGGGAGTGGGGACGACCTGCCCTTGAGCAGGCAGCTTGTGCGAGATTTCGGCAGTCAGATACCTGGCTTCCCTTAGCTTCTTGATGTCCCCCTCTGTGACAGAGGAGGCCATCCACCGGCCTTGAAGTTTGGATCCGGACATGGTTGAAGGTCAGAAGCGCTTAGCCTGAGCCTTGGGTGTTGGAACTCGAAGTGGGGGAGGGGAAGGATTGAGCGTGAGAAGAAAAGGACAGGCCTTGGCCCCTTTATAAAGAGGATGAATATCAAGCGTCCTCCGCGTGGCCGTTCGGAACTTGCCTAAAATCGAGGAGTCATACTAGCGGTCGCGGTTGGGTTACCCGCACCCGTATTGATGAGAATCCCGTAATAAGGGGACATGATCTCTTCTTCGACAAGACGTTCCAAGAAAACCGCCTCGCAATATGTGTAGTAGCTGGTTGAGAAAAACGGTTCAAATAATGACCGAGCCATGGCGTGGTGTCACGTTATGAAAAGTTGTCAGCGGATTAGATTTGTGGAAATATTATACTCTCTACGGTGGTATGTGGGATTTGTTTTGCAGAGCCGGACACTATCCTTGTGTTCAAAATCTTCTATGGAGTATTCGGAGAAGGAACCAGCCTTGCAATGCCGAAGACAAATCTGCGCGCCGGACTCGTCGTCATTGAAGCCTGGCTCAGGGGCTACTGAGGGAGTCCTGGATAAGGGGGTCCTCGGACAGCCGGACTATATCCTTTGGCCGGACTGTTGGACTATGAAGATACAAGATTGAAGACTTCGTCCCGTGTCCGTGTGGGACTCTCCTTTGCATGGAAGGCAAGCTTGACAATTTGGATATGTAGATCTCCTCCCTTTTAACCGACTCTGTGTAACCCTAGCCCCCTCTGGTGTCTATATAAATCGGAGGGTTTAGTGCGTAGGACAACAACAATCATAACCATAGGCTATCTTCTAGGGTTTAGCCTTGAAAGTGCAACTATCCCTAGGTGGTTTTGGTAATTCCTAACAACATATAGCTCATTGAGCTAATGCTATTTCAAGATTAATATCTCAAGAAAGCTCAATGATTGGCATGGCATGGATGAGAAAAGTGGACCCCTCAAAATGCTAAGGACAAAGGATTGGCTCAAGCTCAAAGCTCAAGACTCTACATTTTCTATTTTAGTGATCCAAGATCACATTGAGTCTATAGGAAAAGCCAATACTATCAAGGAGGGATGAGGTGTTGCTTAATGAGGTTCTTGCTCAAAATGCTTAGTGATATGCTCCAAAACCCTCAACTACTTTCTCACATCCACATATGACCTAAACCAGAAGTCAAACTCAGCCCCACCAATTCTTTCTATCCGGCGCCACCGAGTTTCAAATGTCATAGCCACTGCCACAAACCCTAGGCAAATCGGTCTCACCGATAGGGATCCCGGTCTCAACGAGATGGGATTGTAATCTCTCTGTTTCCCTTCGTAACATTTCGGTCTCACCAAGATGAGCGATCGGTCCCACCGAGATTGCAATGTAAACTCTCTGTTTTCCCTTCGTAACGTTTCGGTCTCACCGAAATGAGCGATCGATCCCACCGAGTTTACCTGACCAACTCTCTGGTTAGCTTATTACCAAAATCGGTCTCACCGAGTTTGTGTAATTGGTCTCACCGAGATTACGTTATGCCCTAACCCTAATCATATCGGTCCTACCGAGTTGCATGCCGGTCCCACCGAAAACCCTTACGGTCACTAGCTTTGCTGAATCGGTCCGACCGAGTTTAACCATTCAGTCCCATCGAGTTTGGAAAGTTATGTGTAATGGTTAGATTTTGTGTGGAGGCTATATATACCCCACCACCTCCTCTTCATTCGTAGAGAGAGCCATCAGAACAAACCTACACTTCCAACCTATATTTTCTAAGAGAGAACCACATACACTTGTGTTGAGATCAAGATATTCCATTCCTACCATATGAATCTTGATCTCTAGCCTTCCCCAAGTTGCTTTCCACTCAAATCTTCTTTCCACCAAATCCAAATCCTGTGAGAGAGAGTTGAGTGTTGGGGAGACTATCATTTGAAGCACAAGAGCAAGGAGTTCATCATCAACACACCATTTGTTACTTCTTGAAGAGCGGTGTCTCCTAGATTGGCTAGGTGTCACTTGGGAGCCTCCGCCAAGATTGTGGAGTTGAACCAAGGAGTTTGTAAGGGCAAGGAGATCGCCTACTTCATGAAGATCTACCGCTAGTGAGGCAAGTCCTTCGTGGGCGATGTCCATGGTGGGATAGACAAGGTTGCTTCTTCGTGGACCCTTCATGGGTGGAGCCCTCCGTGGACTCGCGCAACCGTTACCCTTCGTGGGTTGAAGTCTCCATCAACGTGGATGTACGATAGCACCACCTATCGGAACCACGACAAAACATCCGTGTCTCCAATTGCGTTTGAATCCTCCAAACCCTTCCCTTTACATTCTTGCAAGTTGCATGCTTTACTTTTCGCTGCTCATATACTCTTTGCATGCTTGCTTGAATTGTGTTAAGATTGCTTGACTTGTTCAAAGTTGCTAAAATCTGCCAAGAACTAAAATTGGGAAAAGGCTAGATTTTTACTTGGTCAAGTAGTCTAATCACCCCCCCCCCCTCTAGACATACTTTCGATCCTACAAGCCTCTACGATCACGTGGTAGATCAACTCTTGTAATACTCATATCATCAAGATCAATCAAGCAGGACGTAGGGTATTACCTCCATCGAGAGGGCCCGAACCTAGGTAAACATTGTGTCCCCCGCCTCCTGTTACCATCCGCCTTAGACGCACAGTTCGGGACCCCCTACCCGAGATCCGTCGGTTTTGACACCGACAACCACCGCTCGGGTCCAAGTAATTAAGGCCGCCGCTGCTACCCTTCGGTTGAAGCCAAGCTAGGCGGGTTGTCCATTGACGGCCGATTAGCTTCTTGGCGGCGCCGTGGAGTCGTGTCCAAAGACAGGCACATTTGGATATTGATCTTCATTACAAGCCACAAATCCTTCACCCTTCAGTCTCCGCACCTCGTCTCTTAAATCTCCAATCAAGTCACTAAAAAACTTGGGCAAAGGATCATCATGCCATTCCAGAAAGCCACATCCACCATGCTATTCAACACAAATGTGGCAAGAAATCTATTACAAGCTAAGAGCAAGAAATTACCAGAAAAAATGACCTGAGCACAAAAAATGGGGCTCACCATTGCATCCACGCAGGCGTAGTACCTCCAACCGGGATTTTGACGGCTACAGGAGATCCATCTCGGCGCCTTCCACGGCGGATTGCAGTGGCATATCTTTGGCGGCTCGTACGCCATTGGGCTCTCCCTGTAAGCAATAGGAGACCTCTAATCCGTGTCCCTCCTTCCACCGACGTGGTGGAAGCCGGGAGTGGAAGAGGCCGCAGTCCACGACATTACGCCACTGTTGTGCTCTGCTCCCTGTCCTACCTTCCGCCCTAACCCTAACTTCTCACCACCAAAATTCTCCAATCCTTCAACACGAGCGCATTAGTAAACAAAAGCACTCGCTGTACCACAAGTCAGGTCAATCCCGGTTGACTACTGCCATGTCACCGTTTTTTGGGCTAAAACGCAACCGGGGTTCAATTTGAACTGGGATTAGAGAGTTGAGTGTGTTGATTCCTGGGATTTGGAGTTCGGGGTTTGATTTAGCTAACGCCCACGAGTTCAAGGTTTATTTTGGACTTTTTTCATGAAATTCAGTAGAACCAGTGAAATCTAAGAAAGGTGTTTGATTCACGGAAGGTAATTAAAAGCAATGTGGGAAAGCCAGAGCTTGTTTGCTTTCAAACGTCAACATATAGCGCAAATAATTCTTATGTCTGGTTTCAACTAACGAGGAAGAAACTCACCAAATTGACAATCTAAACACAAAGAGTAATGTTTCAGAAATAAAACCTAGATTCTTATTCGGTGTATGGATCGAACCCTAACCTTGAAATCCGTGAAACTGCGAGCATGTTCTACGCAATCCCGCTTTATCCACGTTGATGTATGCTAAAGAGAGAAGTGCATATTACACCCCTCAACTCTAGCCCTAGTCTAATACACACACCCCAACTTCAATACCGTCTAGTTTACACCCCCCAACTCACAAAACCAGGCGGAATTCAACCTTCCCCTCCCCGTTGACCGGTTTTAACCTGTTGACTAGGTGAACAGTAAATTCAAAAGAAGTACAAATTAAAAAATAATAATTTCATTTTTTCACCGGGTGAACAATAAAATCAAAAAAGTTCAAAATAAAAATAAAAATTCAAAAAAATTGATTTTTAATTTTTTTGATATATTGTTAGGTGAGCAGTAAATTCAAAAAAATAAAAAATATTTTGAATTATTTTTGCATGGACGATGTTTGATTGCGTGATGTTCGTTCCAATTTTCAGCTTGTTCGGACATCTGAGTAGCTCTCAGCAAAAAGGACAAATATGACGTCTATGAAATAGTTAACAGTTTGGGATTTTTTTTGTTGAGAGACCACTGAAATGTCCAGACAAGCTGAAATTGGCACGGACATCGTGCGCTGAAAAATCGTCCATGCAAAAGTAATTATTTTTTTGGAAAAATTAGTATTTTTTCTAATTACTATTCACCCAGTAAAAATTCGAAACTGCTTCTTGAATTTTATTTCCAACTTTTTTTTTTTGAATTTACTGTTCATGTGTTGAAGAAACAGAAGAATTTTTTGATTTTTTTAGTTACTATTCACCCAGTCAACTGGGACAAAACCGGTCAACAGGGAGGAGAGGGTTGAATTCCGCCTAGTTTTGAGAGTTGGGGGGTGTAAACTAGACGGTATTGGAGTTGGGGTGTATATTAGACTAGGGCTAGAGTTGAGGGGTGTAATATGCACTTCTCTCTATGCTAAATGCTTGTTGCTCATATGCCGCAAATTATGGGAAAATCAGACGCCACGATAGACTGATAGCGGGCCCCACTCGCTATTCAATCAAGTTGTGGCGGCGGGGTTGAAATTAGGGTGGGAATAAAACGAGGCTTCGTCGGTGGCTACAATTAGGCTAGTCATAGTGGGGAGTAATGTTACTACTATAGTGAGTAGCAATATATACGTGGTGTCATGCAACACCTTACTTATTAGATTGTAAACTCATTTTGTCTCGGTATATGTGATGTTACGGTAACATATTATGTTACCATAAACTTCTCTTTTCTTATTAATTATTCGCCACATTATTTTTTTTGTTTTTTTTTGCCTAGATATGTGTAATGTTACTATCTATATTACTCCCACCATGGTAGCCTTAGAGCATCTCTAGCAGCCGCGCTATCCCGCCGTCGACCCATATATTTGCGGGCGGTTTATTTCTGGACCAAACAGAAGACGCAAATTTGCACTGCCCCACCCCCTCCAGCCGTTAT
>NC_041384.1:371626473-371698392 GCF_002162155.2 Triticum dicoccoides | reverse complement strand
CGCCACCGTATGTTCGTAGCTCCGGCGAGCGCATCCGGCCGAATCAAGCACAGCTCATGTCGGGAGAAGGTCGCGGATGGTGTGGGGGGTCGCCGTCGCGCAAGCGTTGCCGGCACGACGTGGAGGCCAGCAGCTCCGGCCGGCCCGCCGTCGAGCCATGGCGCTCGGCGCAACCGCGGCTCTCTCTCCCGCAACGGTGGGAACCGCACGTGGCAACACTTCAACAAGCTCCACAACGCGCTTTGGCCGACGATGAAGAAGCTTCGCGAGGCAAAGATCGCTCGCTTCACAACAAAGGAGGCGCTAGAGGCCAACGAATAGGGTGACGGGGAAAACTGCCTGCAAAATCGATGCAGGGCGAGCCGTAAATCAATTTTGCAGGGTGGCAGTTTACCACATTTGCTAGAGATGCTACTAGTGGGCATGCAGAGTTAGCGGCAACTACTGCAGGAGAGGCAGTTTTTTTTTTTGAGGGACTCGAGGAGAGGGGTGGTGGGAGTAATCGATGAAAAAGCCCCGTAGTAAACATTAAGGAGAGGGCTGGCTGTTTCTTTTTTCCCAAAGACTCAATCATGCAGCTGCGCTCAATGGACGTCGCGAGCGCACACTCATGGACCGAATGATGCAATAAACTGCTTTCAGATTTGGTAAACTGTCCATCCACTTATTTTATATATGGAAAGATTCTTCAATTACAGTGCGTTGATTTTTCTTCACCTCGTCCGACCAATCGTGTCAACTCAGTGATGACGTAACGTGCACTAATTTTGGTACAAGAAAATTCAAGAAACTATAACTTTCACACCGTGTGTCCAAATGATGATCCGTTTTCACCGTTGAATTCCTTGTGACGAGCTCTTCAAAAGTAGATCCCATGTGAATATGTTTTAATGTTTTTTGTAAAAAGCAACTTTAATGCTAGATGAGGCAAGTTTAGTGCTAAAGATGAGCAACTTCGATGCTAGAAGAATTGCACCATGTGTATAAGTAAATTCGCGTAGTAGCCTCCTACTTAGTTGTGTGCAATAGGTAATAGGTGGTTACATAGTTCGTTGCCTACCATATTGTGAAAGTTGTTCACCGTAAAGTGGGAAGTTATCTAACATGGTTTCCTAGTTGTCTGCCTCAGAAACCAAGTTGCCTACATCGCTATGAAGCTTCCCGCAGGTGATCCGTAACTGACTAAAATTATGAAAGTTCTCGGACCTAAGTTGCCAACACTACTGAGCGCATGGTTGTTGGCTAGTCAGGTCGCGGTGTTAGATGAGAAGTTGCATAGGGGGTTATCAGAAATTTCATAGCGGGACGGATCAGACAATTGCCTACAAACCTATGCAAATCCTTATTTTTTGGTCGAGTTGCCTACAAAATTATTAAAATCTTCATATATAATGATGGAAAACACACATGAGTTGGCTAATCAGGTCGCGACGAGCTTTTCAAAATTAAACTCCACATGAATATGTTTCTTTAATATTTTTAAAAGCAACTTTGATGCTAGATGAGGCAACTTTAGTGCTAAATAGAAGCAACTTCACTCCATTAAAAATAACTAATTAGCAACAATAAGCATCTAACTAATGATACAGAACAACTTCGAAACAAAGGTATATAACATCACAATTTTCCTTTTACCAGAGGCAACTTTAGTGCTAAAAGCAGACAACTTCACTACATTCTATGTCCTAATTATTTTTTTCTAATTTTCTCCTAACTTCCTCGCCAGTACCTCTAATTTGCCTATTGTTCACGCTAGTATGTCGTTGTTTCTAAATTGCCTATAATACTATGAAGTCATCTATTGGTGATGCTTTTGTGTCTACTATTGCTAGTTATGGTAGGCAACATGATGATGAATCTTAGCCAGAGTGTTTGTAGGCAACTTAGAAAACAATGATAAATAACTTCATAGTATTGTAGGCAACTATTTGGAAAAGTTAGGCAATTGTGCAACAATTGTAGGCAACTAATTAACAATAGCAGGCAACTATACATCAATGGTAGGTAATGTATAGCATGTATAGGCAATTGAACATCAAATGTAGGAACTGACCATCAACAATGGGCAATTGAGCAGTCATGATACGCAAGTTGGAATAATGTTAGCAAAATTCACAAATACACACGGTACAATGAATTTGCTTTGTATGTAGCACTAAAGTTGCCTTATGTTCTGTGTGATTTTTCTCATTTTTTTGCGCAAACCAATCTAATAGTCAGTTCTACTAGGCCAAAAAGAAAAATTGCTTCCCTATAGCACTATAGTTGCCTCCGTTGCACCCAAAGTTGCCCTTGAAAAAAGTTTGACAAAATCTACTCATATAGGATCTAGTTTTGAAGAACTCGTTGTGAGAAACCTGACCATGAAAACAGAATTGAATTTCAATGCTTGAATGAAAAGTTATGGCTTTTACAACTTTTTAAACCACAAAATAAATGCACGTGGGACAAGATTTAGGCTGATTCCATCGATAGCCATGTGCGTACAGGGTGTGGCCAAACAATTTCCTCTTTTAGTATAGACAGTTGGACACAAGGACATATAATTACTATATATGGCTGTGCGCTCCAGGCAACAAACAAGCGCCGCGGCGCTCTCTAGCCACGTCATTCTTTCTTTCTTTCTTTCTTTTTTGAGGGATTTAGGAGCGCAAGCCAACAAGGCATTCCGTTGTAAACATACGAGACATAACAGTTGGCTAAATATCTCAAAACATAATACTCCGTACCTATTATGTGGAAAGTACGAAAGCAGCATCTCAACGCACAAAAGAAAACCTGTACAGAGAGACTAAAACATAGGCCCAACGTGGCATTTAGGGCCGTGGCTTTCGGAGCCCCGGCCGACCCTTTATTTCGCCAGCCAGCCCCCATTTCTTTGGATCAGCAGGCTTCCTCACCGCTTCAGCACGTAGCTTGTGGATCACATGGTAAGAGAATAGCTCAGAAAGCACGGCCTCGCTCCCCAATTTAACTTCAGCAGATCACATACTATACACGCTTTGTAGGATCCAGAAGAAGATACTAGTGGATCCTATCATTGCCATCGAAATTTAGGCCTCGGATGCCCCTTATAGTGGACTCGTAGTTGTTGCTGTTAGACTTGTGCCTAGGATCAGAGTAGTCAGGCGTCTGTGAGGTCCTCCGTGGAGCTGAGTTTCTCTGGGACGTCCCTGGACTCGCATCTGGTGCACGACTACGTGATGGTTCAGCTCCACTGCTTGGCAAATCTCGGCTACTAGAAACAGCAGGTCGCCTTGAGGACACGCCTGACCGACCCAAAAAAGTCGAACTGGACAACTACAGGTCATTCGAGGTTGAGAAATTACATTGCAGAAGGATAAATAGGATCCTTCAGGCATCCAAAGAACACCATGGTAGCAATGCTAAACAAATGAAATAGGACAAACTCACCACAGCTTCCTTCGGTGCGGACACATCTGGTCTAACTGGTGACTTCTGTTTCGATAAGCTGCCTGCATTTATTCCTGTAGGTGGAACCTGACGTCGTGTAGGATCATCTGACCATCCACTTCTTCTTCCCTCTTCGGTGGCTAAATCAGTTCAGGAGACAGTTAGCCAACCTAACAGAACCTACTCGGCCCATGGATTAGCTGAAGAAATAGCAATACAACACAAGAGTAGTTCTGAACATGCACCTGAAACAGGATGTGTGCTACTCCTAAGCAAGATAACGGGAAACAGTTTACGACCCTGCTCCACTTACATATATTATATTATTTATATTATTATGTGCACTCGTTCATTGGTGTTGCATATAATTTTGCACGAAGCATCCAACCATTATACTATTTCCTCAAATCTAATTATAAAATGTGATAATGTTACTTGTAGGGAAAAAACAGCTACTATAACAAGAATACCTGACAGTCTATTATTACATGCAATTGGAGCCATCCCCGAGCTTTGTCCTGCAGCAGCGGCCTAAAACAACAGAGCATGAACATTTATCAGATATTTATCTCCACGGACAAGTGCAGAAGGCTAGCACTTTGAGCTGTACTGACAATAGCACGTGGTGGAACACTGGTCATTTGTGACTGCTGGTATTTAAGAATGGTCCAGTCAAAAACATAATCAAACTGGAATCCTACACAGAAAAATATCCAATGAGAAGTGTCCGAAAAGTAGCTTTTTTTTTAAATGTTGCAATGCAAAACTTTATCTAGTAACATATAAATAGAAAACCAACCCTCTCGAATAAAAAGATCTCTGAACAATCTCTTCAGGTATTGATAGTCTGGACTGTCTTCAAAACGCAGTGAGCGGCAGTAATGGAAGAATGACTGAAATTCAGAAGGGTATCCACGACACAAAGCCTGAAATCGAACAAACAATTAATACACAAACTAGTTAAGTCATGATTGAATTTAAAGTGCATGAGAATCACCTCAATTGAAGTGGCAATCTTCCGTTCGCTGATTTTCTCATACTTCTGTTTCTTCGTACCGGCTTTTAAACCCTGCCATGGGAGACTGGTAACAGGGGGGCTGTTAGAACACACCAGATGACATAAAAATAGAACAAACTGAAGCTGCATAACCAACCTTCCTCTCAAGAAGTACATGAGTACATATCCAAGAGACTCCATGTCATCCCTTCTGCTTTGTTCTATTTAAAAAGCAACAGCCTTTATTCTTTAAACAAGATGGTGCATTTAAGGGCAAGAGAGATTTAATGAAGAAATAGTAACATGGTGCACTTAAAGATATGCATAGCAGATAAATGATTTAATATTCAACTTGTGAAGTGGACTAACCAATTCCAAGATGGGTGCTTACACTCGCATATCGAGCTGTCCCAGTCAAATTTTTGTTCTCCCTGTATTTCAATACACATTTGTCATACAGGCTATAGGTAGACAAGTACAAAGTCTCGTTAAGAAAAGGATGGTTAGTAATACATTTATATATTATGTCATCAATATCATTTGATATAGAAACACAGTACTGTTATGGTTCCCAGTAAAGTAACATCAGCCATTATACTATTACTGCAGAAGTGCAAATGACAATTGACTCAAGCATCAGCCTAGATATACCGGTATGGAATGTGCTGGTGTGTTGACGTGTCCCTGTATTTCTTTGCCAGTCCAAAGTCAATCATATATACCTAAAACAACATTAAGGACAAGATGTAAGCGCATATACATAATGTTCTAAATAATTTCTAGAACTGTAGGCAGGTGAACAGCACAAAAAATGACTTACCTGATTTGCTCTCTTTCCAAGGCCCATGAGAAAATTGTCTGGCTTTATATCTCGATGCAAGAAGGACTTTGAATGTATAAATTCAACTCGGTTGATCTAATAAAAATGGAAGTTAAATAGATTTAACCAGATAAAATCATCAAATAACAACAACAAAATGACAAAGACTAGCTGATCTCTGTTGTTGAGTGTACCATTTGATCAGCAAGCATCAGAACAGTTTTGAGCGACAGTTTTCTGTTGCAAAAGCTGAAAAGATCTTCAAGGCTTGGCCCCAACACATCCATAACAAGAACATTGTAGTCACCCTCAACACCAAACCACTTGACATTTGAAATCCCAGCTGCACAACCAAAAAAAAAAGTATGTCCGAATCACAACGGCAAAAAATATCTTATATTTATGGTTCAGGGAAAGAAAATGAACGGGTATTACTTCCGCCCTGCAGTACCCTGTACAACTTTGACTCATACAGCAACTGAGGATGCTTTGTCTTCACATTTTCCTGCACAGAGCAAAAGCATAAGGCCTTATCAGTCTGAACAGAACAAAGCCTGCGATAGTTTTGGGGAAATAGACTGAGTGTGACATCATAACAATCATTATTCTGACACCAATAATGCAGCAACATTTTTCCAATGCACGCCACAAATAAGGGGCTAAAATTAGAACTTCAGAATTGAAACAAGTACAATCTTGCTGATGCACTAGAGCATATGGAGATGGTTGGGCTGCATTTACCATCTATCAACTTTTCCTCTCCTATATCTTCTCTACTCTCTCTGACGTTTAATTCTTGGGAACTAAAATGAACTAATGCAAGATTGCAAATGCAGGAGAGCTTACACAGCTCAGTCCATATAATAGCAACCCGTAATCCTTGGCAGGAAATAGTTTTCAATGAATCCTGCTTCTGTATCCATCATTTACCCTTTAAGCGCAGATGGAAGTAATTAGTAAAGAAGTTTGACTGAGAGCTACCAATTCACGAAATATAAGCCTGAAGGAATAGCCAAGGTGCATATACTTTTGTTATTGTACTTTCCACAATAGTGAGATACAGTATAAGATTGCTCCAATATTTGGGCCCATTTTTACAGAAAATCATCAATTATCAAGTTAAATACCAAATAGAAATACTTGCACCTAGTATATCAAAAAAGAAAATACTGGCACTAAAAGCAATACTGCCACTGATTATAAAATCATAAACACAACTATGCTGAAATCCAAGAGAATTGTCGCGTCAACTCACAAGCTTAATCGCGACCTCCTCGTTGGTCTGCACGTTAGTACCTGCACCGACAACCCCGAGCAAGTGAAAACACACGATTTAATCAGCAATCCAGCAGAAACAGCACAAAGGCGAGAGCTTTTAGCATCAGAACGGTTCGTTCAGGCGGGGGAACAGCGCACGAACCGAGGTAGATCTCCCCGAACGAGCCGCTGCCGAGCTTACGGCCGAGGCGGTACTTGTTACCCACGCGCGGCTCCATCGGCGGCCGCGCACGCACACACGCCACCGAGCCGCCGCCTAGGTTGGGGACATCCAGCTACGGAAGAACCTGGGCCAGGGGAGGAATTGTGGGGATTGGTAGCTAGGGTTTGAGCGGTGTGATCGAAGTGTGGGATTGGGGATATTCTTTTTCTTTGTGGGGTGGTGGTGCTTTGCTTTCGCGAGCATCACCCACCAGCCACCACGCTCCGTTTAAACAGAAATGTTGGAAAGTGGAGGTGCCTGTGTGAGAGATTAACATCGCAATTCGCAACAAAAGTGACGAAAATGCCATTCTAAAATCCGAAAAATAAGAAGAAACTAATTCTGAAGAAAAAAATTGACAACACACATTGCTTTGTTTTCTAACTGTGCGTAAATTTTAGTGATGAAATGACATTTGTGGATGTGTGGGAAAAAAATAAAATGAATGCTCCAAAAGGCATTGGAATTAGTCTTTTAGCATAGATTTATGTTTTGTTATACCACATGAGCCATCACGATTTTTTGAACGCAAATGAAAGACCCACCAATGTTTATAAAAAAAGTCAGATTCTTTGAATTTTTTTACTATTTTATTTATTTATAATTCACCCGAGTTCACACCTCGGAGCAAAAACTCCATGCCTCCAAAAGGGAGATTTCATTTTATGTCATACAAAATTAATATTTCCTCCGATCCAAATTAGTTGTCGCTCCAATAAATGTATCTAGCCATCTCAAATAGAAATTAATATGAACATTTTTTCTGATCCAATGAACGATTTAAATTCTTTTACAGTATCAATGACCGATTTAGGGCCTATTTGGGACTGCTCCGCTTCACAAAAATCGGTTTTGCTTCACTAAATTCACTTTGAAGCAGTTTCATCTACAAGTTGTAGTACTACCAAAGAAAATATTTGGCTGTCATCTAGCTTCAGCTTCAAGAATAAGAAACTTGGTGAAAAGGATCTATTTGATTGGTTGAGGGGGGGGGAAACGAATGGGTATCCACTTACTGGTGGTAGTGATGGGTAATTTTCACCCAACTCCAGTTTCTCAAGTTTTTTGAAGCACCCCCTGAAGAGCTTCATAAAAAACTGGGAGTTGTACCACAAATTTTACTTTTTTGCGGAGCGGCATATCGTGGAGCCACTAGTACGGTGAGGTGCTATACAAACGGTTTTTTACCCCTTTCCACGATGGCATTTGGAATCGACGCCTAGTGAGTGACGGCGATAGGGGGTCCTTCCCACACGATCCAGAAACCGTCGGGATATTCCCTCCTGGCACACACGCTCGGCAAAATGAGGTCGTTGCGGCCGGTGACAGCTCAAATACGGAAATACATATAATATAGCTAAAAATACAATTATACGGGCGAAATTATTTTCGGTCGCAAGTACATCTCACACAGTCAGTCCCCGCTAAACGTTTATGTTCGTATGTACATCCCACATAGTCGTTCCAATGAAAATGTTTCCGTTCACAGATACATCACACACAATTTTCCCCGTTAAATCATTTGTGATAACATTGACACTACACATGATATTAATAATTTTATCGTTTACGTTATTGAAAGCATCACACACGGTGCATAGAAGAAACTATGTGGCAAGGTTGTCCATCACACACAGTTTTTATATGGTAAACGTTTGCGCCAGGTGGCCTAGCACAAACAATTTTGCAAAAAGAATGTTGTGTGTGATTGTTCATTAATCTAACACGGTTTATTCCTAAAAACTGTGTACGTTATTGAATGCATCACACACGGTGTTTTCTCAATAACTGTTTGCAATAGAAAACCCTAATTAGTAGGCTAATTATTTGATTATTAATAATCCATTTATTAATTTAATTGACATTTCATATTAAGCATGCAATATATTTCATTTTCATAATTGAAATACATCAGAGTACAACATCATATAGTTTCAGCACTCAGCTACCCCGTTACACAACTATACCAGCATCAAAATTCACATGCAACATCTATAACCTTTCGAAATTAGTATCATAGACGGTACATAGACAGATGTATCTCATCTGGAAAACTGCTGAAGCAAAAGGCGAATATTGAGCCTTCATTGATGTTTAAGGTCTTTATAACTTTGGGACAGTGTCTGTGGATGATTGACTGTCCATCCTTCGTCCTCTTCAAGAACACTTCAATATTGAACCGTGGGTGTTATACGAATACCTTCCTCGCCTCCTGACCATACAAGTGGTTTGAGAGGTAATCATCAGAGAACTGCTTTGGAAAGGCCTGAAAATAAGGATGTGCATAAATATCTTCTCTATATTGGAAATGGGGCAAAGGAATAAAAAAGGCAAGGTATAATAGTTAGTACCATCTTGTAGTGAACTGATGTCTTCATTATGCAGACAAGGATCTTGTTATTTTTTGTCTCTAATTTCTTTATCCTAAAAATCTTTCTGAGTTTCTTGACTTGACTGATATTCATGGATAACTCATTTCCCCATATGCAAAAATGGTCGAATAGTGGGTCAAAACCTCTGACAGCAGGACCTACATATGTAAGTCCAAATTGTTAAAAATCTAAATATTAGAATGGTTCCTGCAATTGCTCAATAATGTGTTATTAGACAACGGACCATGCACGTGCTAACCTCGACTGTAAACCTCAGTGCTTCCCATTGTTTTCCTGCAACGCATATAAGGTAGTTAGTCATCCGGTTAAGTAAGGGTTCGCATGCCATCAGTAAAATATTTTGATGAAAAATAAGCACATTGCAGATTCATCAGATTAATTCAAGCCACATGGAAAACCCATTTATTCAAACCAAGCATGATTAAGAACTAGGAAATGTAGCACTTGTATATGTTTCTCATGTATTAAGTGCAGCCAAATTCAATTTATTCCTCACATGCACAATAATACAAAATTCTACCCACGACAATTGGACATCGCATTGCAGAATTGAACCAAGCAGTTAACTAAACACCACAACAAATGAATCAAACATTAATTGAGCACCACATTGCACAATATAACATACTCCTAATAGAAGATCAGATAGTTAACCAAACCAAGCATGCTTAACAACTTGGAAATATAGCAATTGTATTTGTTTCCATATATTTAGTACAGCTAAATTCAATTTATTCCTCACATGGTATACAATAACAGAATGCACTCACAACAACTGAACATCACAATGCAGAATTGAACCAAACAAAACAGTTAACTAAACACCACAACAAATGAACCAAACGTTAACTGGGCACCACATTGCACAATATAACATACTCCTAATAGAAGATTAGACAGTTAACCAAACCAAGCATGCTTAACAACTTGAAAATATGGCAATTGTATTTATTTCCCATGTATTTAGTACAGTCAAATTCAATTTATTTCTCACATGGTATACAATAACAGAATGCACCCACAATAATTGAACATCGCATTGCAGAATTGAACCAAACAGCCAACCGCATCGCGTCATCGGCGCACGAGGCATCGACGGTGGCCTCGACGGCGAGGTGCTCCTCCAAGATCTGGGGATCGACACGAATAGCAGCCATCGTGACCTCACCCGCGCGTGCGTCCGCGATTTGCTTCTTCGCTGCCAAATACTCATTGAGATCCTGGCTATACTGCGCACCATGGCTTAGGATGGCACTTATTTGGTGGAGGGTCGGTGATTTTGGTGGAAGGTGTCGCGCCGGCGGTCGGGGCATGTGGGATGTGGAAGGAGGAGGATGGCGGTCAGGTGTGGATTACCTGCCTGGATAGGGGGAGGCCAAGCAGCATGAAGGAGGGTCGCCGGTGAGGAGGCGGCGCTGCAAGTAAGGAGTAAAGGTTTCAACTTGGAAAGGAATGCAGAAACAGGAGAAATGTGGCTTTTGGTAAGGGGGGGGACTTGGAGGTAGATATTTCCGCGGAAGATGAAAATTTGGAATCGCTTCAGCGAAAAAACTGGCGCCCAAAGTGTCATCAGACATGGTCCCTTATTCACAATTGTGTACGATATGTGAACATCACAAATGATTCAGATAGCTTAACCCGTGTGTGATGAGTTTAAACGTCAAAAATTTTGGTTCGAATTTCCCTGGTTACAGTGGTCATCCACGTCATTGCATAATTTGGGTACACAAAGGATACTACAGCACACCCACACTTCTTAATAGAGCAATTTCAGCAATTAAACAGAGCTAGCTGACCTAAACATTACTCTAACAAAGTAAAGATCGGCGCTCTTAATTAAACAAAACAAAGAGTACTACTATGACTGGTCCTCGTCGATCTCCGCCACCGCCTCCATGTCCAGCTCGCACCCGACGGTCTCCTGGGGAAGGGGCTCCATGGCATCAATTGCACCATACTCGGCAAGCTTCTCGCCATCCGCATCCGCCATATATTTGAAATAGGCTGCCATAAGCTGGGCGTGGGCGGCCGCGATCTGGGCTTTGGCGGGCTCCGTCATGGCAAGGTATCTCGCGCAGGAATGGACGGCTGCTCGAACTCTCTCGGCGATTGCCAACTCTTCGGTTGTGGGTTGTCGACCGTTGTCGGAGAAGCTTCGTTCGATTTGTGTGGTGACAACCACGAGCTGGGCGTGGACGACCTCGACATGGTCGTGGGAGGCCTCCATCAGGGCTAAGGTTGCCGCTGCGGAAACAGACATCTATTGTGCCGCTCTCGCCAGTTGCTATCCCCAAGGCAGATGCTCCTACCGCCGCTTGAGAAGCAACAACGGCCGTTTGGGATGCCCTGGCCGCCCGGACATAGATTGCGGTCGCCCTCATGAAGCTTGTTAGCACGTGCCTGGCGGCTGCGGCCGCGCTCTCGCCGGAGTGGGCCACCGAAGTTGCCATCACGATGCGGGTCCACGTCCCCATCTTTCACCGACGATGATTGAACAGTGAAATAATATTTGAGGAGCGGGCTAGTGTGCTTGACACTCCGACGGTGCTCCAAGATATTTTGTGCTGCATCTCACACGGTTGGTGATAATTAACTATGTGCGATCCACTTGATTTTTCATCTTGATTTGAATTACGTAATGGGGTCACAGCTGCAAAGGATGGTGTTTGAATTGCTAGAACTTTAATTTGCAGTGAACATGCAACTATAGGTGGTCGTCAAAAAATTTGGAATTATTCAGGGTTCGTTTGGACGTTTTTATACATTAACTTGGCTTTGTAGGCATTTCAGGTGCATAATTCAAATTTGAACTACATGCACATGCTCCAGTGCATATAAACGGGTTGAAAAATCAAATATGTGCCCTTGGTTGCATGCTTAGGTCCCATGCAAGAAATGGGAATGAATGTCAAACACACTGTCACCGTCACTCGGCCGCAAATATTGAGATATTTGGTTTTAAAATTCTAGTAAATCCAAAACACATCTGAAATTCATGGAGCGGCATCAGCATGTCGTGGTAAAAATTTTGTCCCATTTGGGGCAGGTTGGGGGATAAGCTTCTCCCAAAGCAGAGCTTCTCACAACAAGTGTGATGGTTTCGGTAGGAAATGTGCCACCTTTGGGGACGGAATGATATCTGCTGCCTGATGACCCACAAGTATAGGGGATCTATCGTAGTCCTTTCGATAAGTAAGAGTGTCAAACCCAACGAGGAGCGGAAGAAAATGATAAGCGGGTTTCAGCAAGGTATTCTCTGCAAGCACTGAAATTATAGGTAACGGGTAGTTTTGTGATAAGATAATTTGTAACAAGCAACAAGTAACAAAAATAAATAAAATGCAGCAAGGTGGCCCAATCCTTTTTGTAGCAAAGGACAAGTCTGGATAAATTCTTATATAGAGAAAAGCGCTCCCGAGGACACATGGGAATTATCGTCAAGCTAGGTTTCATCATGATCATATGATTCACGTTCGGTACTTTGATAATCTGATATATGGGTGGACCGGTGCTTGGGTGATGTCCTTACTTGGACAAGCATCCCACTTATGATTAACCTCTATTGCAAGCATCCGCAACTACAACAAAAGTATTAAGGTAAACCTAACCATAGCATGAAACATATGGATCCAAATCAGCCCCTTACGAAGCAACGCATAAACTAGGGTTTAAGCTTCTGTCACTCTAGCAACCCATCATCTACTTATTACTTCTCAATGCCCTCCTCTAGGCCTAAATAATGGTGAAGTGTCATGTAGTCGACGTTTACATAACACCACTAGAGGAGAGACAACATACATCTCATCAAAATATCGAACGAATACCAAATTCACATGACTACTAATAGCAAGACTTCTCCCATGTCCTCAGGAACAAACGTAACTACTCACAAAGCATAATCATGTTCATAATCAGAGGGGTATTAATATGCATATAGGATCTGAACATATGATCTTCCACCAAATAAACCAACTAGCATCAACTACAAGGAGTAATCAACACTACTAGCAACCCAGAGGTACCAATCCCAGACTTAGAGACAAGAATTGGATACAAGAGATGAACTAGGGTTTGAGAGGAGATGGTGTTGGTGAAGATATTGATGGAGATCGACCCCCTCCCGATGAGACGATCATTGGTGATGACGATGGCGATGATTTCCCCCTCCCGGAGGGAAGTGTCCCCGGCAGAATAGCTCCGCCAGAGCCCTAGATTGGTTCCGCCAAGGTTCCACCTCGCGGCGGCGGAGTCTCATCCCGAAAGCTTGCTTATGATTTTTTTTCTCATCGAAGGACTCCATATAGCAGAAGATGGGCATCGGAGGGCCACCAGGGGGCCCACGAGGCAGGGGGCGTGCCTAGGGGGTAGGGCGCGCCCCCACCCTCGTGGCCAGGGTGTGGCCTCCCTCTGGAACTTCTTGCGCTCAGTATTTTTTATATATTCTGAAAATGACTTCCGTGAAGTTTCAGGACTTTTGGAGCTGTGTAGAATAGGTCTCTAATATTTGCTCCTTTTCCAGCCCAGAATCTCAGTTGCCGGCATTCTCCCTCTTTATGTAAACCTTGTAAAATAAGAGAGAATAGGCATAAGTATTGTGACATAATGTGTAATAACAGCCCATAATGCAATAAATATCGATATAAAAGCATGATGCAAAATGGACGTATCAACCCCCCCAAGCTTAGACCTCGCTTGTCCTCAAGCGAATGCCGAAATGGAAAAATATGTCCACATGTTTAGAGATAGAGGTGTCGATAAAAATAAAATACGGACATGAGGGCATCATGATCATTCTTAGAACAACAATTTATATAATTCTTGTCATATGATCTCTTATGCTAGAGTAACAATTCAATCACAATTTCAAGTATGAATAATAAACTTCATTGAGAACTAACAAACTATAATCTCAGTCATTGGAGCAATTGCAATTTATCATAACATAGGAAATAGTCAATATAAGAGCTTTTCAGCAAGTCCACATACTCAACTATCATATAGTCTTTCACAATTGCTAACACTCACGCAATACTTATGGGTATGGAGTTTTAATCGGACACAAAGAAAGATAGGGGCTTATAGTTTTGCCTCCCAATGTTTTACCTCAAGGGTAATGTCAACAATAATAGTTCATGAAAACTCACATCCAATTAGCCATATATACCAGGATCTTTCCAACATGTTGTGCTTGCCAAAAGATAAAATGTAAAAAAGGAAGGGTGAATATCACCATGACTCTTATGCAAGGTAGGAGATAAAAGTAAAAGATAGGCCCTTCGCAGAGGGAAGCAGAGGTTGTCATGCGCTTTTATGGTTGGATGCACAAAATCTTAATGTGAAAGAACGTCACTTTATATTGCCACTTGTGATATGGACCTTTATTATGCAGTCCGTCGCTTTTATTTCTTCCATATCACAAGATCATGTAAAGCTTATTTTCTCCCACACTAATAAGTCATACATATTTAGAGGGCAATTTTTATTGTTTGCACCGATGACAACTTACTTGAGGGATCTTACTCAATCCATAGGTAGGTATGGTGGACTCTCATGGCAAAACTGGTTTAAGGGTGTTTGGAAGCACAAGTAGTATCTCTACTTGGTGCAAAGAATTTGGCTAGCATGAGGGGGGAAGGCAAGCTCAATCATGTTGGATGATCCATGACAATATAATTTATCTCAGATGTAAAAAAACATAACCCATTACGTTGTCTTCCTTGTCCAACATCAACTCTTTAGCATGTCATATTTTAATGAGTGCTCACAATCATAAAAGATGTCCAAGATAGTGTATTTATATGTGAAGACCTCTCTTTCTTTATTACTTCCTATTAATTGCAACGATGACCAAAACTATGTTTGCCAACTCTCAACAACTTTTATTCATCATATTCTTTCTATGTGATCTCATTACTCTCCATAAGATCCATAAGATCTCTTTGTTTCTTTTTATTTATTTCACTTTTCTTTTATTCACTCAAGATCATGGCAAAATAATCAAGCCCTTGACTCAGCACTAATCTTTATTATATATAGCTCACGGACTCGATTACATAGAAGGATCATAAAGCAAAAGTCACAATGAGATCATACTAAAACTTTATGCTACTAGATCAAGATATTACCAAAAGGATCGAACTATGAAAAACGGTAAAGATAGAAGTGATGGTGACACGATACCGGGGCACCTCCCCCAAGCTTGGCAGTTGCCAAGGGGAGTGCTCATACCAGATACTCAATTCTTCTTTGTTGGTGAAGAAGATGGTGATGATGATGGATAGTCGCACATCGAGCGTAGGAGGTCTTCTAACTTGCGGATAATGCCCTTGAGTGCGATGATATGCTCCTTCAGCAAAATATTTTCATGTGTGAGATACTTGTTTTGTATACGAGCTAACTCAATCATCTTGAAAGCTTCGATCTCAGTTGGGGTAAGAAGATTGTGATCAAGTTGAAGGATGTCTTCTATTGCCGGAACTTGGTCCTCCGTGGCCTTCTTGATCCCTTCATCCTTGTTGATCTCCATGGGTTCTTTTCTCTTCAGCTCTATCTTCATTAGCCAAGCATCGTTGCCCTCATTGTTGGAGGAGGAGGGAGACGACATGATGCTTGGCTTTGACAACCTGGCAGAAAACAACTTGAAACAAGAACAGGAGACTTTTGCGTGATACGGTGGTCAAAACCTTCAAGAGATTATATAATGAATTTTTACTGACCAAAATACGTAACGTGCAAGAAAACGGAGTCCGGAGAGCACACGAGGTGCCCACGAGGCAGGGGGCGCGCCCAGGGGGTAGGGTGCGCCCTCCACCCTCGTGGAGCCCTCGTGTCCTTCCCGGACTGCTTCTTATTTTTCTATTTTTCTAAATATTCCAAAACGGAGAAAAATTGCCATTAGAACTGTTTGGAGTTGGTTTACTTACCGTACCACATACCTATTCCTTTTAAGAGTCTGAAACATCCCAGAAAGTGTCCCTTATGTATTCCTCTGGGGTTACGGTTTCAATAACATTGGTTTCAACATTTATAGGATTACCTGAGATATAATGTTTGATTATTTGACCGTTCACCACCTTCGGATTTGTGCCTTCGAAGTTGTTGATTTCTATGGCACCGGAACGATAGACCTCCTCGATAACGTAAGGACCTTCCCATTTAGAGAGAATCTTTCCTGCAAAAAATCTTAAACGAGAGTTGTATAGCAATACATAATCACCTACATTAAACTCACGCTTTTGTATCCTTTTGCCATGCCATCTTTTAACCTTTTCTTTAAACAATTTGGCATTTTCATAGGCTTGGGTTCTCCATTCATCGAGTGAGCTAATGTCAAATAACCTTTTCTCACCGGCAAGTTTGAAATCATAATTGAGCTCTTTAATAGCCCAATAAGCCTTATGTTCTAGTTCGAGAGGTAAGTGACATGCTTTTCCATAAACCATTTTATACGGAGACATACCCATAGGATTTTTATATGCAGTTCTATAGGGCCATAATGCATCATCAAGTTTCTTGCACCAATTCTTTCTAGATCTATTGACAGACTTTTGCAAAATTAATTTGAGTTCTCTATTACTCAATTCTACTTGACCACTAGACTGTGGGTGATAAGGAGATGCAATTCTATGATTAACGTCATACTTAGCAAGCATTTTACGGAAAGCGCCATGAATAAAATGTGAACCACCGTCAGTCATTAAATACCTAGGGACTCCAAACTCGGAAAAATAACTTCTTTAAGCATCTTAATAGAGGTGTTATGATCAGCACTACTAGTTGGAATAGCTTCTACCCACTTAGTAATGTAATCAACAACAACTAAAATATGTGTATATCCATTAGAGGAAGGAAACGGCCCCATATAATCAAAGCCCCAAACATCAAATGGTTCAATAACAAGTGAATAATTCATAGGCATTTCTTGACGTCTACTAATATTACCAATTCTTTGACATTCATCACAAGATAAGACAAACTTACGGGCATCCTTGAAGAGAGTAGGCCAATAAAAACCGGATTGCAATACCTTATGTGCAGTTCTATCTCCAGCGTGGTGTCCTCCATAAGCTTCGGAGTGACACTTGCGTAGGATTTTTTCATGTTCATGCTCAGGTACACAACGTCTAATAACACCATCTAATCCTTCTTTATAAAGATGTGGGTCATCGCAAAAGTGATGTCTTAAATCATAGAAAAACCTTTTCTTTTGCTAGTATGTGAAACTAGGTGGTATAAACTTAGCAACAATGTAATTAGCATAATCAGCATACGATGGAGCAGTGTGAGAAGCATTTATGACATTTAATTGTTCATCAGGAAAGCTATCATCAATAGGTAGTGGGTCATCAAGAACATTTTGTAACCTAGACAAGTTGTCTGGAACGGGGTTCTTAGCTCCCTTTCTATCAATAAAATGCAAATCAAATTCTTGTAGCAAGAGAACCCATCTAATAAGTCTAGGTTTAGCATCTTTCTTTTCCATAAGATATTTAATAGCAGCATGATCCGTGTGAATAGTTACTTTAGAATCAATAATATAAGGTCTGAACTTATCACAAGCAAATACAACTGCTAAAAATTCTTTTTCAGTAGTGGCATAATTTCTTTGAGCATTGTCTAGAGTTTTACTCGCATATTGAATAACATTTAATTTCTTATCAACTCTTTGCCCTAGAACAACACCTATAGCATAATCACTAGCATCACACATAATTTCAAAAGATAAATTCCAATCAGGTGGTTGAACAATAGGTGCAGAGATTAATGCTTTCTTAAGTATTTCAAAGGCTTCTACACAATCATCATCAAAGACGAATGGTATATCTTTTTGTAATAAATTAGTCAGAGGCCGAGAAATTTTTGAGAACTCCTTAATGAACCTCCTATAAAAACCAGCATGACCAAGGAAAGTTCTTATACCTATGATGTCCTTGGGACACGGCATCTTTTCAATAGAATCAACTTTAGCTTTATCAACTTCAATGACTCTTTCAGAAATTTTGTGCCCCAAGACAATACCTTCATTAACCATAAAGTGGCATTTCTCCCAATTCAAGACAAGGTTAGTTTCTTCACATCTCTGCAAAACTAGATCAAGGTTGCTTAAGCAATCATCAAAAGAGGATCCATAAACGGAGAAATCATCCATGAATACCTCACATATCTTTTCACAAAAATCAGAAAATATAGCCATCACGCATCTTTGAAAGGTAGCAGGTGCATTACATAAACCAAAAGGCATATGTCTATAAGCAAAAGTACCAAAAGGGCAAGTAAAAGTGGTCTTAGATTGATCATCAGCTGACACAGGTATTTGGGAGAAACCAGAATAACCATCTAGGAAGCAAAAATGTGTATGTTTGGATAATCTTTCTAGCATTTGATCAATAAAAGGTAAGGGGTAATGATCTTTTTTAGTAGCCTTATTTAATTTGCGGATATCAATTACCATCCTATAACCTATAATAATTCTTTGTGGGATCAATTCATCTTTATCATTAGGAACGACAGTAATACCTCCCTTCTCAGGAACACAATGGACAGGACTTACCCACTGACTATCAGCAACGGGATAAATTATACCTGCCTCAAGGAGCTTTAGTATTTCTTTTCTTACCACTTCTTTCATCTTAGGATTCAACCGTCATTGGTGATCAATAACTGGTTTGGCATCTTTTTCCAAATTTATTTTGTGTTGACATAGAGTGGGACTAATGCCCTTAAGATCATCAAGAGTATATCCAATAGCTGCACGTTGCTTCTTCAGAATTTTCAATAATTTTTCTTCCTCCTTCTCTGAAAGGTTAGCACTAATAATAATAGGATATATCTTCTTTTCATTAAGATAAGCATATTTAAGAGTATCAGGCAATGGTTTAAGCTCAAACACGGGATCACCCTTGGGTGGAGGAGGACCCCCTAAGATATCAACATGCAAGTTGTGTTTCAGAATAGGTCCCTGTTTAAAGAACACTTCATCTATTTCCCTTCTTTCATTCATATACATATCATTTTCATGGTCTAGCAAATATTGTTCTGAAGGATTACTAGGAGGTACGACAATAGAATCAAGACCAATAATTTCATCTTTACTAGGCAATTCTTCTTCACGGTGTTGTCTACGAAATTTAGAAAAGTTGAACTGATGAGACATATCACCTAAACCAATAGTAATAACATCCTTTTGCAGTCTATCCTAGCATTAACAGTGTTTAAGAAGGGTCTACCAAATATAATGGGACAAAAGTTATCTTGTGGGGAACCAAGAACAAGAAAATCAGCAGGATATTTAGTTTTCCCACACAAGAATTCAACATCTCTAACAATTCCCATTGGTGAAATAGTATCTCTATTGGCAAGTTTAATGGTGACATCAATTTCTTCTAACTCGGCAGGTGATAACCCACAAGTATAGGGGATCGCAATAGTTTTCGAGGGTAGAGTATTCAACCCAAATTTATTGATTCGACACAAGGGGAGCCAAAGAATATTCTCAAGTATTAGCAGTTGAGTTGTCAATTCAACCACACATGGAAACTTAATATCTGCAGCAAAGTATTTAGTAGCAAAGTAATATGATAGTAGTGGTAACGGTTGCAAAAGGTAATGATAACAAAAGTAATGTTTTTGGTATTTTGTAGTGATGATAGCAATAGCAATGGAAAAGCAAATAAGCGAAGAACAATATATGGAAAGCTCGTAGGCAATGGATCGGTAATAGAGAATTATGCCGGATGTGGTTCATCGTGTAACAGTCATAACCTAGGGTGACACAGAACTAGCTCCAATTCATCAATGTAATGTAGGCATGTATTCCGAATATAGTCATACGTGCTTATGGAAAAGAACTCACATGACATCTTTTGTCCTACCCTCCCGTGGCAGCGGGGTCCTAGTGGAAACTAAGGGATATTAAGGCCTCCTTTTAATAGAGTACCGGACCAAAGCATTAACACATAGTGAATACATGAACTCCTCAAACTACGTTCATCACCGGGAGTGGTCCCGATTATTGTCACTTCAGGGTTGCCACATCATAACACATAGTAGGTGACTATAGACTTGCAAGATAGGATCAAGAACTCACATATATTGATGAAAACATGATAGGTTCGGATCTGAAATCATGGCACTCGGTCCCTAGTGACAAGCATTAAGCATAGCAAAGTCATAGCAATATCAATCTCAGAACATAGTGGATACTAGGGATCAAACCCTAACAAAACTAACTCGATTACATGATAAATCTCATCCAACCCATCATTGTCCAACAAGCCTACGATGGAATTACTCACGCACGGCGGTGAGCATCATGAAATTGGTGATGGAGGATGGTTGATGATGATGATGGCGATGGATTCCCCTCTCCGGAGCCCCGAACAGACTCCAGATCAGCCCTCCCGAGAGGTTTTAGAGCTTGGCGGCGGCTCCGTATCGTAAAACGCGATGAATCCTTCTCCACTATTTTTCTCCCCGAAAGTGAATATGTAGAGTCGGGGTTGAGGTCGGAGGAGCTCCAGGGGGCCCACGAGGTAGGGGGGCGCGCCCAGGGGGGCAGGCGCGCCCCCACCCTCGTGGATAGGGTGTGGGCCCCTGGTCTTGATCTTTTGCTAGTATTTTTTATTATTTCCAAAAAGACGCTCCGTGGAGTTTCAGGTCATTCCGAGAACTTTTGTTTCTGCACATAAATAACACCATGGTTATTCTGCTGAAAACAGCGTCAGTCCGGGTTAGTTCCATTCAAATCATGCAAGTTAGAGTCCAAAACAAGGGCAAAAGTGTTTGGAAAAGTAGATACGGCGGAGACGTATCAACTCCCCCAAGCTTAAACCTTTGCTTGTCCTCAAGCAATTCAGTTGACAAACTGAAAGTGATAAATAAAAACTTTTACAAACTCTGTTTGCTCTTGTTGTTTTAAATATGTAAAGCCAACATTCAAGTTTTCAGCAAAGATTATGAACTAACCATATTCACAATAACGCTTAGGTCTCATGTTTACTCATATCAATGGCATAATCAACTAGGGAGCAATAATAATAAATCTCAGATGACAACACTTTCCCAAAACAACCATAATATGATATAACAGGATGGTATCTCGCTAGCCCTTTTTGACACCGCAAAACATAAATGCAGAGCACCTTTAAAGATCAAGGACTGACTAGAAATTGTAGTTCACGGTAAAAGAGATCCAGTCAGGTCATACTCAATGTAAACTAACAGTAATGAATGCAAATGACGGTGGTGCTCTCCAACTGGTGCTTTCTAATAAGAGGATGATGACTGAACATGAAAGTAAATGGATAGGCCCTTCGTAGAGGGAAGCATGGATTTGTAGAGGTGCCAGAGCTCGGTTTTGAAATAGAGATGAATAATATTTTGAGCGGTATACTTTCATTGTCAACATAACAACCAAGAGATGGTGATATCTTCCATGCTACACACATTATAGGCGGTTCCCAAATAGAATGGTAAAGTTTATACTCCCCCTCCACCAACAAGCATCAATCCATGGCTTGCTCGAAACAATGAGTGCCTCCAACTAACAAGAGTCCCATGGGGAGTTTTGTCTGCAATTATTTTGATTTAGTTTGCATAAAGCATGGGACTGGGCATCCCGGTGACCAGCCATTTTCTCGTGAGTGAGGAGCGGAGTCCACTCCTCTTGAGAATAACCCGCCTAACATGGAAGATACGGACAACCCTAGTTGATACATGAGCCATTCGAGCATACAAAACAGGATATTTATTTGAAGGTTTAGAGTTTGGCACATACAAATTTACTTGGAATGGCAGGTAGATACCGTATATAGGTAGGTATGGTGGACTCATATGGAATAACTTTGGGGTTTATGGAGTTGGATGCACAAGTAGTATTCCTGCTTAGTACAGGTGAAGGCAAGAAAAAAGACTGGGAAGTGACTAGCTAGAGAGCGACAATAGTCATGAACATGCATTAAAATTAATCGACACCGAATGCAAGCATGAGTAGGATATAATGCACCATGAACATAAATATCATAGAGGCTATGTTGATTTTGTTTCAACTACATGCGTGAACATGTGCCAAGTCAAGCCACTCGAATCGTTCAAAAGAGGATATCACCCTATCATACCACATCACAACCATTTTAATAGCATGTTGGCATGCAAGGTAAACCATTATAAGCTCCTAGCTAATTAAGCATGGCACAAGAAACTATGATCTCTAATTGTCAATGCAAACATGTTTATTCATAATAGGCTGAATCAGGAACGGTGAACTAATCATATTTACAAAAACAAGAGACACTACAAAAAAATACACTTCCGTGATGATACGTGTTTGTCACGGTAGGTCGCTTTTTTTGTCATGCATGTACATCCATGACAAATTTATGACAGAATCAAGATAGTCATACTTGTGCTGTCGTAGAAGTGTTCCATGACATTACCAAAATTATCATCACGGAAGTGTCCACTTCCATGACGATAAATCGCGCGTCACAGAAGTGCTTTCGTCAAGGGTGACCGACACGTGGCATCCACCGTAACGGAACACCGTTAAGCTATCAGGTCGGGTTTTGGATCCGATAACCCGTTAACAGCCCCGACCAATGGGGATTTTCCACGTGTAAAATGATCATTGGCTAGAGGAAACACGTGTCGGCTCATCGTCGGGACAGATGTCATCCACTCACTGGATAGAAGGCGCCTATGATACGTCGACACGTGGCATGGCCCAACAAGTTTAAATGGGCCGGCCCAACTAAAGGCCCACAAGATTTTGCGGACCATAATGGGCCGACCCAGCTAAAGGCCCACGAGATTTTGTGGACCATAATGGACTGGCCCAAGTAAAGGCCCACAAGATTTTGCGGGCCATAATGGGCCGGCCCAGGTAAAGGCCCACAAGATTTTTGTGTGCCATAATGAGCCGGCCCAGGTAAAGGCCCACAAGATTCTTGCGGGTCATAATGGGCCGGCCCAGCTAAAGGCCCACAAGATTTCGCTGACATTAATGGGCCGACCCAGCTGTAGGCCCACAAGATTTTGAGGACCCTAGTAGGCCAGCCCATTAACTGGTTGCCATGTTTTGGGCTAAATGCCGGCCCATATTTGATCCGGTCCATTAATGGTCTGCCACGCTCCGGGCCTAATAGTGGCCCATATGAGATCCGTCCCGTTAAAAGCCTACCACGGCCCAGATGAGGTCCGGCCCTTTAAGAGGCTTTGGGCTCAATTATGGCCCATATCAGATTCGACCCGTCATCTGGACACTATGCTTTTGGGCCCACTTGCTAAAGTCCCACTTAGTAATTCGGCCTGATATTAGTTTTGGCCTGTTAAGGGCCCGTTTAACATTTCGGCCCTATATTAATTTCGGCATGTTAAAAGCCCGTCATATAGTTGGGCCTAACTACGGCCCAGTTTGCATCCGGCCTGCTCGCAGCCGATATCTCATTGGGCCAAACAAGGACCCAGACAATTTTGGCCTGTTAAAAGTCCGTGATTTGATTCACACAATCATGGGCCGGGGTTCATTTCGAGCTGCTGCATAACTAGTAGGAATTAAGAACAAACCTACTCTATACAATAAAGAAATTACAGCATAGTAACTAAGAATAAGCCTACACTACACAATAAAAGGATTTAAGATATATTACATCCACTGGGCATCGAAGTTCGCCACCAGTGATAATAAAGTGCAACGAAGAAGCAGATTACAAAAACTGGGCACCATTGTAGTGTAACAAAATAATACTGAACCGAGACCACTTCCAAGACAGTTCAAGAAAGGTTAGCCTTGCGGGGTAACTGTTGCGCAAGCTGCTGAGCAAGGCTGTGAGACCGGCCTAGCATGTCGGTCATAGCTTCTAGGTGTAGCTGTTTAGCAATGAGATTCTCATTGGTGTTCTCCGCAATCTTTCTTAGAGATAGGACTTCAAGTTGAAGTTGAGTTGCAGAATGCCTTTCTGCTAGGACTTGGGACTGAAGAAGTCGAACTGATTCAGACAACGAATTCTGTGAGCTTGGCTGACTATTAGTCTCAAGTAACTTGAACACTTCATCAAGACAAGACTTTGGGGTCGTCTCTCTATCTTCAAGATGTTTTGCCTTGTTTGCTGCAATATATGTTGGGTTTGTCTCACAGCCTTCAGCAGACTTGTGCATGCCATCGGGCATATCACCCTGAAACAAAGCAGAGAGATGACAGGTTTTGCACATGTATAAACAAAGATGATAACTGTTCTGTCAATTCTATCCAATTTCAAATTAGAAAATAAAGAGTATGTTCAAAATATCGATAGCATAATTTGGCATTGTTCATAATGCGGGGAGCTTCACCACACTACTGGATTACCATGTCAACATAACAAGCATAGATGAAGGGCAAAGAAAATCGTTGTATCTATTTTGGATAATGTGCATGGCATGTTGTTCATATCATCAGCCACATCAGTAAGATAAAACAGGAGATGACAAGGTGCAAACGTGGGCTGCTTCACCACACACTGGATTATAGATCCACAAAAACAAGCATACATATAGGGAGTATTAAGTAATGTGCATGGTGTAACACCCCGGTGTAATGATGCTACAGTAACCCCTGGGGTTAAGTTAATCTTTTTGCTAAACATGTGCCTGATCATTATTGTCTCATGTTCTTTCAAATTCCAGCTGAATTCAAATTCAAATTCTAGGTGAATTTCAAAATTGCTCAAACATGAAAACTAAAATGTTCATCATGTGGATATTATTCTTCTGGTAATATTGGTGGTGAACCAACATTTTTGCAAAATGTGAAGGTGGCCTAAAATGGCTAAAACAGAAAAGCTAAAAAAAGGAAAAGGGAAAAGGAAAGGAGAGAGAGAGGGAAGTGCCCCCTCCCTGGACCGAACCCCCCTGGGCCGGCCCAACTCCCCCCATCCTAGGCGGCCCACCTCCCCCGGTCGCCCTTCCCCCTCCCTGTTCCTCCGACCGTGCCCACGGTCACCACCGAGCCGCCTCGTCGGCATCGACGACGAGGGATAAGACCCCCGACGCCTCGGGCTCCCCTCTCCCATCCCACTTGCCCTGCCGCCCCACTCGCGCCAGTCCCTATCCCCTCTCCCCGCTCGCTCCGTCGCCTCGCCTCCTTCTCAGAGCCACCACCCGAGTGCGGTCGCCGCCGTCCTCCGTCGTCACCACAGCCACATCCACCGCCTCGCTCCGCCGTCTTGTCGTGAAGCTCCGCCGGGGTCGACTCCGTCATTTGGTGCCCTTAGGTGGAGCTGGGAAGCACCGCAGCCGCCGTTCGTCCTTGTCCCCATCTCCAGCTGCCGTTGATCTTCTTCGTCTCCGGCGTCGCCCATGCAGCTCCTAAACCGCCACCGAGCCTCCTTGTGCTCTGCGGTGAGCTCTCCTTCCTTCCCGCTCTCTTCTCCTCGCCGCCAACGTGCCCGTAGTTGCCGTCTCGTACGTGCCCGAGCCCATCACCACGGGGACTCATTGCCGACGAGCTTCCGGCGACCAAATGGTCCCGCGCCAGTGCCCGTTTAGCTCGTCCGCGTGCGTAGGACCTCGCTCCCCCCTCTGCCTCGCCCGTTTGCGCACTGCTGCTGCTAATCCACTTCCACCCGAAAGCCACCGCCGCCCCCACTCGTCGCCGACGCAGTTCCGGTCACCCCCGAGTACAACCGACCACACCACGCGGCGCGTCATCGAGTCCTTGTTCGAATGCAACAAACCGCGTGCAATTTGATGTCTTGTGGCGCTTTTCCGAGCATCTCCGGCACCGCCGCTGACCTGGCAAGCGTAGGGCCCACCCCGGTGAGGTTGACCATGGGCCCCAGCGCCTCAGTTGACCGGGTTGACTACGGTCAACGCGGGCACTGTTCACCCCCTGCCACTGCCTTGTGGGCCCTTGCGCTTATTTAAGATAATTAAGTTTTCAAACTAATCTGCTAATTAGAATACTCACTGACACATTGGGCCCACCCTCTAATTAACCCTCTGTTAGTCTAAATTAACACTTTTAAGTCACAAAGGCTGACATGTGGGACCCACTGGACCCACATGTCAGGTTTGACCTGGTCAGCCGTCTGTTGACCTGCTGATGTCACTGTGACATCATGCTGATGTCATATATCTTTTTCTGTAAATAAAATAAATCCAGAAAATGGGAAAATCTTTAGAAATTCATAGTAATTAAACCGTAGTTCGGATGAAAATGTTTTCTACATGAAAGTTGCTCAGAAAAATCCAATGAATCCAAATGCGCGGTCCAATCACCTGTCACATGCCCCTAGCATGTTGAACATGGAACCGTTCCCTCTCTTTCATCTGTCCGGAATCCGCCTAACGCCGAGAATTCATCATCGGATGTTTATCCCCTCGGTCTGCAACGTGTAGTACTACGTTAGGGCAACCCTAGCTCTGCCCGTCGTCATGTTATGCCTTGTGATGCTTTGATTGCTTTGTATTTACTATTTCTTCCCCCTCTTCTCTCCGGTAGACCCCGAGACCGATGATGCCGCTGTGATCGATTACGTCACCGACGACCTCTTCTTCTTGTCTGAGCAACCAGGCAAGCAAACCCCCCTTGAGCATTTCGATATTGCCTATTTCTTTTCCTCTCATGCTTGCATTAGAACTGCTACTGCTTTCTGTATGATCCTACTCTGATGCATAGCCTGTTGTTGTTACCTGCTTTTATACCTTACCTACTTATCCTAAACTGCTTAGTATAGGTTGGTTAGAGATCCATTAGTGACCCCCACCTTGTCCCTGTTGCCCCCTACTTCATCATCGAAGACCAGGCCCCGACACCGCACATCATTTTCCCCTTAATTGTTCGACACTACTGGGTTACTATCGAGTGCCGAGGGTGAGGCCTCTTCAGCACTTCTATTGTTAACCTGTAGTGTAGCTATTCGGTCGTGGTCATCGAGGGTGATTTCCTCCTTAACCACTTCTGATATGGCTCTGTCGTGCAACCCCTCAAGTGTGAACCTCGAGGGTGGATCCTCTTACGTTCACCTTGATGATTACATCGAGTGGAATTCATCAGGGGTGATTCCTTGGGTTTTCCCTTTGGTGTTAGACACATAGTTACTATGGTTACTATGACTTTACATTGAACCATGTTACTAAAGACGGGTCGACCTTGAGGGGTACCCGCGCGAGCTTAATAGCGAGTGATGTGGAGTCGGGTTGACCTGGAAGGTGCCCGCGAGATACTTACGAGGCGTGGCCGGGCATTCTTAGCCCTTGCCGCAAGTACTCGAGACGGGGCAACAGGGTCACATCTTTCGTGAGTCTCTGCTTGTTACCGCGCGTTCTTAATCCACTACGATTTGGATATTTGATCCGAGGGGCCTCTGGCCTGATAGCACTAACCATCACGTGGGCATAGTATGGGCGTTCTGCGTCGTATGCATCAGCCGAAGCTTAATAGACGTCAGCGACTGAGCGGCGCGCGCCGGGTTGGACTGCGTAAGCACCTGCCTTGTTGAAGGAGGTAGCTAGGTCTGCTCACCGGCCGCCCACGCAACATGCAGGAGTTCCCGGGGAGATGGCCCATGACCCCTGGGGGCATAGGTTTAGTCCGGCGTGCTGACCTCTCTATTAAGCCTAGGTCGGGTTGCGGCGTATTGTTTGGCCGAGGCCAGGCATGACCCAGGAAAGTGTGTCTGGCCGGAGTTAATCGAGCGTGGTGGGTAAGTTGGTGCACCCCTGCAAGGAAGAAAACATCTATCGATAGCCTGTCCTACGGTAACGGACACTTGGAGTTGTATCCCGATCGATACAACTAGAACTGGATACTTGAGATGAGACATGGAGATGAGACTTAGATATGAGATGATAACTAGATAGTATGGCTCTGGGATTGCTTTCTCGCAGGGAGTCGAGAAAGGATCTTTGGCCAAGGTTGATAACATTACTGCTACTTTACTTTATGCTACTCTACTCCCTCCTGTTGCTGCAAGATGGTGGTTTCCAGAAGATGCTAGTCTTCGATAGGCGAGGCTTTCCCCTTCCCTTCTGGCATTCTGCAGTTTAGTCCATAGATACAACCCATTCCTTTGATACAGATGCATACTTAGTTTAGATCTGATGTAACTCTTGCGAGTACTTTGGATGATTACTCACGGTTGCTTTGCTACTCCTTTTTTCCCATACCGATTGTTGCGACCAGATGACGGATCCCAGGAGCCAGACGACGCCACTGATGACTACTACTACCCGGAGGATGCTTACTACTATGTGAAGACCGCAGACGACTAGGAGTAGTTAGGAGGCTCCCAGGAGGCCTTGCCTTTTCTATCGTTGTTGCTTTTGTGCTAGCCTTCTTAAGGCAATCTTGTCTAACTTATGTCTGTACTTAGATATTGTTGCTTCCGCTGACTCTTGTGTATTCGAGCCCTCGAGGCCCCTGGCTTGTAATATAAAGCTTGTATTATTTTGATTTGTGTCTATAGTTGTGTTGTGATATCTCCCCGTGAGTCCTTGATCTTGATCGTACACATTTGCGTGTATGATTAGTGTACGATTGAATCGAGGGCGTAACACATGGTATGAATAAGGAATTTGGTTTTACAAGTAAAACTTAGAACTTACGGTTCTTACGAACATGCATTTTGGTAGAAACAGCAAACTAAACAGCAGTAAACGATAGGGAGTATGAGCAAATTAAACAACAGTTGAGGATAAAGGCTTTAGAAGGACTGACTTACATTAACAGTTTACACTGGCTTTATAATGCCCTTCTCCATGGCAAGGGAAGGATAACTCAAGAATTTCAGCACAAAATCTTCTTCATAAGCATTGCCTGTACTCTACATTTTGTAGAGAGTAATTATAGATATGATAATACTGGAAGGGATAGAGGATAATGAAGATAAGATGCAGATTGATGCTACATAATCAACTACCAATCCCTGGAAGTACAAGCGTTACAGGACAAAATGTACTGACAAGAGCAATGGGCTGCACTTCTGCACTAGCATTGTCTGTGTATTCTACTTGTTGGTAAGATTAAATATAGATCTGATCTTTTTTAGTAAATGGTGGGCGATGGAGATAAGATGCAGAATGCTACAAAATGAACCAATCCCTCTTCCCATAACACAAGAGTGTTAAAGACTGGTGTACTGTACAAAACGTTCTTATATTATGGGACGGAGGGAGTAGCTGTTAATGTAAGTATAGTGATAGACCACGTTCAGTCCTTACAAGAGGACTGCAGAGCTAAACCTCTTCAAAAGCATCGGGTTGATTCTAAATTTATGTAAGAGTCCATACGGATCTTATAATGTCCACCAAATGGACGATTACGAGGCTAACATGTGCAGTGATGCTACATAATCAAACAACTATGAAAGTAAGCATGGTCATACAGGGCAAGAGGTACTCACAAGAGCAATGCAGTGTGCAGTATAGTTGCGAGATTCTGTGGTCCCTTGAGAACAAATGTTCTTCTGCTAACAGTTTTCATACAAGTGAGACATTAAGGCAAATGCAGAAATGTAGTTCAAATTGTGATGCGATATCATAGACAGTACCTTACGCTGCAGCCGAGACCAATGTGTAACAAGATTATTCCAGTCACCGTCGGATAAATGTAGCACCGAAGACTTCACAGAAATTTCGTTCAGAGGCTTGCCATCGAAGTGCGCTTGCCTCAGGTAGGAACGATACTTCATCAACGAGTGCTTGAAAAGCGCAACCAACCCTTGCTCGTCATCACAATCCAGTTTGCGCCTCACCTATTTAAAAGAATGAAATCTTGTGTCTTCTATCAGCAGAAACATATACAGTAATGACCATGAATAACATTAGTACATTACTTACGCGTAAGTTGCGGAGGAAGACTGGAAATTGTTCTATGTGTGTGGTATAATCTTTCCATGAAGGAAAGATGTGCACAAAGTTCCTGACAACAACATAAGCTTCGTCTTCTAAACTGGGAAGAAATGGAATAGGGGTCCTATTTGCTGCAATTGGGGCTCTCTCTGGTTCGAAAAGGGAATTGGCAACTGGATTTGGTGTACTCTTTACTGGAATGGGGGTTTTGCGTCGTACAGCTGGTGCTATGTCAACTGGCATAATCATACTGTTTGCTGCAGTTGGGGTCTGCTGAGTTGGGGCATCAGAAATGACCAGTGTAGTAGGGCTAGAGTCTGCTAGAGTTGGGGTATTTTGTGGGTCAGGTGATATTGCAACTACACCTAATGGGCTATTTGATTTATCAGGTGCCACTACCTTTTCCAAATACTTTGCTTGTGCTCCTCCACGATCAGCAATCGCCCTCTTCCTTTTGAACGTCTGATACACAAGAACAACATTTGAATGGATAAATATGGTATGATGACAGATGGAATATGTACTGGAAATGGATAGGCAGGGCGTATTCACATACATGATGTGTAAACTAAGCTAATGGCAGTTCAACAAAGTAGAAGCAATGCAAAGCATCAGTTGTAAGATATGTGCGAGCAATGTAACCTTGGAAAGTTAGAGCAAGTACCTTGATGGGTGAATAAGATATGGCATCTTCCTCTGACTCCTCCACTAGGGAGCTACATTGACTTAGGTCTCCCTCTAGCTCAGAATCACTGTTAGGATCATATTCTGAGCATGAATCTGTAGGTGGAGAGTGTTTGCATTGCATTGCATCCAGACTTGATTTCAGTCCCTTAATGCCAAGTTTGACAGCCATGGCATTGTTCTGCTTTATTCTTTTCTTGCGCGCAAGCTCATAATCATTATGATGCTGTTCAAAATCTGAGATTCATGAAAACATAAAAGTAGTTAGATTATCTATGGAATGCATTGCGGTTTCAACTCGGAGAGTGTCTCCCTATAAACCCCTGCATATGCAAAGTTCACCTCCCCAACCGTGCTGACCAGACCACACACAGAGATACACACCCGAGCGGCGAACATGCATTTTCGAAACTAATTTAGGAACATTTAGCTGACCAATTAAACAACTCTGTTTTAATAATAGCAGATTCGTATTTGAACAACTAAGCTTGTTTAGCTTGATGGGTGGAGCAGTGTTATTATGACACGAAGCATGTATTCTGATCATATAGTGATCATAAAAGGGGGAAACTCTAAGCATATATTTTTTAGCAAAAGAGGGTTTCCCCTATGATTTCTATTAAGGAAACCACCACGGAACCAACATGATCAATTAAACCCTAAGCATGATCAATTAAACCGTATTATGGCTGTGCCATGGCAGATTTGAAGCTGCAAACCGGAGAAATGATATTTAGCATCCATTGTTTGCTTTGAACTAAGAACTAAATTCTAAGAGCTGAAAAGAAAGTAGAGTGACCAAGTTAACATCTATTTTCTGGTTGAGATCAAAAAGTTGAGGAGATATGAAGTACCACCTCTCTTGCGGCGCCGTGTAGGCATCGGGGGTGCGATGGCTGTCGGTGGTGTTGAAGCAGATCTGCGACGGTAGACGGGTGCATCGGGGGATAAGTCTCGTTGCGGTGGAAGCGAAGGTCGTGTGAGCGGCCCCGACAAAGAGGACAACAGCGCCGATGAAGCGAGAGGACGCGATGCAAGGCTATTGGTCCGTTGCCGTGGATGAGAAACGTCCATCTCTAGCAGTGGACGACACGGTCTTGGTAGGCGCTCCGGCATGGTGGAGGATGATGGCGATGGATGTGGTGGAGGACGGCAGCGATGGATGGGGTGGTGGACGAAGGCTGGTGTCGGAATGGGGTGTTCTAGCGCGGACGGTGTATGGATGGGAAAATGGATAGAGAGGTACGGGGAACCATGTTTTTGGGACGCGCCTGTCTGAAATATGGGAAAGTTATGAACTTATCCCCCGTTTCAAATTTGGACGTCTCGTCGGTTGGGGATAGGACGGTAATCTTGCATCTCCCAAATATTTGCCTGTAACTATTTCGGGCGAGGAGAGGGTGTTTTGCCGCCCACGGTTGGCTCCCATGGTGTATGAACGGGGCTAACAGGTAGGGCGGTTGTGTCACGTCTGATGGAAGTTACACATCTGCCCCTATTTAAAATATTAGCCTACATCGATTTCGGGCGAGGAGAGGGTGTTTTGCCGCCCACGGTTGGCGCCCATGGTGTATGAACGAGGCTGACAGGTAGGGCGGTTGTGTCATGTTTGATGGAAGTTACACATCTACCCCTATTTAAAATATTAGCCTACATCTATTTCGGACGAGGAGAGGGTGTTTTGCCGCCCACCGTGTATGAATGGGGAATGGAGGGAGAAACAGAGGTCTTTCGAACAAGCTTGAATCAAATGAGTTTTGCCGCCCATGTTTGACGCCCACCGTGTCGGAATGGGCTCAGAGGCGGTCGTGTCACATCTAATTGAAGTTACTAACCTACCCCTATTTAGAGCAGTGGAAATCGGGCCGATGGATTGTCCGTGTAATGGGTAGACAGTAATTTCCATCTCCCAAACACTTGGCTTCGGGCAGCCGATGTGGGAGTGGACATTTTGCTGTTTCTTTCGAATTTTGGGACAATAAGCATCCATGTTTACCCTGACAACTAAATTCGAATCCATTTTGTATTTCTATATGAATCTTTATAAATCATTCTATGTGTTTTTATATATCTTCAAAAGGACAAAAAAGATGTATTCCATTGTCATATATGAATATGGTTTACAAATGCCGATACTCAAATTCAGAAACTAGAATCCAGTTTAAGGTGAATTCGAATATTTGGAACACTTCATGTCCAACTCAAATGTCACACGCAGCATAATGTGTACTCCCATTTAGATATGTACACAAGCGATGTATCAAGATTCAAATACCGAGTCAATCAACCAAGAATGTACGGAACTAATAGACATATAAACACTTATAGAGTATATGGATCAATAATATCAACTAACATACATAAGCCAGGCGGAATGGTTGAATTGCTTGTTTCTATGAACTGAGTTCGCCAATAATGTGAAGGATGCCAGTCTTTTCATCCTAGATTGCTTAGGTCTCGATATGCCAAAAGTAATCGCATGAAATGTACAGTAAAAGCCAGTGTGATGTGTTTGGCTACAACTAGTCTGACTACACGTCCTCATATAACATATCAAGGACGCACCATCTTACCAGATTAACCATTCGACTTATCCATGCAGTGTGGAAAGAAAGAAGTATTGGGACTGTGTATCCAAGCAATTGATGCCATGGACTCCTTCGTACAACCAACAACATCCTTTTTTAGCCAGCATCTTGGCCATTTCCGATGCGTGCCACTTATGGTCCATCTATACTACTATTGCTGAATGCACATTCAGCCCGATTGGCATATTTGTAGGTCTAGGACAGCAATCCAAATGAAATGTCTCTGAGTCTTATCAATTAATACAGACTTGTGCTCAAATAAAATTACAAACAAAAAAACAAAAAAAAACAATTATTACATGATCTCTAAAACAAATGGTTTGATTGATTACATGAACATACAACACAAAGGTTATTCAACTATGGAAAGAACATTTCACCTATGATTTACCAAGTAGGAATTTAATTTCCTTTTTTCCTTTAGGACCTTAACAATCTAGTCAGTCTCAGCTTGCTTCGTTTTGAAATCCACCAAATATTTAATGGTTGTCTTGAGTACTGCTTGTGATTGTGCTGTTTGCTTCCTCAACATGTCAACTTCATCTCTAAGTGCAGAAGCAGAATCTCTTTCTACCATTAGTTTAGCCTCTAGAGCATCAGCAGTTGGCAATTCATAATGCACGATTGGGCCGGTGCCACTGCTGTGGGATGATGCAACGTCCATGGGGATCTCGCTCTTTGATATTGGGCTAACCTGTTTTGCCATTAAAGTTCTGATTGGATTCAGAAAAGTTGAAGTTAGCAAAACATCTCAACTGGGAGTTATAACAGCAAAGTAGTTAAACAAACAAGGAATTAAAGAGTTTCAATTGGATGCTGAAAAGTAGTTATTAACATCATTGTAACCCGCTGTTGCAGCAGCAAAGCAGTTAAACAAACAAGCAGATATTTAAGTTAAGGCAAACAGGTAATTCTTAACAGTAAGTATCAAACACATAGATAGGCGCAGTCTACAATATGATTAACAGGCTGTGCCATTATGTAATCAGTAGCAAACTAAATTAATCCAAGCAACATAATTGAACAATTTTGCAATAAGTGGCTAACTAAAATTTCGAGAAGCAGGTAACTGAACTTACGCTAGTTCTTTGTACAGGCACACTGCAACTTCTTTTTCGCTTACAAGGTTGTACGAAGGAGTCCATGGCATCAATTGCTTGGATACACAGTCCCAATACTTCTTTCTTCCCACACTGCATGGGTAAGTCGAATGGTTAATCTGGTAAGATGGTGCATCCTTGATATGTTTTATGAGGACGTATAGTCAGACTAGTTGTAGCCAAACACATCACACTGGCTTTTACTATACATTTCATGCGATTACTTTTGGCATATCGAGACCTAAGCAATCTACAATAGGATGAAAAGACTGGCATCCTTCACATTATTGGCGAACTCAGTTCATAGAAACAAGCAATTCAACCATTCCATGGGTAAATCAAAAGCGCCACTGGAATATTTTTCACTATCCAATCATACACGCAAAAAGGGGCGACGCCACTATAGGGGTTGGTATGGGCGGCCGCCTCAGGTGGCTGGAAAGTGTGCACCTAGTTTGAGTCGTCCAGGTTGGCCCATGCTAGTTTTGTTCGTCCCAACGCACGAGCAGACAATGTAAAAAATGAAGAAAAATGTTTCAATTTGGATGGGCCAATAACATAAGTGCAAGGCAGGCCCTATAGCAGGCTCGCGGCCCAAACGAGCGCCTCCCATATCGATCGACAGCAGGAAAAATCCCAATTCATTCGCTCCAGCCTCCAGTCTGGTTCGCTCCTAACCTAGCCGCCGCTGGACAGACCGACACAGCACTTCCTAGCGCCCTCGTTGGAGGGCGGTCGCCGGGCTTCAAGCGAACGGAAGGACAAGAAGATGAAGATCCAACCCTGGGTGTAGCCTGCATGGGAGGCAGCAGCGGCAGCACGGGCATGGCATCGAGCTTGCGTAAATGGACAGTCGCAGCTTGCAAGAGTAGCATGCGCAACGAGTAGGTACATCACATTCCTGATTATATCTAATTCAACTCTTCAATTTCTGGCCAATAGTTAAACCTGACGGTGTTGTAAAACTGCTTGTATGTAGGGAATCTATGAGAAAATGAAACTAATTTCTACTTATTTTATAACTCCCCAATCAATACTGAACTGACTGAATCTGATGTATCTAATCAAGTTTCCGGTGCAAACATACAAGCTCATGTTGTTCTTGAGCCTGAAGTGTCTAATGAACAGACTGCTAATGAAGGATTTGATGCAAAAAATTTACATGCTCCTGGTGATGAACATATAGTGTCTAATGAGGGATCTAATGCAAGCATTTTGCAAGCTCATTGAAGGATTTAGTGTCTAATGATGATCTTCTATGTTGAGAGAGACAGAGATTTGCAGGCATTGATGACAAGCAAATTATAGTGCATTTTCATAGCTTGAGGAAACATCGAGGCCATCTACCAGAAAGTCCCCGTATCATGACAACATAGCATAAATACTTTTCTAATCTGTTGTTTGAAACTATTGGCATACTTGTGCAGGATAGATATATTGATATGCAGTTTGCGCACTGGTTATACGTGCAATTACACTTCGATATTTTCAGCCAGAGAACGAATAATTCAAGCAGGTACAGACCATGTTTGTAGTCCTTGTACACCATGTTGCATTTTGTGTTTTTTGGTGCTTGCATCATTTAGTGTTTATAATCTAAACTACTTTGGATCATTAGCTGGTTTTCAAAGTGCATGTAGCTTCACATTTCTCAAGTTATGTTGATTTCCGGAGTGCAAGTGCCTTCATATTTTTTAAGTTAAATGTTCGCCCCTGGTAACTTGAATTTGTGGATCAGCCACTACACACAAATCATACATGAATGCCAGTACGAATTAAATGAAATGCAGGGACTTACGCTAGCTCGTTGTACAGGCTCACGGCAGCTCTGCTTGCGCTTGGGATGTTCCATGTACAAGTCCATGTTACCACTTGCTTGGATGTGCAGGCCTTGTGCTCCTTGCATCCCCCTCTGCATTTTTGACACGGCGAATGGTTGATCAAATAAGAGGAATCGACCTTGATGTTGTACCGGAGGACAGATACTTACAAGGTTATACGGGTGTGCAGGATGTGTATCAAATCCCGTAGCGCCGTCATGCTTCGCTAAAATATGGATTTGCTTGTTTCAGATGATATCTCCAGAAGAAATAAGAGTTAAGGTCAGAGTTGCATAGGCGTGTAAGCTAAGAGAGCAGTGAAAGGATATCCAAACATCGTCGGAACATTGCATAAGGGAGTGATGTGTGGATACCTAGTTCGGGTCGGCGTTTGGGCATGCTCGCCTAGCTAGAGTGCGGGTCACTTCACAGCCATTGAGGGTGATGCGCTGGCGTTGGCTGGCCGCGTACGGATGCAGATCTTGAGTGGCAGCGGAGCGCTACGATGCGGTGGACGAGACCGTTGGTGAAGCCCCAACGGCCTCGGGGGGCGGAGGTGTGACGATGTGCTCGGTGAAGTAGCCCCGGTGAGCTGGGAGACGGCGTCGGTGAAGCGCACCTGATGCGGTGGAACTCGGTGTCTGTGAGGCATGTCGGTTGCAGCGGCCGACGTTGTCAATGGACCACCCGGTGCGGTGGATGAGGGCATAGATGAGGTAGCTCCGGTGCGGTGGTGAAGCGCGACCTTGTCTTCGTCGTCGTCGTCCGGCACAGAGGTGGGGAACAGTGGGGAAAGAGATGAGACAAGGGGCAATTCGAGGGTTGGCGGTGAATTAGGGATTTGAGCAATCTGGGCGCGAAAGGGGACGGTGGAGAAGAGAGATTTTGCAGGGCTGGAATTGGGGCCGCCAGATATTTCAATCCGAAACGTGGAAGCGCGAACTTATATTATCGTCATCCTTTTGGGGGGGAGGGGGGTGGGTGGCTGGGTGCTACGCGTCCGTCTGACACACGCGACCACCCCGACAGGACTATGCTTCGGTGCCTTAAGGCACCTGCCTTTATGTCCATGACATATGGGCCCAACAGGTGGGTGGCCCACATGTCAGTGACCCAAAGGTAGTTGCCTTTAAGGCACCGAAGCAGCGTCCACCCCGACACGACCCTAGTTTGCCTGGTGTGCCTACATTTGAGAATACAAACGAATCTTCTTTCATTTGCAAACGAATCTGTATGTATTACCATGCCCGTGTTTTCCTTGCAATAATTAGTCATTCGAAACGAGATACTCCATCCGTTCACTTTTGTAAGTCATTTCAGAAAACTTAAAATGAACTGTTTTGCACATTGTTTGAAATGTCTTCAAGGTCTTATAAAAGTGAACAGAGGGAGTACTATAAATTAATTAATTAGGAGTTATTTGAAAAAAATTGAAACGGTACCCACGCTAACGTGGATTAGAGTGTGTGTCACATAATTAGTTATTTGAATTAGAGTGTGTGTCACGTAGTTAGTAATTTGAATTAGAGTGCGTGTCACGTAGCGATCTCCAATTCTAACGTGGATTTCGCATTTCACTGTATCCATGCTACTTTTTAATACAAATTCATATGTATATGATGAACACCATGGTAGTGAGAAAACTTTTAGATGGATTCAAACATATGACCTACAAAATAGCACAACAAACTGAGTCAATGTCAACTTTTCGAAACTTAGCATGGCACAAATTCGAAATAATTACCCGTACGCCTGGTCCTCGGTTCAAATCTTACAATGTACACCGAATTGAAACATCGATATTATGTCTCGTACTATGTACATTCAAATGTTGTTTTTAGCCCCCCCCCCCCGCACAAACGCTACATAGTTCCTGTATCGGTCAACCTTCCTCTCCTAACCACCTTAGGAAGCTATCGGTTTCCAACACACGTTCATTCTTTCTCTACATGTTTCGATCTCTAAGTCTCTCAACTGCACAACCCCTTTTTCCACTCTGTTACCAAATGTATTTACCTCACACACCCACCATTGCACCCCATGCCGAGCTCTCTCTCTATCCCCCTCTCCCTCTCACCCTCTCGCGCGAAATACATGCATTGCCTATCTAGCCCCCCAACCTCTCGTGCATGCGCATGCGCGCACATTGTATATCTAGGTCACTCCCTCGAGACTATCTCACTCTTTCTTCCGCACGGCGGGCCACACTCGCTCAATCTCGCTCTCTTTATCTGAGTCTCGTTTAACCTCGTTTTCTTTCACACACAAATGATATATCTCCTTGTTCGGGCCTCGATCGACACACTCTATACTCTCTCACGCAGATTGTCTATCTAGGTCAGTCCATCCAAGCCGCCACCACTCTTTCGACCTCATGGTGGGCCACGCTCACTCAATCTCTCTCTCTCTCTGTATGTCTCGATTGACCTTACTCTTTCTCGGACAAAAATAATATATCACCATGTTTGAGCCCAATTTGACCTACTCACATTGTATACTCTCTCACGCACATCATCTATCTAGGTCACTCTCTCCAACCCGTCTCACTCTTTCGACCGCACATCAATTTAAGTAACTTAGTGTCCCCTTAAGAAAAATAAAGTAAAGTCTAAATCTAAAACTTATAATGATATTTTGAATATTTCATTCAGCGAACAAAAATATTGCCATGCGTACACTTTTTTTCTACCGTGTTCTAATTCTTTTGAGAAAAAAATACTTCCCTACATGCATTCAACAGTATTCATGCGAGGAGCAAATTGCTAATATAGGCCGCTAGCCTCTACATGCACATTTGTTTAGATGCTTCTGGTGTGTACTAGAGTATTAACAGGAACATTTCACAATATGAGGCTAGCTGCGTGCTCACTTGAAGCTCTAGAAAGATCCTCCCAGCCTTGTTTTGGCGCCCAACCGTGGGAGCGAATCCCACTAACCATAACCGTTGGATCAGTAGGGTTCAACTTTGATAAACGGTGGCGATTCAACCCGCGGAGGAAATCAATGGCTAGCAAACGGTTCTGCATCACGGCGGGTGGCTATCCAAAGTTTGAAAATTGGTGTACTAGAGAAGATAGAGATACAGTATATTTTTACACGCACATTTTTTCCTCCGTGCCGAGACGTGGCACACCATACCGCGTGGTTTCAGGGTCCTCCCGGGTGGTGCACGCATATATTCTTCCTGACGTGGGACGCCCTACCGCGTGTTTTCTGGGTCCTCCTCGGTCGTAGCGCCGAAGAAAGTAAATGAGTCATCAAATCACGAAAGACCACCTTTCCCGCCGAGTACATCAGTGAAGCACGGTGGCTAGCTAGTTGGGCTAGTTTGACCGATTAGCTAGGCCGCCGCCACATTTGTTTTTCACCCCTTTTTTATCTACTTGCCGGCAGGTAAATTTAAATATCCACTGCGGTGTTGCTCTGGTGTTTGGGTGCGGCAGGATTTTTAATTTTTTGATTGACGGGAGCAGGCGCGACAGGATTTTTAATTTTTTGATTGACGGGAGTAGGCGCGACAGCAATTAGTCACGATGACTCCGCCTGTACCCACTGCTCCCTGATGTGAGAAGTCGTCGACTGGTGTTTTACCGTGGTGAAAACCAAAAGATTCCCCGCTCCCTCCGCCTTCCCATAGATTGCATTGCCTTTCAGCCGTTTTGCCCCCTTTGCTTCCTCTCCCCATTGCTTCTACCTGGTGCCATGGCGGCGCAGCAGATCACGGAGTCCGAGGTGAGGCTCCTGACACAGGAGCTCCATGCTGATGACCCACAAGTATAGGGGATCTATCGTAGTCCTTTCGATAAGTAAGAGTGTCGAACCCAACGAGGAGCAGAAGGAAATGATAAGCGGTTTTCAGCAAGGTATTCTTTGCAAGTACTGAAACAAGTGGTAACAGATAGTTTTGTGATAGGATAAATTGTAACGAGCAACAAGTAACAAAAGTAAATAAAGTGCAACAAGGCGGCCCAATCCTTTTTGTAGCAAAGGACAAGCCGGAACAAACTCTTATAATAGGAAAAGCGCTCCCGAGGACACATGGGAATATCGTCAAGCTAGTTTTCATCACGTTCATATGATTCGCGTTTGATATTTTGATAATTTGATATGTGGGTGCACCGGTGCTTGGGTGCTGTTCTTACTTGAACAAGCATCCCACTTATGATTAACCTCTACTGCAAGCATCCGCAACTATAATAAAAGTATTAAGGTAAACCTAACCATAGCATGAAACATATGGATCCAAATCAGCCCCTTACGAAGCAACGCATAAACTAGGGTTTAAGCTTCTGTCACTCTAGCAACCCATCATCTACTTATTACTTCCCAATGCCTTCCTCTAGGCCCAAATAATGGTGAAGTGTTATGTAGTCGACATTCCCATAACACCACTAGAGGCTAGACAACATACATCTTATCAAAATATCAAACGAATACCAAATTCACATGACTACTCATAGCAAGACTTCTAACTTGTCCTCAGGAACAAACTAATTACTCACAAAGCATATTCATGTTCATAATCAGAGGGGTAATAATATGCATATAGGATCTGAACATATGATCTTCCACCAATTAAACCAACTAGCATTAACTACAAGGAGTAATCAACACTACTAGCAACCTACTAGCACCAATCCCGGACTTTGAGACAAGAATTGGATACAAGAGATGAACTAGGGTTTGGAGATGAGATGGTGCTGGTGAAGATGTTAATGGAGATTGCCCTCTCCCGATGAGAGGAGCGTTGGTGATGACGATGGTGATGATTTCCCCCTCCGGGAGGGAAGTATCCCCGGCAAAATAGCTTTGCGGGAGCTCTAGATTGGATCCGCCAAGGTTCCGCCTCGTGGCGGCGGAGTCTCGTCCCGAAAAGTTCCTTCCTATTTTTTCCTCATCGAAAGACTTCATATAGGAGAAGATGGACGTCGGAGAGCCACCAGGGGGCCCACGAGGTAGGGGGGCGCGCCCTAGGGGGGGGGGCGCCCCCACCCTCGTGAGAAGGGTGTAGGCCCCCTAGCCTTCATCTTTTGCGAGGATTTTTCTTTATTTATTTTAAGACGTTCCGTGGAGTTTCAGGACTTTTGGAGTTGTGCAGAATAGGTCTCTAATATTTGCTCCTTTTCCAGCCCAGAATTCCAGCTGCCGGCATTCTCCCTCTTTATGTAAACCTTGTAAAATAAGAGAGAATAGCCATAAGTATTGTGACATAAAGTGAAATAACAGTCCATAATGCAATAAATATCGATATAAAAGCATGATGCAAAATGGACGTATCAACTCCCCCAAGCTTAGACCTCGCTTGTCCTCAAGCGAAAAGCCGATAACAATAAATATGTCCTCATGTTTAGAGGTAGAGGCGTCGATAAAAATAAAATACGGACATGAAGGCATCATGATTATTCTCATAACAGCAACATATATAGATTTTGTCATATGATTACTTATGTTCAAGTGATGATCTATTCACAATGCAAAAGTATAAATCATAAACCTTATTGTGCTTCGACAAACTATAATCTCAGTCATTGAAGCAATTGCAATTTATCATAACATTGGAAAGAGTCTATGTCAGAGCTAAAAAGCAAGTCCACATGCTCAACTATCATTTAGTCCTCCATAATTGCTAACACTCACGCAATACTTGTGGTTACGGAGTTTTAGTCGGACACAGAGAAAGATAGTGGCTTATAGATTTGCCCCACAACCTTTTACCTCAAGGGTAATGTCAAGAATAATGGTTCATGCTCCCCTATATCCAATTAGATATATATATCATGTTCTTTCCAACATGCCGAGCTTGCCAAAGGATAAAATGAAAAAGGAAAGGTGAAGATCACCGTGACTCTTGCATAGGTAGGAGATAATGATAAAGGATAGGCCCTTCGCAGAGGTAAGCAGAGGTTGCCATGAGCTTTTATGGTTGGATGCATAAAATTTCAATGCGAAAGAACGTCACTTTATATTGCCCCTTGTGATATGAAACTTTATTATGCAGTCCGTCGCTTTTATTACTTCCACGTCACAAGATCGTATAAAGCTTATTTCTCCCACACCAATCAATCATACATATTTAGAGCAATTTTTATTGCTTTGCACCGATGACAACTTACTTGAAGGATCTTACTCAATCCATAGGTAGATATGGTGGACTCTCATGGCAAAACTGGTATAGGGATTTTGGAAGCACAAGTAGTATTTCTACTTGGTGCTGAGAATTTGGCTAGCATGAGGGGGAAAGGCAAGCTCAACAAGTTAGAGGAACCATGACAACATACTTTATCTCAGATATAAGAAAGACATAACTCATTACGTTGTCTTCCTTGTCCAACATCAACTCTTTAGCATGTCATATTTTAATGAGTGCTCCCAATCATAAAAGATGTCAATGATAATATATCTATATGTGAAAACCTCTCTTTCCTTATTACTTCCTATTAATTGCAACAATGACCAAAGCTATGTCTGCCAACTCCCAACAACTTTTAATCATCATACTCTTTCTATGTGAAGTCATTACTCTCAATAAGATCAATATGAACTTTTTGTTTCTTTTTATTCTTTTCTTCTTTCTTTTATTCACCTAAGATCATGGCAAAATAATCAAGCCTTTGACTCAACAGTAATCTTTATTATATATAACTCACGGACTCGATTACATAGAGAGATCATAAAGCAAAACTCAAAACTAGATCATGCCATAAACTTTATTCTACTAGATCAAGATACTACTAATAGGATCAAACTAAGAAAAACGGTAAAGATAGGAGTTGTGATTGTGATACGATATCGGGGCACCTCCCCCAATCTTGGCAGTTGCCAAGGTGAGTGCCCATACCTAGATACTCAATTCTTCTTTGTTGGAGGAGACGGTGGAGGTGACGGATAATTGCACATCGAGCGTAAGAGGTCCTCTAGCTTGCGAATAATGCCCTTGAGTGCGACAATATGCTCCTTCAACAAAATATTTTCTTGTGTGAGATACTTGTTTTGTATACGATCTAACTCAATCATCTTGAAAGCTTCGATCTCGGTTGGGGTAAGAAGGTTATGATCGAGTTGAAGGATGTCTTTTGCTGCCGGACCTTGATCCTCCGTGGCCTTCTTGATCCTTTCATCCTTGTTGACCCTCGTGGGTTCTTCCCTCTTCAGATCTATCTTCATTAGCCAAGCATCATCGTCACCATTGTTGGAGGAGGGAGACGACATGATGCCTAGCCTGGAAAACCCGGACAGAAAACAGCTCAAAACAAGAACGGAGGAGGTTTGCGTGATACGGGAGTCAAAACCTTCGGGAGGTTATATAATGAATTTTTACCGACCAAAATACGTAACGTGCAAGAAAACGGAGTCCGGAAGGCACACGAGGCGCTCACGAGGTAGGGGGCGCGCCCAGGGGGGTAGGGCGCGCCCACCACCCTCGTGGGGCCCTCGTGTCCTTCCCGGACTGCTACTTATTTTTCTATTTTTCTAAATATTCCAAAACGGAGAAATATTGCCTTAAAAATTGTTTTGGAGTCAGTTTACTTACCGTACCACATACCTATTCCTTTTCGGAGTTTGAAATGTTCCAGAAAGTGTCCCTTATGTATTCCTCCGGGGTTATAGTTTCAATAATATTGGTGTCAACATTTATGGGATTACCTGAGATATAATGTTTAATTCTTTGACCATTTACCACCTTCGGATTTGTGCCCTCGAAGTTGTTGATTTTTATGGCACCGGAATGATAGACCTCCTTGATAATGTAGGGGCCTTCCCATTTAGAGAGAAGTTTTCCTGCAAAAAATCTTAAACGAGAGTTGTATAGCAATACATAATCGCCTACATTAAACTCACGCTTTTGTATCCTTTTGTCATGCCATCTTTTAACTTTTGCTTTAAACAACTTGGCATTTTCATAAGCTTGGGTTCTCCATTCATCAAGTGAGCTAATATCAAATAACCTCTTCTCGCCGGCAAGTTTAAAATCATAGTTAAGCTCTTTAATAGCCCAATATGCCTTATGTTCTAGTTTGAGAGGTAAGTGACATGCTTTTCCATAAACCATTTTATACGGAGACATACCCATAGGATTTTTGTATGCAGTTCTATATGCCCATAATGCATCATCAAGTTTCTTAGACCAATTCTTTCTAGACCTATTAATAGTCTTTTGCAAAATTAATTTGAGCTCTCTATTGCTCAACTCTACTTGACCACTATACTGTGGGTGATAAGGAGATGCAATTCTATGATTAACATCATATTTAGCAAGCATTTTACGGAAGGCACCATGAATAAAGTGTGAACCACCATCAGTCATTAAATATCTAGGGACTCCAAACCTCGGAAAAATAACTTCTTTAAGCATTTTAATAGAAGTGTTATGATCAACACTACTAGTTGGAATAGCTTCTACCCACTTAGTAACATAATCAACAGCAACTAAAATATGTGTGTATCCATTAGAGGCAGGAAAAGGTCCCATATAATCAAAGCCCCAAACATCAAACAATTCAATAACAAGTGAATAATTCATAGGCATTTCTTGACATCTACTAACATTACCAATTCTTTGACATTCATCACAAGACAAGACAAACTTACGGGCATCCTTGAAGAGTGTAGGCCAATAAAAACCAGATTGCAATACCTTATGTGCAGTTCTATCTCCAGCGTGGTGTCCTCCATAAGTTTCGGAGTGGCACTTGCGTAGGATCTGTTCCTGTTCATGCTCAGGTACACAACGTCTAATAACACCATCTACTCCTTCTTTATAAAGATGTGATTCATCCCAAAAATAATGTCTCAAGTCATAGAAAAACGTTTTCTTTTGCTGGTATGTGAAGCTAGGTGGTAGAAACTTAACAACAATATAATTACCATAATCAGCATACCATGGAGTACTACGAGAAGTACTTATAACATTTAATTGTTCATCAGGAAAGTCATCATTAATAGGTAGTGGGTCATCAAGAACATTCTCTAACCTAGACAAGTTGTCTGCAACGGGGTTCTCAGCTCCCTTTCTATCAACAATATGCAAATCAAATTCTTGTAGCAAGAGAACCCATCTAATAAGTCTAATTTTAGCATCTTTCTTTTCCATAAGGTATTTAATAGAAGCATGATCAGTGTGAATAGTTACTTTAGAATCAACAATATAAGGTCTGAACTTATCACAAGCAAATACAACTGCTAAAAGCTCTTTTTCAGTAGTAGCATAATTTATTTGAGCATTGTCTAGAGTCTTACTAGCATAATGAATAACATTTAATTTATTATCAACTCTCTGCCCTAGAACAACACCTACAACATAATCACTAGCATCACACATAACTTCAAAGGGTAAATTCCAATTAGGTGGCTGAACAACAGGTGCAGAGACTAATGCTTTCTTAAGTATTTCAAATGCTTCTACACAATTATCATCAAAGACAAATGGTATATCTTTTTGCAATAAATTGGTCAGAGGCCGAGAAATTTTTGAGAAGTCATTAATGAACCTCTTGTAAAATCCGGCGTGACCAGTGAAACTTCTTATACCTTTGATGTCCTTGGGACATGGCATCTTTTCAATAGCATCAACCTTGGCTTTATCAACTTCAATACCTCTTTCAGAAACTTTGTGCCCCAAGACAATATCTTCATTAACCATAAAGTGGCACTTTTCCCAATTCAAGACAAGATTAGTTTCTTCACATCTCTGCAAAACTCGATCAAGATTGCTCAAGCAATCATCAAAAGAGGAACCATAGATGGAAAAGTCGTCCATGAAAACCACACAAATCTTTTCACAAAAGTCAGAGAATATAGCCATCATGCATCTTTGAAAGGTAGCAGGTGCATTACATAAACCAAAAGGCATACGTCTATAAGCAAAAGTACCAAAAGGGCATGTAAAAGTAGTCTTTAATTTATCTCTAGCCGACACAGGTACTTGAGAGAAACCAGAATAACCATCTAGAAAGCAATAGTGTGTATGTTTTCATAATCTTTCTAGCATTTGATCAATAAAAGGTAAGGGGTAATGATCTTTCTTAGTAGCTTTATTTAATTTGCGGAAATCAATTACCATCCTATAACCTATGATAATTCTTTGTGGAATCAATTCATCTTTATCATTAGGAACAACAGTAATACCTCCCTTCTTAGGGACACAATGGACAGGACTTACCCACTCACTATCAGCAACGGGATAGATTATACCTGCCTCCAGAAGCTTTAGTATTTCTTTTCTTACCACTTCTTTCATTTTAGGATCCAAACATCATTGAGGATCACGAACTGGTTTAGCATGTTCTTCCAAATTTATTTTATGTTGACATAGAGTGGGACTAACTCCGCCTATGTTGTCTCAACATAGCCGGTCCCAAGCCCGGGTAAAGGAGGAGGGTTGTGATAGGCTTGGCGAGCCAACGTAAAAACTCAGCCACTCTTATGGAGATGAAACCCAAAAGATTTTCGTTGGGGCGTAACCCTCTCAGCGACGCGCCACATCGGAACCCGGGTGTGGTGGAAAATGGGCAAGGGCCGGGCCGTCACCCCCCAAGTGGCGCGCCGTATCTTGATCCGGATACGGTGGCAAGTGAGCGAGGATCAGGTCGTCGCATCCTTAGTGGTGCGCTACATCGGCGCCCGGATGTAGTGAAAAATGAGCAAGGGTCTTCGCATTTGACTCGACCAGTGCAAAGGGTAAGGAAGCTAGCCGAGCCTAGGAGGATTCGCTTAGGTAGCTAGAACGTAGGGTCTTTGACATGGAAGCTTCGGGAGCTAGTTGATGCAGCAGTGAGGAGAGGTGTTGATATCCTTTGCGTCCAAGAAACCAAATGGAGAGGACAGAAGGCGAAGGAGGTGGAGGATACCGGCTTCAAGCTGTGGTACACGGGGACGGCTGCAAACAGAAATGGCGTAGGCATCTTGATCAACAAGAGCCTCAAGTATGGAGTGGTAGACGTCAGGAGACGTGGGGACCGGATTATCCTGGTCAAGCTGGTAGCTGAGGACTTGGTTCTCAATGTTATCAGCGCATATGCCCCGCAAGTAGGCCACAATGAGAACACCAAGAGGGAGTTCTGGGAAGGCTTGGAAGACATGGTTAGGAGTGTACCGATTGGTGAGAAGCTCTTCATAGGAGGAGACCTCAATGGCCACGTGGGTACATCTAACACAGGTTTTGAAGGGGCGCATGGGGGCTTTGGCTATGGCATCAGGAATCAAGAAGGAGAAGATGTCTTAAGCTTTGCTCTAGCCTACAACATGATTGTAGCTAACACCCTCTTTAGAAAGAGAGAATCACATCTGGTGACTTTTAGTAGTGGCCAACACTCTATCCAGATTGATTTCATCCTCTCGAGAAGAGAAGATAGGCGTGCGTGCCTAGACTGTAAGGTGATACCTGGGGAGAGTGTTGTACCCCAGCATAAGCTGGTGGTTGCTGACTTCCGCTTTCGGATTCGTGTCCAGCGGGATAAGCGTGCCAAGGTCGCTAGAACAAAGTGGTGGAAACTCAAGGGGGAGGTAGCTCAGGTGTTCAAGGAGAGGGTATTTAAGGAGGGCCCTTGGGAGGAAGGAGGGGATGCAGACAATGTGTGGATGAAGATGGCGACTTGCATTCGTAAGGTGGCCTCGGAGGAGTTTGGAGTGTCCAGGGGAAGGAGAAGCGAAGATAAGGATACCTGGTGGTGGAATGATGATGTCCAGAAGGCGCTTAAAGAGAAGAAAGATTGCTTCAGACGCCTATACCTGGATAGGAGTGCAGACAACATAGAGAAGTACAAGATGGCGAAGAAGGCCGCAAAGCGAGCTGTTGGTGAAGCAAGGGGTCGGGCATATGAGGACCTCTACCAACGGTTAGGCACGAAGGAAGGTGAAAGGGACATCTATAAGATGGCTAAGATCTGGGAGAGGAAGACGAGGGATATTGGCCAAGTCAAATGCATCAAGGATGGAGCAGGCCAACTCTTGGTGAAGGACGAAGAGATTAAGCATAGATGGCGGGAGTACTTCGACAAGCTGTTCAATGGGGAGAATGAGAGTTCTACCATTGAACTGAATGACTCCTTTGATGAGACCAGCATGCGTTTTGTGCGGCGCATCCAGGAGTCTGAGGTGAAGGAGGCTTTAAAAAGGATGAAAGGAGGCAAGGCGATGGGCCCTGATTGTATCCCCATTGAGGTGTGGAAAGGTCTCGGGGACATAGCGATAGTATGGCTAACCAAGCTTTTCAACCTCATTTTTCGGGCAAACAAGATGCCAGAAGAATGGAGACGGAGTATATTAGTACCAATCTTCAAGAACAAGGGGGATGTTCAGAGTTGTACTAATTACCGTGGAATTAAGCTGATGAGCCATACAATGAAGCTATGGGAGAGAGTCATTGAGCACCGCTTAAGAAGAATGACAAGCGTGACCACAAATCAGTTTGGTTTCATGCCTGGGAGGTCGACCATGGAAGCCATTTTCTTGGTACGACAACTTATGGAGAGATATAGGGAGCATAAGAAGGACTTGCATATGGTGTTCATTGACTTGGAGAAGGCCTATGATAAGATACCGCGGAATGTCATGTGGTGGGCCTTGGAGAAACACAAAGTCCCAGCAAAGTACATTACCCTCATCAAGGACATGTACAATAATGTTGTGACAAGTGTTCGAACAAGTGATGTCGACACCGATGACTTCCCGATTAAGATAGGACTGCATCAGGGGTCAGCTTTGAGCCCTTATCTTTTTGCATTGGTGATGGATGAGGTCACAAGGGGTATACAAGGAGATATCCCATGGTGTATGCTCTTTGCGGATGATGTGGTGCTAGTTGACGATAGTCGGACGGGGGTAAATAGGAAGTTAGAGTTATGGAGACAAACCTTGGAATCGAAAGGGTTTAGGCTTAGTAGAACTAAAACCGAGTACATGATGTGCGGTTTCAGTACTACTAGCTGTGAGGAGGAGGAGGTTAGCCTTGATGGCCAGGTGGTACCTCAGAAGGACACCTTTCGGTATTTGGGGTCAATGTTGCAGGAGGATGGGGGTATTGATGAAGATGTGAACCATCAAATCAAAGCCGGATGGATGAAGTGGCGCCAAGCTTCTGGCATTCTCTGTGACAAGAGAGTGCCACAAAAGCTAAAAGGCAAGTTCTACAGGACGGCGGTTCGACCCGCAATGTTGTATGGCGCGGAGTGTTGGCCGACTAAAAGGCGACATGTTCAACAGTTAGGTGTGGCGGAGATGCGTATGTTGAGATGGATGTGTGGCCACACGAGGAAGGATCAAGTCCGGAATGATGATATACGAGATAGAGTTGGGGTAGCACCAATTGAGGAGAAGCTTGTCCAACATCGTTTGAGATGGTTTGGGCATATTCAGCGCAGGCCTCCAGAAGCTCCAGTGCATAGCGGACGGCTAAAGCGTGCGGAGAATGTCAAGAGAGGGCGGGGTCGACCGATTTTGACATGGGAGGAGTCCGTTAAGAGAGACCTGAAGGATTGGAGTATCGACAAAGAGCTAGCTATGGACAGGGGTGCGTGGAAGCTTGCTATCCATGTGCCAGAGCCATGAGTTGGTTGCGAGATCTTATGGGTTTCACCTCTAGCCTACCCCAACTTGTTTGGGACTAAAGGCTTTGTTGTTGTTGTTGTTGTTGTTGACATAGAGTGGGACTAATGCCCTTAAGATCATCAAGAGTGTAGCCAATAGCAGCACAATGCTTCTTCAGAGTTTTCAACAATCTTTCTTCTTCATGTTCTGAAAGGTTAGCACTAATAATAACATGATATATCTTATTTTCATCAAGATAAGCATATTTAAGATTATCAGGCAAAGGTTTAAGCTCAAACACGGGATCACCCTTGGGTGGAGGAGGATCCCCTAAAATTTCAACAGGCAAGTTGTGTTGCAGAATAGGTTCCTGTTTAAACAATACTTCATCTATTTCCCTTCTCTCATTCATGAACATATCATTTTCATGGTCTAGCAAATAGTGTTCTAAAGGATCACTCGGAGGTACGGCAATAGAAGCAAGACCAATAATTTCATCCTTACTAGGTAATTCTTCCTCACGATGTTGTTTACTAAATTTAGAGAAATTAAACTCATGAACCATATCATCCAAGCCAACAGTAACAACATTCTTTTCGCAATCTATGGTAGCATTGACAGTGTTCAAGAAGGGTCTACCAAATATAATGGGACAAAAGCTATCTTGCGGGGAACCAAGAACAAGAAAATCAGCAGGATATTTAGTTTCCCCACACAAGACTTCAACATCTCTAACAATTCCCATGGGTGCAATAGTATCTCTATTAGAAAGTTTAATAGTAACATCAATACCTTCTAACTTAGCAGGTGCAATTTCATTCTTAATTTCTTCATATAAGTCAATAGGTATTACACTAGCACTAGCACCCATATCACATAAGCCATGATAACAATGATCTCCTATTTTAACAGAAATAACAGGCACGCCTACCACATGTTTAACAATGATCTCCTATTTTAACAATGATCTTTATCACAAGGTTTAGCAATTCTAGCAGTTTCACCTTCGAACTGAATAACATGCCCATCAATATTATCATACAAGAGATCTTTAACAATAGCAATTTTAGGTTCTACTTTAACTTGCTCAGGAGGTGTATATGTTCTAATATTACTTTTACGAACAACAGTTGAAGCTTTAGCATGATCCTTTACTCTAACAGGGAAATGTGGTTTCTCAACATAAGAAGTAGGAACAATAGGATCATTATAAGTGACAGTCTTTTCTTCAACTTTAATAGGTGCAACTACTTTTACTTCTATGGGAGGATGATATTTAAAACACTTCTCCTTAGGGAGATCAACATAAGTAGCAAAAGATTCATAGAAAGAAGCTACTATCTTAGAGTCAAGTCCATATTTAGTGCTAAACTTACGGAAGATATCGGTGTCTATAAAAGATTTAACACAATCAAACTTAGGTGTCATACCTGACTCCTTACCTTCGTCGAGGTCCCAATCTTCAGAGTTGCATTTAATTCTATCCAATAAATTCCATCTGAATTCAATAGTCTTCATCATAAAAGAGCCAGCACAAGAAGTATCGAGCATGGTGCGATTGTTTTCAGAAAGTCGAGCATAAAAACTTTGCATAATTATTTCTCTCGGGAGCTCATGATTGGGGCATGAATATAACATTGATTTAAGCCTCCCCCAAGCTTGAGCGATGCTTTCTCCTTCGTGAGGCCATAAATTATATATATAATTGCGATCACGATGAACAAGATGCATAGGGTAATACTTTTGATGAAATTCCAACTTCAATCTTTTATAGTCCCATGATCTCATATCATCACATAGCCTATACCATACCAATGTGTCTCCCTTCAAAGATAAATGGAAGACCTTCTTCTTAGCAACATCATCGGGTATACCTACAAGCTTAAATAATCCACAAACTTCATCCACATATATTAAGTGCTCATCATGATGCTTTGTTCTATCTCCTGTAAAAGGGTCAGCTAGCAGTTTTTCCATCATACCCGAAGGAAATTCAAAAGGAGTTTCATTTTCAATAGGTTCAGTAGGTTGAGGAGCAACTCTTTGCTCCACTGGATGGGGTGAAGATACCCCGAACAAGCCCCTCAGAGAATTACTTTCCATAGTAACAAGTGACAGTAAATTTCAGCACAATATATAAATTTTTCCTTACCAAATTCCACCTACCAAAGGCGCTACACTCCCCGGCAACGGCGCCAGAAAAGAGTCTTGATGACCCACAAGTATAGGGGATCTATCGTAGTCCTTTCGATAAGTAAGAGTGTCGAACCCAACGAGGAGCAGAAGGAAATGATAAGCGGTTTTCAGCAAGGTATTCTCTGCAAGTACTGAAACAAGTGGTAACAGATAGTTTTGTGATAGGATAAATTGTAACGAGCAACAAGTAACAAAAGTAAATAAAGTGCAGCGAGGTGGCCCAATCCTTTTTGTATCAAAGGACAAGCCGGAACAAACTCTTATAATAGGAAAAGCACTCCCGAGGACACATGGGAATATCATCAAGCTAGTTTTCATCACGTTCATATGATTCGCGTTCGATACTTTGATAATTTGATATGTGGGTGGACCGGTGCTTGGGTGCTGTTCTTACTTGAACAAGCATCCCACTTATGATTAACCTCTATTGCAAGCATCCACAACTACAACAAAAGTATTAAGGTAAACCTAACCATAGCATGAAACATATGGATCCAAATCAGCCCCTTACGAAGCAACGCATAAACTAGGGTTTAAGCTTTTGTCACTCTAGCAACCCATCATCTACTTATTACTTCCCAATGCCTTCCTCTAGGCCCAAATAATGGTGAAGTGTTATGTAGTCGACGTTCACATAACACCACTAGAGGCTAGACAACATACATCTTGTCAAAATATCAAACGAATACCAAATTCACATGACTACTCATAGCAAGACTTCTCCCTTGTCCTCAGGAACAAACTAATTACTCACAAAGCATATTCATGTTCATAATCAGAGGGGTAATAATATGCATATAGGATCTGAACATATGATCTTCCACCAATTAAACCAACTAGCATCAACTACAAGGAGTAATCAACACTACTAGCAACCTACTAGCACCAATCCCGGACTTTGAGACAAGAATTGGATACAAGAGATGAACTAGGGTTTGGAGATGAGATGGTGCTGGTGAAGATGTTGATGGAGATTGCCCTCTCCCGATGAGAGGAGCGTTGGTGATGACGATGGTGATGATTTCCCCCTCCGGGAGGGAAGTATCCCCGGCAAAACAGCTCTGCCGGAGCTCTAGATTGGATCCGCCAAGGTTCCGCCTCGTGGCGGCGGAGTCTCGTCCCGAAAAGTTCCTTCCTATTTTTTCCTCATCAAAAGACTTCATATAGGAGAAGATGGACGTCGGAGAGCCACCAGGGGGCCCACGAGGTAGGGGGGCGCGCCCTGGGGGGGGGGGGGCGCCCCCCACCCTCGTGAGAAGGGTGTGGCCCCCCTAGCCTTCATCTTTTGCGAGGATTTTTCTTTATTTATTTTAAGACGTTCCGGGGAGTTTCAGGACTTTTGGAGTTGCACAGAATAGGTCTCTAATATTTGCTCCTTTTCCAGCCCAGAATTCCAGCTGCCGGCATTCTCCCTCTTTATGTAAACCTTGTAAAATAAGAGAGAATAGCCATAAGTATTGTGACATAAAGTGAAATAACAGTCCATAATGCAATAAATATCGATATAAAAGCATGATGCAAAATGGACGTATCACATGCCAAGGATGCGGAGCTCAGGGCCAAGGACGTGGAGCTCTGTGAGCTCAAGGAGGAGAGGAGTGCCATGCTCCTCCGTTATGTGCGGGAGTTCACGGAGCTTCAAAAGCGGCAGGCGTCCACCACAAAGATGCTCGAGGCATCGACGACATTGCTGCAGAAAGCGGGAGATACGATAGGCCATCAGAGGAGCGCGAGCGGGCCGATCGTGACGAGGTCTAGGATCGCCTCAGCCACTTGGTGAACCAAGTTGCCACACGCGTGTTGCGGCTGCGCGATGCCTACCGTCGTGCCAGCGCGATGATGCCGGCCGTCGGGCTAAACCCGTTTGACCACCCGGTCGACTTCAACGAGCTGCGGCTTCCTGACCTGGTCTCCTTCTTCACCTATATCTTCGAGGTGCTGAGCCGTCTCCGCGCGATGGTGGGGGATGAGTTGGACAAGGAGGGGTTGCGGGCTGCCGTCGCCGTTGGTGTGCGAATCCTTTCAGGGCTCCGTCACCGAAATCCATTCGTGCCATTGGACACCGTCTTTGACGAGCTAGCTCCCGTCGACCGGGAGCGGGCTCTGCGGGCGGTTGCACCCTGCATCACCAACGTCGTGCGCCTCGAGAAGCAGAGGGACTTCGGTGGTGTTTAGGCACCCTCTGCATGGGCATGTCCATGTCTTGGCGCAACATGACCGTTGGATCAAACTCAGACGGTGCAGATGAGTCACTGTAGCACAAAGTGTGTGGGTGTGTTTGGTTGCATTCTCATCTCAATATAGTTGTTTCCTCTTCGTGTATTTTTGTCAACCTACTAGTGTGGACTCATGCACCCTTCATGCACTCTGCCAAACACCCAAAAGTGGGTCAAGAAGGGAACTTTTGCTCCCATCCCGTGCACCCTTCATACACCCTACCTAACACTATTCGTGCTTCATATGGTTCATGTTTCGTGGAGTACTGTAGCACCGTACTCTCCATGCGCTGTGGACCTGGTTCTGTTAACATTGATCTCACCGTTCATTCTCGACCGGACAGTCGAAAAAGCGGTACTATGTTACATATAGGAGTAGTTGACATGCGCACAACATCATTTGTTATCGTCATATCTTACTACACTAGCAACAAGATTGTGTAGTACTGACGTATGAACCACTGCACATGCCTAGTAGTAGGAGCACTATGTATGTTCAAGTGTCTGCCGTGTTTCGCACTCCTCCGTCGTAAGAGTGGAAACGCTTGCTGTAATCATTTTTTTCTTCTGAAAAATAGTGGACACGCTCTACCGTGCGGATCCTCCTCCAGCCATGCACTAAATTACTCACTTTCGCCGACGTGTGTGATAGCCAGCATCGGGGTCCACCAGCCATGCACTAAATTACTCCGTAGTAGAGTGACGGTAGACTACCCCGATCGAAGCGTCGCAGTAATGCCCTATGAGCCGTCAAATCACAAAACCCTCTCCTTTCCAGCAGTAAGTTGGACGGACGAAGCAACCATCATTTCACTCTTCTCTCTCAGCTTCCTCTCTACCCAATCCTCGCTTCTGCCTCATCTTGTTCCTCATTTCTTCAAGAAAACCCCGACCTACTTCTGCCATTGTTCTTCTCTCCCAAAGAAGGAAAGGTGAGTGCATCAATGGTGTTGATTGTGGCCAAGGCCCGGTCTTGCAACCCCGAGACTGATCCTATAACTCCCTCTCTTTTCTTCTTTTGGGTTTGTGATTATGGTTTCTTTTCTTTTATTTCTATTTGACAGTTTCTTGATGGACGCTGGAGCATCGGCCGAAGTGATGTCTATGGCTCCGGCCAAAACCATCGAGGCTCATGGTACGAAGAAGCACAAGCACCCCACCGAGACTACCGCAGACAAGCTCAAAGCCATCGCCCTGTCCAAGCCCCCCTCTCCGGGATCCCTCATTAAGCAAGTCCAGGTAATATCTCTTCTTGACGATCTTTTTCTCGATCTTGATCGTGTTTTCTCATCTAACACGCAATACTAGTACTAGTAGTACAACTTTCTGGGTGATCTTGCATGTGATTTTTGTGTGCCAAATGACGGTTCTAAATTCCTCTTTTGACCAAAACATGCGAGAGGTTGACAATGATTTCTTATAGATTACTTTCAACTACTCCCTCTGTCCCAAATTTCTTGTCTTAGATTTGTCTAGATACGGATGTATCTAATACTAAAATGTGACTTGATACATCTGTATCTAGACAAATCTAAGACAAGAATTTTGGGACGGAGGGAGTACTTTATGAACATCAATGCTACCTTTTAAGAGGGTATATTTGCCTCAGTAACTTGTGTTATGGATATTGCATGTAATCCTTCTGCTCTCATGCCTTTGAAGACATGTTCTAGTATCTTTGTTCACTCATTTCTGTGCGTATATGTAGTCATATATGGAGTATAATATCGAAAATCATCTTATATTTCTGAACGGAGGTAGTAATAAAATATGGTTTCTGTTTGAATTAGAACTAGGTCCGCGGTGGAGATGAAGTTCTCAAAGTCATGCCGTGTGAACTGGAAGACCTGATGATGAGTTCTACTACTGAACTGTCCAGCTGCTGTGTCCTTGTCGCCACGTGTCCTGAACTAGTGTTTTCCTATAGCATTGTTGTCAGGCGTGTTCTCGAGGCTGTACTTGACCACAACAATTTCCTGGTTGTGCCTTCGATTACGAAGGGTGTGGTTCTTGTAAAGATTCCCAACAAATCTGATGCGGCCTATCTTCATCATCATGTTTATGAGTGGAAAGACCACTCTGTTAGGTTCTCCAAGGTTGACAAGATGGTGATGGTGCATGTAGACATCTCACACGAAGTCCATGGCCTAGTAAGTTATGCGGGGTTCATCCCGTAGGTCGGTGGCAAAAAATAGTCTGCAGAGTTTAGTTAGTGCAACTTTGCTTGTCTGTAGTAAGTACTATTGTTCAGTACTTGATTTGTGTTTGTGAACCCTGTATTGTTTATTAGTACTGCCGCTTTTGGTGTGTGGTCAGTCCTGAGAATGGGCTATGTTAATGTCTGTCCACTCAATTCAGTCTATATATTTTGAAGTATCCATATCATATTTTTTGTGAGGACGGTCTATCAATTATGGTTACACTCCAATATCTGTATGCATTGCAGGGTTTATCGCACCCACCAGGATTTCCAGCCCCATGGATGTTCGGTCCATATGATTTGTCACGACCTTTGGACTGTCCTGCTTGTGGGAGTAGGCGGGGCCCCTGCATGCCACACGTAGTTGGACGATCAATCTTCTGTTTAGTACTTCAACATAGTGATTTCCTGCTAAGGATTCACTCGTGTCACATCAAGTAAATCTTATTGATTTACTGTCTAAATCTTATTGATTTACTGTCTAAATCTTATTGATTTAATGTCATGTTTTCTTTCTTTTCCTGCAATTTTACTATGCAGGTTTTGCCATGTGACATTCATCATAGAATAAACCATTTGGTTTGCTCTACGATGGCTATTTTTGCAGGTTTCACTTCTTATGTCGTGTCAGTAACGAAGGCACCGTCCATCACTTATATTACTGGAAAAAATTGGATCAGTCTGTTGTCTGAGTACAAGCTGAATCCCTATGATGAACTGCAGTTTGGTTTAACAAAAATAGCACAATTAGTCCTTCTCGCGTTTAAAAGAAATGAAGAAAGAGACTGGATCACGGTCACGGATCCTAGTCAAGTTAGAAAGCTGATCATAGCAGACCGGACACGATCGCCGCTGTCTCGCATAGATCGAGCACCGGCAGTTCCTCTAGCACTGGCAGCGACAGCAGCTCAGTCTGATCCAGCTGAGGGTTGGGCACCGACCGCGTTAGTGGATCAGTCTGATCTACCAGAGGATCGGGCATCGACACCGGCACCTGCTCTGACACCGGCACCAGCTCTACAAGAGCACCATCTCCGGCAGCAACAGCGGCTTCGGCACCTGCACCAACACTTGCACTTACATCTGCTCCGGCCCGTGCAGTTGCATCGACAACAGACTGGGCTGCAGTTCGCACTTCATATACCAAAGTCCTTACAAAAACTGACATGTCCACCTTCTTGGTAAGCATTGGCCGCCCAAGTGCTTCGTTCTTTTTTCTTTCCATGTTGTTTCATATGATTCACTGTGTTGATCTAACTGTTTGGGTATGTCTTCTTGTTTGCAAACAGAGAATTTCTAGAGCAACGAGGGAGTCGTTCAACAATCCGGGCGACCGCGGCCAAGTTTCTCTTACCATGCGCAACCTTGGTGTGAATGAACCTGCTCAATATTGTTGGGGAACGTAGCAGAAATTCAAAAAAAATTCCTACGTATCACCAAGATCTATCTATGGAGAGACCAGCAACGAGTAGAAAGGAGAGTGCATCTACATACCCTTGTAGATCGCTAAGCGGAAGCGTTCAAGTGAACGGGGTTGATGGAGTCGTACTCGTCGTGATTCAGATCACCGATGATCCTAGTGCCGAACGGACGGCACCTCCGCGTTCAACACACGTACAGCTCGACGATGTCTCCCACGCCTTGATCCAGCAAGGAGAGAGGGAGAGGTTGAGGAAGACTCCATCCAGCAGCAGCACAACGGCGTGGTGGTGATGGAGGAGCGTGGCAATCCTGCAGGGCTTCGCCAAGCACCTACGGGAGAGGAGGAGGTGTCACGGGAGGGAGGGAGGCGCCAAGGGCTCAGGTATGGATGCCCTCCCTCCCCTCCACTATATATAGGGGCAGGGGAGAGGGGGGAGGCGCAGCCTTGCCCCTTCCTCCAAGAAAGGGGTGCGGCTAAGAGGGGGGGAGGAGTCCATCCTCCCTAAGGCACCTCGGAGGTGCCTTCCCCCTTTAGGACTCTCCCCTTTTTCCTATATCTTGGCGCATGGGCCTCTAGGGGCTGGTGCCCTTGGCCCATGTAGGCCAAGGCGCACCCCCTACAGCCCATGTGGCCCCCCGGGGCAGGTGGCCCCACCCGGTGGGCCCCCGGGACCCTTCCGGTGGTCCCGGTACAATACCGATGACCCCGAAACTTGTCCCGATGGCCGAAACAGGACTTCCTATATATAAATCTTTACCTCCGAACCATTCCGGAACTCCTCGTGACGTCCGGGATCTCATCCGGGACTCCGAACAACATTCGGTAACCACATACAAACTTCCTTTATAACCCTAGCGTCATCGAACCTTAAGTGTGTAGACCCTACGGGTTCGGGAGACATGTAGTCATGACCGAGATGTTCTCCGGTCAATAACCAACAGCGGGATCTGGATACCCATGTTGGCTCCCACATGTTCCACGATGATCTCATCGGATGAACCACGATGTCAAGGACTCAATCGATCCCGTATACAATTCCCTTTGTCTAGCGGTATGGTACTTGCCCGAGATTCGATCGTCGGTATACCGATACCTTGTTCAATCTCGTTACCGGCAAGTCTCTTTACTCGTTCCGTAACACATCATCCCGTGATCAACCCCTTGGTCACATTGTGCACATTATGATGATGTCCTACCGAGTGGGCCCAGAGATACCTCTCCGTTTACACGGAGTGACAAAATCCCAATCTCGATTCGTGCCAACCCAACAGACACTTTCAGATATGCCCGTAGTGTACCTTTATAGCCACCCAGTTACGTTGTGACGTTTGGCACACCCAAAGCACTCCTACGGTATCCGGGAGTTGCACAATCTCATGGTCTAAGGAAATGATACTTGACATTAGAAAAGCTTTAGCATACGAACTACATGATCTTGTGCTAGGCTTAGGATTGGGTCTTGTCCATCACATCATTCTCCTAATGATGTGATCCCGTTATCAACGACATCCAATGTCCATGGTCAGGAAACCGTAACCATCTATTGATCAACGAGCTAGTCAACTAGAGGCTTACTAGGGACATGGTGTTGTCTATGTATCCACACATGTATCTGAGTTTCCTATCAATACAATTCTAGCATGGATAATAAACGATTATCATGAACAAGGAAATATAATAATAATCAATTTATTATTGCCTCTAGGGCATATTTCCAACAAATATACCATAAGTACAAAGGATGGTCGCATGATGATTGATGCTAAAGGATGGTCAAGGTTCAAATCTAAATCATATTTTGTGGTAGGGGATGATGTCAAAATCGAACTTTCTCGGCAAGGAGAGCTGGTCCAAATCAACTTTGAAATTCTTCAGTAGCAGCACGCAACTGCCGAACTGATCTATCCTCCGGGAGATTTTGATGTAATAATCTGGCATGGTGAAACAAGTGTCCTGTGTGTATAAGTAGTACGACAATATTATTTATCACATGGTATATCGTTGATAGAATTGCAACTTTGATTGTTGGTTAGGAACTATCGTTCGATTTCATTCCAATAGCTGCCGTGCTTTATTCAATTTTGTGTATTTGCCTTGCGACAGCATCTAAAACCAGTGCCGTACCGATCGCTTGCAATATGAAAAGCGCTGAGGTAGAACACATGGGCCCCCAAACATGCAGGGTCGGCCTGCGGCCCAAAGTCTAGAACTGTGAGCCTATCTGAGTATTATATTCTCAGCTGAACCCCCATAAAAAAGCTGAACCCCCATAATGCCCATGCGTTGCAGAGGGAGTATATTTCTCGGCAAGGTGAGCCTGTGATATAAAATATTTGTATATTTCTTTATAGAGGGAGTATCTCTCTGTCAAAATATATATTTCACTGGGCCTGAATCGGCAATATTTCACTGGGCCTTTATAGAGGTGAGCCAGTAATGCCCAATGAGCCGTCAAATCACATCCCCCCCTTTCCAGCTTTAGCAGTAAGCTGGATGGACGAAGCGGCAATATTTCACTGGGCCTGAATCCCCTTCTCCCTCATCTGGTTGTTCAGAGAAAACCCCCTCTCGGCGATTGCATAGGGTTTTCTCATGGAGAACCAGGTACAAATTCTTCATCCATCCCCGATAAACCCAGGTCCCTTGGTCGCAGGTAATCCTAGGATGGCAGCCGCCGCCGTTGATGCATTTTTCTTCCTACTGAATCTAGTGTGTTTCATTTGCAGTGCCCAAAGTGCGAGTACCCTACAGGTTTTTGTGCCCTCGGCGAGACGCCACACTTGTTCCTTCTCATCCTAACACAACATTTTGAAACATGCACAGTATGTTCCTAGAATCCTCTTTTCTATCCGAGAGGGTGGGTTTTTTTGAACATGTTGTGTTCTCATATTATTTTTCCTGCAGTGTATTATTTGCTCTGCCAGAACACATGTACTCAAGATGCTCGGCCTTGCCATAACTGAATACACTAGTTTAATGGTCACAGTGAAGACAAGCCATGGATATAAGTTCTGAGTTGGGTTCATGAACCAAGAAGATCGCTGCTTTTTTTATGGCCGAACTTGGATAAACTTTCTCAAGTGTTACGGACTGAAAGTTGGCGCACGAATGTTGATGGAAATAGCAGAACCTGGTCTCATCTTCACTGCGATCTTCCACCCCAACGTTGTTCCAATTGTTCATCCATGTTAGTTTTGTATCTGGTTCTTGCTTGTTGCCTCGATTACTTCTTAATCCACATATTCTGTCTAACTAATCACAATTTAACTTTAGAAGAGCAACGAATCTCTCACCAAGATGCTACTTCTAACTAATATTTTCTTATAAATGGTGGCACGTGTAGGTTTTTTCAGAGTTAAGCAGTCTGCTCGTTTGTTACTCTGTAATAACTCGGCTGTTACTAATGGCACTGAAGTTGACTGGATCGACATCCACAAGTTCCTACACTTTATTGATCGTCTTGAGGTCCTTGTGGGGCGTTTCAATGGTGGAAGGCAACATGGGATATGTGTGCCACTGATGCACTTGTTGAATAGGTCCAACCGTGTCGAGAAACTTATGGTACGAGCTGTTTTCTGTTATATATGTTGTTCATAAACTATTGCTTATACACAGTTTTACAGCTGTGATCTTCTTGAAACAGGAACTGCCGAGTTCTATTGTTCCTATACAGATGCCTAACCATGGTCGGGTCAGACTTGCACTTGGTCACAACATGATGTTTATGTCGACCTACTCAATTCCCCTTGGAGGTGAAAAGATACTTATTCATGGGTGGTATCAAATAATGAAGGCCCGTCCATCTTGGAGAATAGGACAGAAGATTATTTTCATGCTTTTCCATGGCTCTAAAGCGAATATCCTGTTTATTGACCACGTTGCGAGATGAAGCCGCTTTCAGAAGGTTGTGGATGCATGGGGTGGCGCCTGGGCCTTGTCCTGGGGCTTGGCGGCCTCACCCTTGGTTAACTGTAGGCAAAGTAGCACTGTTCGAGGCGTGCTTTGTACGATTGAACCTGTATAAATACTCATACTGCTTTCAGCTTTGGTTGTTAAGTGCCCCTGCTGGTTTCAGTTAAGGTTGTTAAGTACTCCTGCTGCTTTTACAGTCTGTCGTGTTTCTTCAGTCCTGTCTTCTCCAGCCACCAAAACCAAACCAGCGCCAGCGGGGCCGCCTGCTTCCGCCTCCCACGGCTGGCTGCGCCTCAGCGCACGCATCGCCGCCCCATCGTCTCCAAAATCGTTAATGCCGATGTCCTCCGCGTGCTTTGGTGCGCTCGCCGCGGTGCCGCCCTCTCGCGTTGTTAACATGGTCAACAAACAACAGGAATCGGCAGAAGTACGTGGAGAGGATGACAATAGGGGCCCACAATGTCAGCGTATGGAAAAATAAAATGCTTCCTCCTAGTGTTTTCCTGACATCTGGGACCCACGACATTGTGAGCGTATATAGTCAATAGACAAGAGAACGGCACAAGATCGGCTGACACCTGGGACGTAGCTACTCGAGCATTATATTTTTTGTTTGGTATTGTTGAGACGGAGCAGGGTTTGAACTGGGCTGTGGCCCGTCTAGCCCAGGCTTATATTTTATGTTCACCATGTGACCAGCCCAGCTATTTTTTCTTTGTGAAAATGAGCCCAGTTTATTTTTTCTGAAGAATACCCAATCTAGGCCTACTTATTTTTCTACGCCTTGATGGGCTGCAACTCTTTCAAGACGCCTGCAAATCTTGAAAGTAATATGAAATGGGTTGTAAATATAAAAATAGATGACAAATTGGCAATTACTTTATAATTTCTGAATTTTATTACATTTTCAGATTCCTATTTCACTGGGCATTAACCTAATTTAAATATATCTTCAAAGTACTTTAAATCTGGCTGGGCATTCGGTATTAAAAATAGTTTGGAACCCACAGAAATATGCGAAATTGGCCTTGGCCAACCAAAAAAACGACTGCAATAAATTGCATAAGAAGTTGCCATGAGGTATATAAATTATTAAAAAAAAGAGGGAGTGGTCTGACTTGTGGGCCTGTTTAGTTGACGCGTATGCAAGATTTTTTTAGTTATCATATACGTCAACAAATGATTGTAGCAGACGTAACCGTTGGATGTCAATCCAACAGCCGTCTTTTTTCCTCAATCTCTGATCTTCTTGCTCCAGCCGCCAAAGCAGTGCCGGCGGGACCGCCTACTCCCACCTCCCATGGCTGGCTGTGCTGCCGCGCAGGCCTCAGCGCCCCCTACTACTCCCACCGCTGGCCAGGGCATCCCTCTACTCACCCACACCCCTGTTATTCTACGGCGACGGCAGCCTCACACCGCAGCCGAACCGGTGAATGGTCGTACTCCTCTCTGCGTGGGCATACAGTGCCGCGTCTTCCCCGGCTCTGCGTCGTCCCCTTCCTATGCCTCACCGTCATCCACCGCTGTGGTGCTCCCGGCGCGGCGTGGTCAATGTGGTCAATGACCGACTTCCATCGGAAGAGTATTGTACGTGGAGAGGCTGACAGCTGGGTCCACGGCAGCCGCAAGGAAGTGCCTCCTTATTACGCGGAAAATAATTATTCCTCCACCTGACAGTGGGGACCCACCGGACGGGCCACCAGTATTTTGCGAAAAAATCATTTCCCCCTGACTGCTGGGACCCACCAGACGGGCCACCGTATTTCGCGAAAAAACGTTCCCCCCGCTGTCAGCTCGGACCCACCAGAAGTGCCTCCTTATTACGCACAAAAAAATGAATACTCCCCCGGCTAGCTGGGACCCACCTTGGTGGGAGGCTGACTTGTGGGCCTACTAAGTTGACGGGGACGAAGGGCTTTGTCAACTTAGTCAATATGAACGATTATAGCTCCAGTGACCATACGATGTCCATCCAACGGCCGTAGTGCTTCTTCAACCTCTGGTCTTCTTGCTCTAGCCGCCCAAAGCAGCGCCGTTCGTGCCGCATGCTCCTCCCTCCCGTGGCCGGCTGTGCTGCCGCGGAGGCCTCACTGCCCCCTACTATTCCCACCGCTGGCCAGGCCCTGCGGCAACGGCAGCCTCACACCACAACCGAACCACTGAACCCTCGTACTCCTCTCCGCGCGGGCTTCCGCTGCCGCATCTTCCCCAGCTCCGCGTCGTCCCCTTCCTAGGCCTCGCCGTCGTCCACCGCCGTGGTGCTCTCGGCGCGGCGTGGTCAATGTGGTCAACGACTGACTTCCATCGGAAGAGTACTGTGCGTGGAGACGCTGACAGCTGGGTCCACATCCGCAGCAAGGAAGTGCCTCCTTATTACGTGCAAAATAATTATTCCTCCACCTGACAGCGGGGACCCGCCGGACGGGCCACTGTATTTCGCAAAAAAAAACGTTTGCCCCTGACTGCTAGGACCCACCAGCTAATCTTTGCACGCAAGGAAGTGCCTGACAGTCGGGACCCACCTGGTTGAAGCATACATAGCGTTGTCATTCTGGTCGTGAACGTGTACGTACATATATACTGGTCGATGTAGAGGCGCGCAAGTGTCGTAGTAGAGGCGCGCACGTAGCATGTACACGTACGTACAGCGGCCAGGGTGCAAGAAAGAAAATACGACCACATATGTGTACATACGGGCGGGGTCTCGAACGCCTACTCGCGCATACGTACGGCGAGGGCTCGTTGACATGGCTGGGTCGGAATGGAGAAACAGCGTCGTCGCCGTGTTCATGGGGAGGCAACGGAATGCGTCGTGTTCATGGGAAGGCAATGGAATGCGTCGTGTTCATGGGGAGGCAACGGAATGCGTCGTGTTCATCTGGAGGCAACGAAACGCGTGGGAGCCAACCGGCTGGGTCGGAACGGAATGCGTGGTCGTGTTCATCGGGAGGGCTTGGACGGAACAGGCGATGGAGACGAGGCTTGGCGTACTGCACAACGGAGGAAACGGACCTCCTACGTTTGGAACGGGGTCCTGTTGATCGGGAGGGGTCTGGCGTACCGCAAAACGGAGGAAACGGACCTCCTACGGTCGAAACGGGGGTCCTGTTGATCGAGAGGCGTGTGGCGTACCGCAAAACGGACGAAACAAACTTGTGTTGGAGCGCTATGGTCGAAACGGAGGTCCTGTTCATCGGGAGGGGTGTGGCGTACCGCAAAACGGGACTCCACGGGATACTGTTCATCTCCACCGTCGACCCCCTCCAGCCTCCATGAGTTACTGTTCATCCACCGTCGACCTCCTCCAGCCTCCACCTGCGACTGTTCATCCACGGGCTCCTATTCATCCAGCCTCCACTGCGCGCTACTCCACCGGCTACTGTTCAACCAGCCCTCTCCACGGGCTCCTGTTCAACCACCCCTCCACGGGCTACTGTTCATCCTGCCCTCCACCGTCTACTGTTCATCCTGCCCTCCACGGGGTGGTCCTGTTCATCCAGCCCTTCACGGGGTCCTGTTCATCCAGCCCCAACCGGCTCGATCGATCGGGGTCCTGTTCATCCAGAGGCAACACCATGGGGTCCTGTTCATCCACCCCCACCGGGAACTGTTCATCCACCCCCCCGCAACGCTCACTGTTCATCCAGAGGCAACATCGATCAGCTTCACTTAGCAGAAGTAGCGAAGGAATCACTCGATCGGGTTCAGTTAATAGCCATCGATCGATCGCTCGGGTTCAGTAACGCGTAGCCTGCAGTGCAATCGCTCGGGTTCAGTTAGAGCCCAACGCCTCGCTCGGGTTCAGTTAGAGCCAACGCCTCGCACACACGCGCGTACGTGTACGAGAGAAGCGCGCATTGCTCGGCCCCCAACCTCCCACCGTAACCGGGAACTCCTCGAAATTTTCCTCGCCCTCGCTTCTACCACGGTTTTTTCCTTCATGGACGGCCCAAAGAATGTCATGCAACTGCGTCTCCGGCCCTCCCAGGATGAAAAGCCCATTTTCTATCATGATTTTTTGTCATAGAATTAGGAGCCCACCACATCTATGATGATACCGGGTTTTTTCACAATTATCGTCATATGTATGACAGAAAAAAAAATTTGTTCGACCCAAAATGTCATGGATGTGTCTTTTTTTCGTAGTGAGAGGTTGAGTTCATACCAGCTTTTCTCATCTCAGTCTGTCCATCATATATCGTCATAATTGCCTTTTCACTTGCACGACCGAACGATGTGGATAATAATAATAGTGCATGTGCATTGGACTAAGTTGGAATCTGCAAGCATTCAATAAACAGGAGAAGACAAGGCAGTATGGGCTCTTTTGTTATATCAACAATAATGCATATAAGAGCCACTTCAACAATTTAATTATGGTCTTCTCCTATCGACCCCCAAAGAAAAGAAAAGAAAAAAAACTATTTACACGGGAAAGCTCCCAACAAGCAAAAGAAGAACAAAAAATCTTTTTGGGTTTTATTTTTAATTACTACTACAAGCATGTAAATTAAAACTAGCTAATAGCCACAACTACTTTTTTTTGTTTTTTCTTAAGGTTTATTAAACACACAAGAAGAAAGCATAAAAAGGAAATAAACTAGCATGGATGATACAATGAAAAAGTATGAGCACCGACATCTAGCAATGAGTGTGTGAACATGAATGTAATGTCGGTGAGAAATACGTACTCCCCCAAGCTTAGGCTTTTGGCCTAAGTTGGTCTAATGCCACGGATGGCCTGGCGGATATCCAAAGTTGTAGTTGGGGTCGTACTAAGATGCAGCAGTCATTGCATCGTGGGCTGGAGCTTGGAGGCGAGCTATCTCAGCTCTCCTCTTATACTTTTCCGCCTCCTCTCTGGTTATAGAATATCTCCCTTTTGCCTGAAAGTCAAAGAAAGTAGGAGCAGGGAAAGCGACGTGATAGGTGCGTCGTCTGTCAAAGATTAGTCGGTACTGGAGGAACTGATCGTTGCTCTCAACAAACTGATGACGAGCCATAGCCTCATAATCCAAATAAGCAGGAGGCAACTCAATATCATCCTCACGTATGGTTATACCAAGAAAATTAGCTATGCGGGTTGCATAAATTCCACCAAAGAAATCTCCATTAAATCTATTAAGATGCAATCTACGTGCAACAATGGCTCCCAAATTATAAGATTTATCTCCTAACACAGCACTCCTAAGAATGGTGAGGTCAGGGACACACATGTGACATGCTTCATCTTACCGTTAATGCATCTACCTATGAAGAGACCAAAATAATGTATAACAAGAACGTGAATGCTCCCTATGGTGGCTTGTGCTATATCTCTAGATTCGCCCACAGTTATACTACCAAGAAAATCTCTAAATTCAGATTTGCGAGGTTCACTAGTACTACCCCACTGTGGAAGTTTGCAAGCAGTGGTAAAGTCCTCTAAGTCCATAGTGTAAGAATTTTCATAAAGATCAAACAGGACAGTTTGAGAATTATGCGAAGATGAAAATTCAAACCTCCTCACAAAGGAACTAGTGAGATAGTGGTACTGACGGCAATTTTCTTCCTCGAAGCTCACAATATCAGTGTTACGCAAATATGCGTTAAATTCTTCCTTAATTCCCGCTCGATCCATGAAGTCCTCTGAAGGCCATTCACAAGGCCGCACTGGAGCGTCCCTCGGTGGCTCATCATCAGCATCACGCATTGCAAGCTTGGGTCCTTGCTTCCTTGAAGGACCACCTTGGTACATTTTCCTAAACATATTTCTTCCTCTGAAAAATTTCTGAAATTTTTAGTAACTTCAAATAAAAGTAAACCAAACTCAACAAAATTGATAACAACTACTCCTACAAGTGCCTAGAGCCTATATCATGCATCAAAACTACTTGGAACCATATAAGTTTGACGTGCAAGCTCAAGAACAGGGTCACCTAGGCAGCACAAATTTGCAATGAATAAAGCACTAGAACAAAAACTATTGGACCAATGGAGGAGTCACATACCAAGGAACAATCCCCCAAGCAGTTTTGTGAGAGGTGCTTTGAGCAAGGAGATCAAAAATGGCAGCAAAATGAGCTTGGACTCGGGTTTGAACTGGATAATGGTGTTTGTGGGAGGAAGAAGGAGTGTGTGAGTGCAGGAATAAGTGGAGGAGGTCCACCGTGGGCCCACGAGGCAGGGGGCGCGCCCAGGGGGTAGGGCGCACCCTCCACCCTCGTGGCCAGGTGGATGCCCCCCTGCTGTGTTCTCAGTGCCAAATATTCTCAAATACTCCAGAAAAAATCATATTTAAATTTCAGGACATTTGGAGAACTTATATTTCGGGGTATTTTTATATTGCACAGATAATTCAGATAACATACAGAAAATACTATTTTTATTTTATTTAATATGAATAACAGAAAGTAAAAGGAGGGTACAGAGAGTTGTTTTTTCTAAATTCATCCATCTCATTATCATCAAAAGGAATCCATTAACAAGGTTGATCAAGTCTTGTTAACAAACTCATTCCGAATAACATGGAACCGGAGAATTTTCGAATAACACTAGGTTACCCTAACGGGGATATGCACATCCCCAACAATAAGAATATCATATTTCTTCTTGACAGTAGGAAGAGGAAATTCAAAACCTCAAAAAATAATCGATGGAATTTTTCCAGTAGAATTGATACTATGAACTTGTGGTTGTTTCCTCGGAAAGTGTACCGTATGCTCATTACCATTAACATGAAAAGTGACATTGCCTTTGTTGCAATCAATAACAGCCCCTGCAGTATTCAAAAAGGGTCTTCCAAGAATAATGGACATACTATCGTCCTTGGGAATATCAAGAATAACAAAGTCCGTTAAAATAGTAACGTTTGCAACCACAACAGGCACATCCTCACAAATACCGACAGGTATAGCAGTTGATTTATCAGCCATTTGCAAAGATATTTCAGTAGGTGTCAACTTATTCAAATCAAGTCTACAATATAAAGAGAGAGGCATAACACTAACACCGGCTCCAAGATCACATAAAACAGTTTTAACATAGTTTCTTTTAATGGAGCATGGTATAGTGGGTACTCCTGGATCTCCAAGTTTCTTTGGTATTCCACCCTTAAAAGTATAATTAGCAAGCATGGTTGAAATTTCAGCTTCCGGTATCTTTCTTTTATTATTAATAATTTCTTTCATGTACTTAGCATAAGGATTCATTTTAAGCATATCAGTTAATCGCATACGCAAAAAGATAGGTCTAATCATTTCAGCAAAGCGCTCAAAATCCTCATCATCCTTTTTCTTGGATGGTTTGGGAGGAAAAGGCATGGGTTTCTGAACCCATGGTTCTCTTTCTTTACCATGTTTCCTAGCAACAAAGTCTTTCTTATCATAATGTTGATTCTTTGATTGTGGGTTATCAAGATCAACAACAGGTTCAATTTCTATATCATTATCATTGCTAGTTTGAGCATCAACATGAACATTATCATTAACATTATCACTAGTTTCAGGTTCCTTACCAGATTGTGTTTCAGCATCAGAAATAGAAATATCATTTGGATTCTCAGGTGCTTTAGTAATAGGTTCACTAGAAGCATGCAAAGTCCTATCATTTTTCTTTTTCTTCCTTTTAGAAGGACTAGGTGCATCTATATGATTTCTCTAAGAATCTTGCTCAATTATCTTAGGGTGACCTTTAGGATACAAAGGTTCCTGAGTCATATTACCAGTTCTAGTAGCCACTCTAACAGCAAAATCATTATTCTTACTTTCAATTCATTGAGCAAATCATTTTGAGCTTTAAGTACTTGTTCTACTTGAGTGGTAACCATAGAAGCATGTTTACTAATAAGTTTAAATTCACCTTTAACATTAGCCATATAATCACCCAAGTGTTCAAGCATATCAGCACTGTGTTTTAATTATCTACCAAAATAAGCATTGAAGTCTTCTTGCTTAACCATAAATTTATAAAACTCATCTAAGCATGGGCTAGCAAACTTAGTAAATGGGATTTCAGCTTTATCATATCTATAGAGAGAATTTACCTTTACTACCTGTGTCGGGTTATCAAGACCATGTGTTTCTTCAATAGGTGATGGATTAAAACCATTTATTTCTTCAACAGGCGGTAAATTAAGACCATGTATTTCTTCAATAGGAGGTAAATTCTTAACATCTTCAGCTTTAATACCCTTTTCTTTCATGGATTTCTTTGCCTTTTGCATATCTTCAGGACTGAGAAATAGAACACCTCTTTTCTCCGGAGTTGGTTTAGGAATAGGTTAAGGAGTTGGCTCAGTAAGTGTCCAATTATTTTCATTTGTCAACATATTATTCAACAGAATTTCAGCTTCATCTAGTGTTCTTTCCCTGAAAACAGAACCAGCACAACTATCCAGGTAATCTCTGGAAACATCGGTTAGTCCATTATAAAAGATATCAAGTATTTCATTTTTCTTAAGAGGATGATCAGGCAAAGCATTAAGTAATTGGAGAAGCCTCCCCCAAGCTTGTGGGAGACTCTCTTCTTCAATTTGCACACAATTATATATATCCCTTAAAGCAGCTTGTTTCTTATGAGCAGGGAAATATTTAGCAGAGAAGTAATAAATCATATCCTAGGGACTACGCACACAACCAGGATCAAGAGAATTAAACCATATCTTAGCATCACCCTTTAATGAGAACGGGAATATTTTAAGGATATAAAAGTAACGAGTTCTCTCATCATTAGTGAACAGGGTAGCTATATCATTTAATTTAGTAAGATGTGCCACAACAGTTTCAGATTCATAGCCATAAAAAGGATCGGATTCAACCAAAGTAATTATACCAGGATCAATAGAGAATTCATAATCCTTATTAGTAACACAGATAGGTGAAGTAGCAAAAGCAGGCTCAGGTTTCATTCTAGCATTAAGTGATTGCTGCTTCCATTTAGCTAATAACCTCTTTAGATCATATCTATCATTGCAAGCAAGAATAGCTCTAGCAGATTCTTCATCCAGAACATAACCCTCAGGCACAACAGGTAATTCATATTTATTAGGGGGAGAGTCTTCATCATCACTTTCATCAATATTACCAGTTTCAATAATTTCATTCTCTCTAGCCCTAGCAAGTTGTTCATCAAGAAATTCACCAAGTGGCATAGTAGTATCAAGCATAGAAGTAGTTTCATCATAAGTATCATGCATAGCAGAAGTGGCATCATCAATAACATGCGACATATCAGAATCAATAGCAGAAGCAGCTTTAGGTGTCGCAAGCTTACCCACAACAGAAGGTGAATCAAGTGCAGAGCTAGATGGCAGTTCCTTACCTCCCCTCGTAGTTGAGGGATAAATCTTGGTTCTTGGATCTCTCAAGTTCTTCATAATGATAAGCAGATATAAATCCCAAGTGACTCAAAGAATAGGGCTATGCTCCCCGGCAACGGCGCCAGAAAATAGTCTTGATAACCCACAAGTATAGGGGATCGCAACAGTTTTCGAGGGTAGAGTATTCAACCCAAATTTATTGATTCGACACAAGGGGAGCCAAAGAATATTCTCAAGTATTAGCAGTTGAGTTGTCAATTCAACCACACATGGAAACTTAATATCTGCAGCAAAGTATGTAGTAGCAAAGTAATATGATAGTAGTGGTAACGGTAGCAAAAGGTAATGATAACAAAAGTATTGTTTTTGGTATTTTGTAGTGACGATAGCAATAGCAACGAAAAAGTAAATAAGCGAAGAACAATATATGGAAAGCTCGTAGGCAATGGATTGGTAATAGAGAATTATGCCGGATGTGGTTCATCATGTAACAATCATAACCTAGGGTGACACGGAACTAGCTCCAATTCATCAATGTAATGTAGGCTTGTATTCCGAATATAGTCATACGTGCTTATGGAAAAGAACTTGCATGACATCTTTTGTCCTACCCTCCCGTGGCAGCGGGGTCCTAGTGGAAACTAAGGGGTATTAAGGCCTCCTTTTAATAGAGTACCGGACCGAAGCATTAACACATAGTGAATACATGAACTCCTCAAACTACGGTCATCACCGGGAGTGGTCCCGATTATTGTCACTTAGGGGTTGCCGGATCATAACACATAGTAGGTGACTATAGACTTGCAAGATAGGATCAAGAACTCACATATATTGATGAAAACATAATAGGTTCAGATCTAAAATCATGGCACTCGGGCCCTAGTGACAAGCATTAAGCATAGCAAAGTCATAGCAACATCAATCTCAGAACATAGTGGATACTAGGGATCAAACCCTAACAAAACTAACTCAATTACATGATAAATCTCATCCAACCCATCATCGTCGAGCAAGCCTACGATGGAATT